>NW_028136114.1:0-548000 GCF_964662115.1 Mustela nivalis | reverse complement strand
TGTACTGGAAAAGAAAGAAGTAGGCTTGCTGTGAATCCAGCAGGGAGGACAGGCATAGATAAAGGCTGGTGTATGGGTCACGGAAACTATTGTTTCTCAAGGGTCCTGCTGTCTCTGTAAAATGCTATGAGGACTGTCTCTTGGGGACCTCCTGCTTTCCTACCAGTGACACCCCCAGATTCTGCTTTGCTAGTCCCATGGATTCCTGGGGATACCCAGTTGATAAGCTACGCTGTCCTCATGACAACACTTGCTAATGGACTGAATGTTTGTGTCTTGTCCCAATTCAGATGTTGAAGCCCTGACCCTCAAGGAGTGCCATCAGGAGGTATGGGCTTTGAGAGGTGGTGAGGTCATAAGATTGGAACACTTGTGAATGAGATAAAAGCACTTCTGAGAAACGACCTGAGAGATTGTTCTGCCAGCTGTCATCCATGCAAGTCTACAACAGAAATATGGGCATTTATAGATAATGAAGCAGTCTCTTGCTAGATATCAGATCTCCCAGGATCTTGCTTTTGGACTTCTCAGTCTCTAGAACTGCAAGGAATAGTACATGTTTTGCTGTTTCAGCCACCCAGTCTGTCATCATGTGTTGCAGCAACTTGAACTGAATAAAGCAGAGCCCAAGTCCTGGTTAATCCCTGCTTCTACTCATTTCCCCTCAGAAAGAGCTTCTAATCCAGAACTGACCTCTGCTTTCCATACACGTGCTTCAGACTCCTTCTGTGAGAGCCCAGACTTTGTAAAAGACTCCTCCCTCATGGCAACCAGCATTCTGTGACTCCTGAGGACTGTCCTCCCTGACTGTATTGAGTCAATCAAACTGATTTTGATTCTGGAGTCCCAGGATCAAGGACTGCATCAGGCTCCCAGCTTCATGGGGAGTCCGCTTCTCCCTCTGACCTTCTCCCCTCTCATGCTCTCTCTCTCACTCTCTCTCTCTCTCTCAAATAAATAAATAAAAATCTTTTAAAAATCTGATTTTAACAGACCATAAGCTTGTTCTTGCTGGTCTTTGGAAGATTAGGCATTAGCCCTTCGGAGAAAGTTCTGAATGGCTGCTTCATGAAGGGGTGAACTGTGTCCCCAAAGTCTCTTTTTGCTGCCTTCTAATCACAGATGCTGAGACAAATCCTCCCAGGTGCTGGTTTTTCAAAGCACTTAATGCTTTGGCTTTGAAGTTCCTCACCTGACAGTTCTGCTTTAATCAGTTTGTGACAAAACAGCCAATTGGTGGTGGATGCAAAGTGCACTGATAAAGTTAAATGCCTAGAAGTAAAATGGCTATTTGTGTAACTGCAACATATTTTGCATTTAAAAAAATTTTGAAACTATTTTCCAAAGTGGTTGTATTATGATATATGCCAACAACAGTTTAGATTTTTTGTTGCTTCTCAATCTAGCTCAGACCAAGTACAATTAGCCTTTATAATTTTAGCCATTCTAATAGATACGTAAGCATGTCTCATTATGATTTTAATTTGTATTTCTTTAATGTCTAAATTTTGAGAAATTTGTCATGTGCCTCTAAGCCATCCATATACTTTTGGTGACATGTCTCTTCAATTATTTCCTTCACATGTAAAATTGGATACTCTGTTTGGTTATTAGTAAAGTTTTTTATTTTTATTCATTTTTTAATAATCAGAGTAGATGTCCATTATCAGATATGTAATTTGGAAATCGCTTGTCCATCTTTACAGTTTCTCAATGGAGCTTTGATAGCTGTGTCTTTCAAGAAATATGCTACTTCTTTCCTGGTACACGGAGGTATGACTACAACATTATCAATGTTGACCTTTGCAAAGAAAATCATGGCTTAAGATATATGTAGTCTGCAGTTGTTGGGAGTGTTCACCATCCTTGCCTCTAACTCATCTCTCACTGCCCACACATTCAGATATGGGGGAATATTGATTGACAAAATATTAATTGCCAAATAACACTAGTTGGAGAATAAGAAAAATGCAGGCACCTGATTACATAATATTACATAAATAAAATATGTTTTTATAAGTGCTATTAGAAGTAAATTCCTCAATACTTGAATCACACAGAATGATGGAATCCTAGATTTTTTTTCTTGTATTTACTAAGAAAATGATCATGCCTCAAGTATATTAAAATGGAATAGGGAAAATTAAAAATTGTTTTAAGATGATTTGCATGTGTTGTGCGTATGTGAGAGAGAAAGTGAGAGAGAAAGATAAAGAAAAAGAGAAAGGGAAAGACAGAGAGGTGGCTGCAGTGAATTGATGAGTTGGAGGATAGATTTTAAAGTTTTGTCTTTTGCTTTCTACATTTCTTTTTCCTTAGTTCAAGAGAACAATCAGTAATATCTCAGAAGCCTGCTGGTAACATCAGCAGAAAGAATTAGAGGTTCCCAGAAAATTAAGATGACATATAGTTTTCCTGACATAAGAAAATCATTTTTTGTCCCCAGCTATTTTCAATGATCTATACCCCACCTGTGTACTTGCCCAAGCACACTTCTTCCAAAACTTCCTGGGAGGTTCTTACAAAGAAATGCAAAACCTCACTCCTTAAGGATTTTGAGGGAAAAAGGCAATGGGAAAACTAACAGTCACCACCAGACCAGGAAATAGCCTAAGCTATTGAGACAATAAATCAGTGGTAAAACTCCTAGTGCTATTTCAAAAGTAATCAAGGCCTTGCATTCCTTGTCCCAGAAAATGAGCCCAAGACCCCATCTAGTTTATATCTGCTCTTGAAGCCTGCAGAGTCCCTTTCCCTTGTCCAACAGTTACCTCTGCTTTATTCTAACGTTGACGTTTCTGCCCTCGGTGGAATACAAGCTTCATTCAGGTGAACATGCAATACATATTGCACAAATACATATGTGGATGTGCATGCATCCACAACCTTATGACCAACCATACACGGGATAATAAAACTCTCCCTTCTGAGTATTCATCTTAAATACTAAATAAAAATCTCTCTCCTGTTCAAACAGTCAAGGCTTTGGAACTTATTCCCTGTGATCTCCTTGTATGTTGTAAACAAAGATTCCTTTGTTTGACAACTCCACCTGTTTCTGTGATTCACCAAAGACTGACCTCAGTTAGTTCAGTTGCTGTAATGGCTTTCACTACTCTGATTCTACCTCTGCAAGTCTCCAAATTTAACTATTTTTTCTCCCAATTCCGCATGTTCTTGGCTTTAAACTGCAACTCTGAAGAGAAGATTTGCTTGTTTAAAAAAAAAATCAAGAAAAGGGAGTAGTAGTCAACATTGTTACTTTGAACTTCCTGCCCTAAGGGGCTCTCCTGTTCTTTCTCTTTGACTTCCTGGACTAAAACGACAGAAATTTGGCAATACATCACTCCCCAATCCAGATTACTGCCAGAACAGTTTATACTCTTAGAAAAATATTAGTTTAAAAGATCACATAATTAAATACTTAAGCATGTAGTGTAATATAGTGGTTTACAAGAAATATATTTTGGTCATCTGAATATTTGGTTTTCAGCCATGGCTACTGACTCACAGCTCCTAAAACTCTTGGGATTTCCTGTGATAAGGGTGAGAGAGGTGTGTTTTGTTATGTTAATGAAGTGACCTTCAGACCTCACTCAAGGCAAGGGCTGTTTGCCTGAAGGACCAACCACTTGGTGAAAGCCTTCACAACTTTTTGCCCAACGTGCCTCCCCTTCCTCCCAATACAGGATTATCTGGGGAGGGAAGAGGATCTGGAGATTAGATCAGCAAATGACAATGATTTAGTCAGTCATGACTATGTCATGAAGCCTCCACAGAAAACCTGAAAGGACTGGGTTCAGAAAGCTTTTAGTTTGTTAAATGTATGAAAAGGCAGGAAGAGTGGCAGTCTTACAGAAGGTAATAGAAGCTCTGTGCCCATTCTCCATACCTTGCCCTGTGCACTTCTTTATCTATCTATTGATTTAAATAAATAAAATATTTTTTAAAAAATTGTTGTATTGATTTAAATCTTCTATTATATCTTTTAATAAGCTGGCAAACATAAAGTAAGTATTTTTCTGAGTTTTGTGAGTCCCTGTAGCAAATTAAAAGAACGTAAGAAGTAGGCCACTGGGACCTCCAACCTGTAGTTGCTCAGTCACAAGCACAGGTAATAACCTGGGGCCTACATTGAGACTGGCATCTGAGGTGGGGTTGGAGATAGTCTTGGAGGACTGATCCCTTAACTGATGAAATCTTACACTATGTTCAGGTAGATAGTGTCAGAATTTAGTTGAATTCTTGGAGATCCTGCTGTTGTCTGAAAATTATTTGGCATTGTTGGTATGATGTCCTAAAGCCCAAAAAGATATAGCTACCTCAAAATAAGAATACGGTTGACAGCTTATATAATAAGTGAGTATTTCAGGGATTTAAAATATACCCAATAAATAATGTATAATAAGTGAGTATTTCAGGGATTTAAAATATACCCAATAAATAATGTAAGGAAATAAGGAAAGATTTTGAAATAAAAACAAGAATAAGAACCTAGTGGTACTAATAGATTAAATATATGTAATCTAGTTGAATTAAGAATACAATGGATAGAATACGTAATGGATTCAATAGAGATAAGAAGTCACTTAAGGATATAGTCATCTGGATACCAGCAAAGCATTAAAATTATCAATATGAAAGAGGTGTAAGATGTAGGTGATGTGTGTGGAACAAAAGCTAGAGAAGAAATTAGATTTCCTTACTACTCATAGCCTGTTGACAAGTCCTTGAAGCTCCTTTGGGGACTCAGCTGCTTCCATGTGGACACATCCACTCAAAGCAAAAAGCATTCTTAGTCCATCCCCCAGGATACTGAAAATCTACTTTCACATGTAAAAATTACTTTGGAAACTTCTTTATCTCTACTCCCCACCCCTGCCCTCAAGATATACATTGGCAATCATCTCCCAAGCATATACCCACTGATACACATCAGAAGAGTCTCTTCCCTGAGTTTTTACTAAATAGTAATAAATGACCTTGCCCTAACAATAGCTAGCCCCCTCAAGGTCCTGGAAACCTTGTTTATAAAATACCTTGGAGGCTTGTGCTATCCCTAACCTCCTCCCAAATTGAAAGTATATAATCAGCCACTCTTCATGACCCTCTCTCTCTACTCCAAATAAATAAATAAATATTTTTAAATAAAATAAAATAAATGACTTTTTTTAAATGAAAGAAGAAAAAGGAAAGAAATATTTGAATATTAATGTACATCTATTTCTCAAGCATAAATAGTCAAGACACTGGATTAAAACTTACATACAAGAAAAGTAATAAAATATTCATAACTATAGTTGACTCTATGAATCCCAAACTAGGGCATACATACCAAAGACACACAAAAAAAATCACAAGTGTTAGAGAGAAAAAAAATAATTCATTAATAAAGAAACAAGAATCAGACTGACAGAAATTTTTTAAATAACATCAGATATAAAAAAGAATGAAGTAATAGCTTTATTATCTTGAAAAAAAATCGCAAATGGAAACATTTAGATCCTTATAAAATGTCATTGGCATAGGAAGGCATAATAAAAAAAATATTTTCAGGAATACAGACCACAGATAATTTGCCTTAATTTGTGTAGGCAGCACTTAAATACTAATATCATTTTACAGTTAAAATATACTCTATGATCTTTGAGGTTGGGGAAAAGAGGATGACCAAGTCATCTTGAAATAATTCAGTTTTATGAAAAAAGTAAAAAGATAAAAAAAAAAGACTTGTAGAAAAGAGAGATAAAACATATGCATAATAAAAATAAATAAATAAATAAACAGCTGAAGTGCCTGGGTGACTTAGTCGGTTCAAGTGTCTGCCTTCAGCTCAGGTGATGATCCCAGGGTCCTGGTATTGAGCCCTGCATCAGGCTCCCTGCTCAGTGGAGACTCTGCTTCTCCCTCCCATTGAGAAAAAAAATTTGACTTATTTATTTGAGAGAGATAATCTTTAAATTTTACTTATTTATTTGAGAGAGAGTGAGAAAAGAAAAACATGCACACAGCAGAGGGAATAACAGAGGGAGAGGGAGAAGCACGCCACTGAGCAGGGAACCCCCTGCGGGGCTCTATCCCAGGACCCGGGTATTATGACCTGAGCTATAGGTAGACACTTAACTCAGGTACCCCAATAAATACAATCTTTTAAAAAAAATAAATAATAATAAAAATAAATAATATTTCAGGTAGTATGATTTATTTACTGTAAGACTTGGTATAAAAACAGGATGACATACTTGTCTAATTATAGCAAAAGACTTTGATATGCAGTAGTACATAAAAAATTTAACTTCTTTCATTAACTGATAATTTAATTAGATTAAATTAAGAGACATCAAAATTTAGAGAATCTAATAGTCCTGATCTATTAATAAATGTAGCCATCCTGACCCCAAAACAAGAGTCTTCAGTAAGTATATAAGCATAAGTTGAACATTTACACAAACAGGCCATTATTTAGGCCAGAAGTATATGCCAATAAATTCCTAGAGTTAGGGGCGCCTGGGTGGCTCAGTGGTTTGGGCTGCTGTTTTTGGCTCGGGTCATGATCTCAGGGTCCTGGGATCGAGCCCCGCATCGGGCTCCCTGCTCCGCAGGAAGCCTGCTTCCCTCTCTCTCTCTCTCTGCCTGCCTCTCTGCCTACTTGTGATCTCCGTCTTTCAAATAAATAAATAAAATCTTTAAAAAAAAAAAATTCCTAGAGTTAAATATCAGGCTATATTTTCCAAGAATAAGGCAATAAAATTAGAAAACAATGACCAAAATATTAAATTCATATAATTGGAAGTTAACTTCATACCTAAAAAGAAATAATACAGCTAATTCAGAAATTTTTAGAATTACAGTACTTTGGTAATATCAACTCTCAAAATGAGTGACAGACAGGTGGGGCTAGCAAGAGACTCGTGGGAGGATTAAATCATGGGCCCCTGTGTCTCAGGTGCAGTAGAAGCAGTGGATTTGGAATTTCAGTTTCTCCACAACGTTCCACCACAAGCTGGTTAGAACTGTGCAAAAGCAGGAAGGGAAGCCCCAGTAAAGTGGACTGGGGATGCCAGAAGGGGAGGCTGGAAGGGGGCGCCTGGTGCTCAGTGCCCATTACAGACCCCACATTGCAATCCCCGACAGGAGAGACTCACCAATTTAAGGCCCCACAGGGGAAGCTGGAGGTTCATCTCCTGACTTGTTGTAGGAGCTTTGCAGCTCAGCTGGTGAGAATTCTCCATCACCCTGCCTTTCTCCAAGGGACTTTCCTTCAAGCACCCTTCCGAACTTCTTCCTCCTCCATGAAATAATGTTCCTCTCCTTTGTTTCTCGCACTTGCCTGTGATGGGACCTTAGCTTGCTCAGCCCAGACTGCCATTCTCTGCTCTTCCCAATTAAGCCCATGCTGCTGGTCAAATAATTGGCAGATTGAGTTTAAGGCCAATCGAACTAATAAATTCAAGAACTTGCAAGGAACAAAATCAATATGCACAAATTAGTGGCACTCCTAGGTGCTCAGAAGGAACCATCAGAAAGAGACTGCGGAGAACGATCTCATTTACACCTGCATCCAAGACAGCAAGATACCCTGGAGGCCCCTGAACCAAGAAAGTGACAGCCCTGTAACAATGACTACAGACAGGGAGGGGTACACACGGAGATGGGGAGGCACTGTGCTCAGGGAAGTACCCACACTGGGAAAATACCTCCTCTCCCCAAAACCGGCTACAGAGTCCTCACTCTGGCTCCCGAATTTCCGAACTCGGAGCAAGCCTGGAGTGGGTGTGGACACGGGAAGGACCCCGCAGGGCTGAGGTGGGGAGAGCACAAGCACCGAAGAAGGCAGACGCTCCCTGACTGCAGACCATCTGAGGAGAACAAGGAACCGAATGCGCAAGCACACAAACACAGACAAGGACCAAGGAGCACCCGAGCCCAGAAAGGGGGGACCCCACAGCCCCGCGCACAGCACAGCAGGAGGCCACGTCTCCTCACACAAAACGACGGAAGCCCCAGTGTCTACACAGGGCGCCCTTTCTCTGTGGGGTCCTGAGACCACGAACCCCTTGACAGTCCACTAAGGGACTTCTCACCTCCTCGAGCATCTGGTCCTTAGGAGGTTGGACTGCTGCCAGTGTGGGCGTGTCCTCCACAACGGGTCCGGTCAGTGTGGATGCAGAGCCACACCCTCCTCAGCTTGTCCTGTCAGGGTGGGAGGCGCCCCACATTCTCCAGAAGTCTCCACAGTGGGTCCTGAAGAGGCAGGGCTCAGGTCCCAGCTGTGGCTGTGCAGCCTGGGCACAGGGCGGGAGCTGGGGTCTGGCGCCCTCTGCAGGTGGTGCAAGGCAGTGCAGGACTGTGGGAGCTCACCCTTCAGTGGAAGGTCCTGCTCCCTCCTGGGGTCCAGCTGATGCCATTTCATTCCGGAAATTCAAGCTGCATGGAGCCCAATACCCCCCAACTTCCCCCCCAATAGCTAAGGAACAATGAATTGGAAACAATGTGGAATTACAACAGTCCTTGACCCAAACAGTGTGACTGAACATGGCCCTGATGCAGACCCACACTCTGACCTCAACTTGGTCTCAAGACTGGACCCTACCCTAATCCAAGACCCTAACCATAGCCCCCAACCCAAACAATGTTCACAAGAATCAAGAGGTAGAAACTGCAAATGTCCATCAATGGCAAGTGCATAAGCAAAGTGTGGTGAAGGGTTTGAATTTGGGTTCAGGTTCAGGTTTTAGTCAGAGTTCTAATCAGGCTTTGGGTTTAGTGTTAGGGTGAGGATTTAGAGTGAAGGACAAGGGATCAGAGTTATAGTTTAGGGCTTTAAGTTTATGATTTACGCTTTAAGACTCAGGGCTTATGGGATAAAGTTCAAGGTCAAATTTGGGGTTTGACTTCATGCTGAGATTTGGGTTCAGGTTTCATGACTTGGAGGTCTGGTTTAGGGTTTGGTTCGTGGTTCAGGGCTTGGATCCAGGGCTCAGGTACAGGCTTTGGGATTCCAGGTTTGGGATTCAGGGTTCTAGTTTGGGCTTTAAGGTCAGCTTAGGTTTCAGTGTTGGTAGGGTTTAAGGTTAGGTTTAAAGATGACACATTTTCTTCAGTTGTCATCATGGACAAAATAATTCTATCTGAAGTTTCTAAGTCAGAAATGTATTTCATCTGGGGGCGCCAGGATGGCTCCGTGTGTTAAGCCTCTGCCTTGGGATCAGGTCATGATCTCAGGGTCCTGAGATCGAGCCCTTCATCAGGCTCTCTGCTTGGCGGGGAGCCTGCCTCCCCATCTTTCTCTCTGCCTGCCTCTCTGCCTACTTGTGATCTCTGTCTGTCAAATAAATAGAATTAGTAAAAGCTATTATATGATCTTTTACAAACCAGTTCCTATCTTTGCATTCTCATGTGCCAAGACAGACAGGGATTATTTAAAACCCTGAAGAGAGTGCTCTTGCTTTTAAATTGCCTGTAACCTTCGTGTAATAGATTTATGATTGATGATAGATTTAGTTAAAATATAACCATTTAAAATATTTACTCTCAGTAAACGATTTCAACCTATGCTCATTTAAGTAACTTGGTGCATAATCCTTTTTCTATTAAACCATAGTGCAAGGACCAATGCCACGTTCCCGAGAGAACCCCAAGCTATTTTTCTAGAATGGCCATATGCATATATATCAGGCGTCCTGTTTTCACTCCCTTTGTGGAGCACCTACCCTGGAGGTCATGTAATAACCAATGACCAAAAAAACAAACCAAAAACCCAAACATCCAGGTCGAAGTGCCATCCCTGCCTGGAGTCGAGGAGACTGCTCAGACAGATCCCAGGCAGGCATCTCAGCCCAGGCCTGTGCTGGGGAAGCTGGTTCCTGGCTTTGGGCGCAATCTGGAAGCCAGCAAACTGACCCAAGAGTGCAGCTGGCATTTAGGACTGATGATCTTTTCGCAGCCAGGCTGCCCGAGGACACCCGCTCAGGGAGCCAGGCTAGGAGTCTGCCCAGCGCAGGCGCTGGCAATGGGGCAGCATGCTAGGGCATAGCCCTGCACCCCAGCAAGGGCTCAGTCCTCAGGAGTGAGGGGGCGGGGCCGGCGCAGAAAAGGGTCTTTGCTAATTTCCAAAGCTGGAAGTGAGCTCTCAGAGGACTCAGGAGGGAGGGGGCGGGGGCGGGTCGGGGGCGGCCAGGAGAAGGGGCTTTGCTAATTGCCCAGGCGGGAAGGAGGGGCGCACAGCGCCAGGGTGCTGTGCTGCAGCCCATTCGGGACTGCAGGACCCACCATACTCGCTGCCCCTGCGCTCCCACGCTCCAGCTTAGCCCCAGAGGCCGCGGTGTCCGGTTCTCATTCCTGCCGCCTGCTGCCCCTCCCTGCCCCATGGCTTCTCTGGAGGACCCTATGCTCACAGGTAAAGTGACACCTCGACCCGCCCTCACCTGAAGCAGAAATTCAGGACAGGAGCGGGGGAAGGGGGGGGAGTGGTCGGGGCCCAGGCTCCCGCCAACCCCAGGGCACCAGGACCACCCCGGACGCCGCGCCACACCCCCTCCGCAGGGGGTCGCACCAGGACAGTGCCACAGGAGGTACCCCCCCCCCTGCCAGCAGGCAGGCTAGTCCCCATAGTTCGGCGCCCCCATGTGCATGTCAGAGCCTCCTGCCATTCCCAGGGCACCCAGAACCCAGAGAGTGAGGCCTTGGGTGCTTTATAGTGACAGATTCAAGGCAATTCTTTGACTTTGGGACTTCAGAGTTAACATAGTTTTCATTTGTGATTATTATTTTTGTGTGGGCCATAGCTTTTCTTTTGACCTATGGTTGTTTTCACTACCGGTTCTGAAGAAGCCCCTAAATCCTAACCCTGTTGAGGACTCCGAAAGCTCTCAGAGCAGCAGTGCTGGGGGACAGTGTGGACACATGGTTTGGTTTCTCCTCTGGCCTGCTTCTGTGGCAGCCCCGCTCTGTCCTCCTCAGACTTCAGAGCAATATCTGAACAAGTGGAGAAGCGACCAGGTGGTCAGGAAGGTGGCCACCGAAGAGTGACTTCTCTGGAGGGTGGCTGAGCTAGCAAGTGAGCATGTTAGTCCAGCTCTGCCTGCATTCAGTATGGAGCTGAACAGGGGCCAGGGAAGAGGAGGAGGAGCAGAGAGCAGGGACTAAGGGACCAAAGAGGAGATTCAGATGAAGAGAAGTAATGGGGAGGAAAGAGAAGAAACTCTAGAAGACAGATATGTAGAAAGGAAAAGGGATGAAGTGGGCATTGGGAAAGGGCACCACCAGGAAAGGAGAGAGGGGAAGGAAAGAGGGAGGAAGAGAGGAAAGGGGAAAGGGAGAAGGGAGGAGTCAGCATGCCAGGGCTCCCCCTGCATCTGAAGAAGAGGTGGCTGGTCCAGCTTGTCAAACAGGGTGTTCACTCTTTGGTCCCAGTTTCTGCTCCCAGTGCTACTGGGCTTTTCAAGGAAGGCAGGCTGTCCCTTGGGACCTACTGGAGCCCAATGGAGCCCACAGGAGGGTGGGAGAGGTAAGATGGGACCGGGTCCTGTCCTGAGCTGCTCCCAGCCACCAGCCCCACCACATGGTGCAAGAGGGACCCCAGAACAAAGGAAGGAAACAGGCCCGCATGTCTGCTGGTGGCCCTGGGCACTTAGCTCATCCCAGTGAAACACACCGCCTCCTCAACCCACGCTTTCAAAGCCTCCTTCTTCGTTTCTGGTTTTCATGTCTGTAGGAACATGAGCCAGATCTAACTCATCTCCGACAGACAATTCTGACTCACCCCGTGTCAGATTTTTAAGAGTGGCTGTGATAGAGTAAGATAGCAATGCTCCAACAAACGGACTGTTTCCTCCCACTTGACCTCAACAGTCTTATACATTTTCTTAGCGAAAACATCTTGTCTCCTTCCATTAAGCTCATAACGTGGTCTAATAGTATACATGCGCCTTCGTTAGATGCGAAGCAATACAGAGGTCCTTTTTTTTTTTTTTTAAATTTTACAAGGTAAAGTCAGTGAACACATCCAACTTGACGAATACGTCTCTAAAATGTCAATCCAGGCAAAGCTTTTTCTGCCTACAGTTTGGAGCCTACGTGGTGACATTTTTAAAATGCTTTCAGTCCCTCAGTGAGGCTCTTAGAAGCTAGCCAGGGCTTACTACGTGCCAGGCACTGTGTCAGGTGTTGGAGCTAAAGGGAAGGAGAGCATGGAGGCTGGCTGGGGAGGGACATCCATGACACAAGGACAGCTAGAAACGGAGGCCAGTGCTAGAAAAGAGAGAGCAGGCTGCATGGAGAGTGTGTACCATGGGGCTTGTGAGCTCACGAATAAGTGGGAATAACTGGAGTGGGGAGATGGGGGAGAGAAGAGGGTCGTCCCATCAATGGGAATCACCTGTGCTTGGAGGCAGGTGGCATGAGAGGTCTCCACAGGAAGAAGGAGGCAGTGTGTTTGAAGGGCAGAGAGATGGGGCAGAACAAGCATCAGTCAGTTGGAGGGTTATGAATAGACTGATGGGAGGATTATGGGTGCCTTTGGAGGACTGAGAATTTGTTAGAAGATCAGTGCAGATTTCTATGGAGACAAATGCCAGGAACTGATAGGTCTTTGAAAGGTCACTCTGGCTGCCTTTTGGCAAAGGGGTTGGTAAAAGGCACTTGCAGGTGTGAACACACCAGGTGGGAGGTGAGTGCAGGAAATCAGGTGAGGGAGCATGGGAACTTGATCCGGGGGTATATAAGGGAGAATAGCCTTTAAGGAGTTCCACAAATTGGCACCAGCTGTGGCTTCATTACAGAGCTGGAAGGGGGAGGTGGGTGTGTCCTGGAGGTTACAGAAATTACATGAGAAAGGGAAGTCTTTTTAGATCTCTTTTTCAACTAGAGGAACTCTCACCTTATTGATAGAATTCCAGAGTGGGAACCAATGATATGAGGACATCTTTGAAAAGTCTGAATATGTTCTTCGACATCTTTGCAAGTGACGAGGAGACCTTGACCTTAGGAGGCCTTGGCCCTCTTTGTAGCCAAAAAGATTTCACCTACAGATTTGGGTTCTCCCTTTTAAAGTCAAGGAGTCAGTCCTTCCAAAGGACACCTCCTATCATTTTACCCTCTCATCATACCTCACGTGCTGGCATCTCCAAGACCCTCTGTTCCAGGTTGAGAGTATCCACTTTGGCCGGGCTGGTCTTGCCAAGAACACCACCACAGGAAATCTAGAGCCTGTAGTGCTATTAATAACATCATCTAAGACTGTGTTTGCTGCCCTCTTGGCCTCTTCCCACCATGACTCACTGAAGCTTTTTACACATTGTATCCATTAAGCTATAGTTCCCAAAGCTCATCTTCTCTAGTGCCATTAGTTTTTAGGGGACCAGGCAAACCTTAAACTTGTCCCCCTTAATTGGATCCCTGTGCCCCCACAATCTCTTTGAATGCCTTTCACCATGATCCTTGAATGAGATCTGAGACCACTGCTGGTACCTAACACTTCTTGGCACCTTGTCTGCTAGGTTCTTGGAAGAGGAGGTGGCTATGGAGGTGAGTGGGGATGGGAGTGGGAGGATTTCTCCCTTCACTTCCCTTTTTGTGTTTTCAAATAATGGGTTTTGAGGGGGAGGGAAAGGTTAACCAGACCATTTATTTTCCATCTCCCATCGATAAAATGTCACACAGGAGAGAGGTGGCAGAAACGCATTTTCAGGTTAATTTTTTTACAAGGAAGATTGACTTATGAACCTACTTTGTTATTCCATTTCATTCAATTTCCCTGTACCTCCTTTTCTATGAAGTGTAACGGTAACCCATCATTATTTTTATTGTTGGCACGTGCTTTGTGAACCATAAATTGTAGGCTATAAATGGGAGCGTTTTTCTTTTTTTTTTTGTAGTTTACGAAAAACTAATATTTTTTAAATTAATTTTTTATTTATTTTCAGCATAACAGTATTCATTCTTTTTGCACCACACCCAGTGCTCCATGCAAGCAGTGCCCTCTATGATACCCAACACCTGGTACCCCAACCTCCAAATCCCCCGCCCCTTCAAAACCCTCAGATTGTTTTTCAGAGTCCATAGTCTCTCATGATTCAGCTCCCCTTCCAATTTCCCCCACCTCCCTTCTCGTCTCTAACTCCCCATATCCATGAAAAACTAATTTAAAAACATTCATCCACCAGAGTACCCAAAGGGCTCCCATATAAACTATCTGTCGTTACATTATGTCCCGATGTGGAGCTCGATCCCAGGATCCTGAGATCATGACCTGAACTGAAGGCAGAGGCTTTAACACACTGAGCCACCAGCCCCAATGTATTCTCTTCAGTACCAGAATTTGTAACCAATTGACAGATGAGAAAGGAGGCAGTCAAGTGAAAAACAATAGGTCTTAGACCTGCAAGAAATTTGAATTAGATGAATTCAGCTACTCAGGCACTGTTTCACATTTTCAGATCTCTGCAGAAAAGGGGTTAACCTTTTTACAGCATGTAAAAGAGAAGACTATAACACATACTATGTGTAAGCATGTAAATATCAAAAAATATCCCATTAGTTGCTAAGACACACAGGGCCTCTATTTTCTCTCAAATTCATGAATATGTAGGAGCAATAAGTAAGAAGTGAATGTATACTCTTCACTTCGAAGTCTTTTAGAAATCTAAAATAAACATAACTGATGCTTTCCTTCTGATGGTCCCTCTGTTGGTCATATTGTATATGAGCCATGACATTTAGTTTTACAAAATTTATTGATGTTTGTTGATATGTTTTATCATAACTAATTTTCCCTCCCTTATCTAGATTCCCCAGCTTTCAGACAGGTGGACACTTCAATAAACAATACCCAAGGGATGTATCAAGTACTTCTTAGACATTCTCTCAGATCCTTGAGGTCTCATTTTGCCTAGGGATTTGCAATAGGTTCTGCCAGAGGCACCACTGTGACAACTGATGTCCATGGTCTATCTCCTGCTAAGCTCAAGAGGTCACTGGTTTCCAAGTTTATCTATACAATTAATGCATTCCAGCAAGTTCTTTTTTTTTTAATATTAACAAACTTATTTTAAAGTTTATATGGAGAGGCAAAGACTCACAATAGTCAACATAGTGTTGAAGGAGAAGAAAGACTGAGGACTGACTTCAAAGTTTACCATAATGATGGGGCGCCTGGGTGGCTCAGTGGGTTAAGCCTCTGCCTTCAGCTCAGGTCATGATCCCAGGGGCCTGGGATCGAGTCCCGCATTGGGTTCTCTGCTCAGCAGGGAGCCTGCTTCTCCTCATTTCTCTCTCTGGCTGTCTCTCTGCCCATTTGTGATCTCTCTCTCTGTCAAAAAAATAAATAAAATCTTAAAAAAAAGTTTACCATAACGATAATTGTAAGCATGATATTGTAATACCACAGAAAGACTAGATTAAAGCAACAGAATATATATTATCAATTATATTTTATATTTAATAGAAAAGAAAAAGCAATAAAAGAGAGCAAAATACAATCTTTTAAACAAATGGTTCTGTAGCAATGGTGAAGCTAAATCTAAAAATATAAAATAAAATAAATCCAGGCAGATATCCTACACTCTTCACAAAAATTAACTCAGATTGGATTATAAACCTAAACATGAATCATGTAGAAGGTAATATAGAAGAAAATTTAAATGACCTTGGTTTTCGCAATAACTTTAGCTACAAAAGCACAAGCACTGAATTTAAAAATGTCTACTCTGTGAAACACAATGCCAAGAGAATGAAAAGGCAAAGCACAGACTATGAGAAAAAATTTGCAAAATACACATCTGGCAAAGGACTGTTAATCAAAAATACACAAAGACCCCTTAAAACTCAACAATGGGGGAAAAACCTGATTAAAAATGAGCCAAAGACCTTAGCAGATGCCTCACCAAAGAAAATATTACAGATGGCAAATAAGCATATAAAAAGATGCTTCACATCATATGTCTTCAGGAAAATGCAAATTAAAACAAAAAAGAGACACCAGTACATACCCAGAATCCAGAGCACTGACAACAGAACACGAAATGTTGGTGAGGATGTGGAGCAACAGGAATGTTCTTCCATGTCTATTGAGAATAAAGAATGGAAAACAACTTGGCAGTTTCTTACAAAACTAAACATATTCTTGCCAGATGATTCAGCAGTAGCAGCTCTTGGTATTTATCCAAAGAAGATGAAATCTATACTCACAAAGATGTCTATAGTAGTTTTATTCATAACTGACAAAAGCTTGGAAGCAACCAAGATATCCTTCCATAAGTGAAAGGTCAAAGAAAGTGTAGTACATGCAAACAATGGAATATTATTTAATGCTAGAGAAATGAATTACCAAGCTATGAAAAGATATGGATATAAATATTTAATAAATATTTGATTTTAGGCTTCTACCAGTCTATCAATAGTATTAGTATATTTTAACAGTGAATGCTCAGCATTCATGAATTTACCTAATAAAACATTTTGGGTTCAATATTTTAAATACTTCAACCTCTATGATTATATTCCTAATAATTTTGAATTGGGGTAAATAAACCTTAATTTTTTGTAACTTGTTTCTTATTGCAAGAGAGCTCAATGAAATTTTAGAAAATAAAAATTTACAAAAAAAAAGTTTAGTTTACTATTGCCAAATAATTTAAAACTTTATCTTATATTCAAATACATATATTTTTCTAAATTGATTTATATGCTACTAAAACCAAAAACTTTTAGTTATACTAGATTTCATATCATGCAATCAATGCCAGAAATCCATCTGGCAATGATTTGTCTTAAATAGAGTTAAGATGGGTGTTATTACAATGCAAGATGGAAACAAAGATAGTATAACAATTGGTGTTACATAACTTTTCCGTTTTGATCAAGTTACTAATCTACAAAAGGCTTTTATCAGTGACAGACTTGGGAATTTACAAAACTTTTAAACTAGCATGTGCGACTCATTCCTAGAAAACAACACAATCAATAACACTTTATTTAGATTAAATCATGACTATTTCTCCATTTGAATAAAAAAGGTAGCAACCCCAATAAGTTTATTGAACATGAAAAGTTGAAATGCTATAATGCTCCTAAGGAATTAAATGATCCAGTCAAGAATTACAAAAAAAGGATATAAATTACCAAAGTGTTTGTATAATTGTAATGTACAACTGCCCATTATCGTTCCATAGTGTAGGCTTGTACAAGAACTCTATAAAAGAACTCCACTTCTAAACTGTGGAAAATATGTTCCCTTTCCCCCTATATACAACTATTAAGCCATTCATTTAGCTTTTAAAATATCCACTTAATACAGGCTTTTTACACATTTGAACAGGCAGCAGGGCTCTATTCTTATCGCTTACATCTGAAGGATAGACTTCTAGCGTAAGAGGTAAAGCCCATAAAGGAGCCCAATAATAACAACAAAATACAGTTTAGTGAGCCCTTACAATCTGCCAGCTACCTTTCTGAGAATACTTCAGTTAATAAAACATATAAAATACCTGACCACAAAGAGCTCACATTCTTTTGAAATATAATAGTGAAATAAACCAATAATAGAGGGGCACCTGGGTGGCTCAGTCCATTGAGTGACTGCCTTTGGCTTGGGTCATGATCTCAGGGTCCTGGGATGTAACTCCCCAGCAGGCTTTCTAGGCAGTGGGGTGTTTTCTTCTTCCTCTGCGCACCCTCCCTATTCTCTCTCTCTCTGTCTCAAATAAGAAAATAAACCAGTAATAGAATAATGATTGATGGTTGATGGTGATAAGTGATACAAAGAAATACAAGAAAGGTAAAAGCCATTGGGGAATGCTGGGATGAAAGTTAATTTTATTTTGTTTTGGGTGGTTATATCTCATTTATGAGATGTTATTTGCACAAAGACCCAGGAAGTGAAGGAGAGTGTTATACAAATATTAAAGGAAAAGATTGCTCTAGGCAGAGCAAGTAAGTATATAGACTTTGTGTGAACAACTTGTCTGTTACTTTTGAGGAAAAGCAAGGAGGGCAATGAGGAGTTCATAGTGGTGGAGAGAGGAAGAACGTATTGATGGATGACCTTCTAGTACATTGAAACGCCTTCAGTTTTTATTTAATATGAAAGGGGAAGATACCAAAAGTCTTTCAACAGCAGAATAAAATCATATGACTTGATTTTTAGGTTAAATTGCTGTACCAAAATAAATTTGCAGGGAGAAAGGAGTGCAGTATGTGTGGAAGTGGGGTTATCAATCAAGTCAATAATTCAGGAACATATGATGGTGTTTTTAGCACGCTGGGTGGTAATAGAAGTGGTGAGGTATGGTTTTCATTGTGTATATATTTTGATTGTGAATATTCTGGTGAACAGGATGGGGTATGTGCAGGACAGACATCAACATTTATTTTACCTGCACAAACAGAAGGGTGGAGTCTTCATTCCCTGATATGGAGAGAACTCTGAGTTCAAATGTTCTTTCTCATTAAATGGCATAGTGATGATGAGGATTTAGTCAGACAGTGAAAGAGAGCAGTAAGCATAGTGTTAAGCGGTAAGACATTATAATACATTTGAACAAAACGTTGTGTTGGATCATCTGTTTATGTGAGTAAATAAATAGATAAAGCTTCCTGGGGTTCTGATAGAGGTAAAGAAGACTGTATATGATCCAAAGGGGCACGTGCACCAAATGTTTATAGCAATAATATCCACAATAGCCAAACTATGGAAAGAACCAGGATGTCCATCAAGAAATGAATGATATTTGTTTATATATATATATATATATATATATATATATATATATATATACACACACAATGGAATACTATTCAGCCATCAAAAGAAATGAAATCTTGCCATTTGCGTTGACATGGAAGGAACTGGAGGGTATTATGCTTAGCAAAATAAGTCAACCAGAGAAAGGCACTATTATATGATCTCCCTGATATGAGGAAATGGAGGTGCAATGTGGGGGGTTTGGGGAACAGGAAAAGAGTAAATGAAACAAGATGGGATCGGGAGGGAGACAAACCATAAGAGACTCTTAATCTCAGAAAACAAACTGAGAGTTGCCTGGGGGGTGGGGAGGTTAGGGAGAGGGTGGTGGGGTTATGAACATTGGGGAGGGTATGTGCTGTGGTGAGTGCTGTGAAGTGTGTAAACCTGGTGATTCACAGACCTGTCCCCCTGGGGCTAATAATACATTATATGTTAATTAAGAAGAAGAAGAAAAAGAAGAAGAAGAAGAAGAAGAAGAAGAAGAAGAAGAAGAAGAAGAAGAAGAAGAAGAAGACTACTATATATCAAATGCTATGGTTTTCAGCATAGAGTGTGTAATCAGGCATATTTTATTAAAGTAACCAAGTAAAATGATGGTCGAAAATTGGAATAACAGAAAACATAAAAATCAGAGATTTTAAAAAGATATGGGACAGTGTAGAGAATATAGTCAATGATATTATAATAGTGTTATATGGTGACAGATGGTGGCTATATTTGTAGTGATCATAGAATAATGTATGGAGATATTGAAAACCTGAAATCAATGTAACACTGACTATCAACTACACTCAAATAAAAAAATAGTAAAAAGAAAACATTTTAATTTAAAAAGATAAAAAGAGGGACAAGAATTTGAAAAGTGAATTTCAAAAAGAGTAAAGATGAGGCTAAGACATACTCTGAACCTTGAGGAAAACACCATTTGGAAAATTCTTCCCATTTTGAGAAAACTCAAATGAATCAATACCATAAAAGAACCCATTTTAACTGAGAGATGTAATGAATGCTCAAGAAATAATTTTATGACAGGATAATTCTTCCCTATGAAACAGCATACAGAAACCCGGGGAAACACCTGGAAGCCAAATAAACTATACTGAAAATAAGAATTAGGAAAAAGATAAATGATGAAAGATAAGAAAATTAGACCTGCGACAGAGACCTAGTGAAGAGAATTTTTAGCTTGTGGTTTAATGTTTTTGAGGATAATCTAGAGTTCATAACTGCCTTGAGGCAGGCTGGTTGTAGGCAGTTTAGGCAGACCCCTAAGAGAGGCCTACTTTGGGCAGGTGGTGTTGGAGGAGGCCATTGGGCTGGACAAAGACAAATCCAACCATTTGACTAAAGTGTCTGTGAAGATGTTGAAGTCAGATGCAGCAGAGAAAGACCTGTCAAACCTAATCTCAGAAATGGAGATGATGAAGATGATTGGACAGCACAAGGACACCATCAACCTGCTGGGTCCTGCACACAGGATGGTCCTTCGTACACTATCATGGAATATGCCTCCAAAGACAACATACAGGAGTACCTGCAGGCCCAGAGGCCTCCTGACCTGGAGCACTGTTACAATATCAGCCACAATGCAGCAGAGCAACTCTCCTCCAAGCACCCGGTATCCTGTGCCTACCAGGTAGCCTGAGGCATGGAGTACCTTGCCTCCAAGAAGTGCATACACCAAGACCTGGCCACCAGGGAAGTGCTGGTGACAAAGGACAACATGAGAAGATCTCAGACTTCAGCCTTGCCAGAGATATCACCACATCAGTTACTATAAAATGAGAACCAACAGTGGACTGCCTGTGAAGTGGATGGTCTCTAAGGCCATGTTTGACCAGATCTACATCCACCAGAGTGACTTCTGGTCTTTTGGGGTGATCCTGTGCAAAATTTTCACTCTGGAAGCCTCCCATATCCTGGAGTGCCTGTGGAGGTGGTTTTCAAGCTGCTGAAGGAGTCATTTGATGGATAAGCCAATAAGTGCACCAGAGAGTTATACACAATAATGAGGGGTGGCTGGCATGTGGTACCTTCAAGCTGCTGGTAGAAGACCTGGATCATACTGTGGCCTTGACCTCCAACCAGGAGTACCCGGACCTGTCCTTGGCCCTGGAACAATACTGTCTATGCTTTCCCAACACCCAAAGCTCCACCTGCTCCTCAGAGAAGAATTCCACCTTCTCTCATGTGCCGTTGCCCAGGGAGGCCTATCTGCCCTGACACCCAGCCCAGCTTGCCAATGGTGGACTCAAATGACTAGTATCCCTATTACTCCTGTCCAGATTCCGTCATAAGCTGTAACCCTTACCCCCCACCCTCCCTGCAAGACTCGCTGCCTTCTCCTTTGTCCCTTTCCTACTGGCAGGAGCCAGCTGCCTACCTGAGGCCTTCACCCCTTGAAGTTCACCTCTCTTCCCCTTCCTCTTCCTCCTCCTTACAACCTGCTCATGAAAGAAAGAAACAGAGAGGCAGGTACTTGCTCGTGGCTACTTCCTTCCCTCCCATAAGTTGGACCAAGACCCCTCCCTGTCATCTGGTACTGCCTGGACGTCGAGGGAGTTGGAGATGAGGCATGCCAGTGAAAGCTGTCAGAGCTTTCCTGTTTTGGTTTTGTCTGCTTAGCCTAACATGTAAGACTGAGTTCTGGTGGCAGGGACCTAGTCCTTGGGGCTATAGCACTAGCGAGGGGAGGTCAACTGCTCTGGGCCTTGGCTAAGAGCAAGCCCTGCTCCAGAGATATGGTGCCAAGGGCTTATTAATTTTGATACTAATTTGGTTTGCTGACCAAATACCTGGTATCAAAAGATGGGAAGGCAAAGACTGGAAGCAGTGTTGTGACCATGGGGTCCAGCCCCAAACTATGAAGAAAACACAAAGTGTATAAATCTGAGTAAGTATATATTTACACACCTTTTTAAATAGGTTGTTATCAAAGATTTAATCAATGGGTAATATGCTCCTCGTGGCTGGGAAGCATCAGTTGCCATATATTAAAAACAAAGAAAAGAGGTGTCTGGGTGGCTTCCTCCAAGAAGTTTCCCTTCTTTTCAGGTCATGATCCCAGGGTCCTGGGATGGAGCCCCACATCAGGCTCTCTGCTCAGTGGGAAACCTGCTTCTCCTTTTCCCTCTGCCCTGCTTATAGTTCCTCTTCCTGTCTCTCTGTCTGTCAAATAAATAAAATATTTAAAAAAAAAACAAGAAAGAAACAAAATGTTTTTAAAAGGTCTTTTTTTTTTTTAATTTTCTAGGGGTGCCTGGATGACTTAGTTGTTTAAGCAGATGTTTGCCTTTGGCTGAGGTCATGATTCCAGTGTACAGGGATCCAGCCCTGCATGGGACTACTTGCACCACAAGGAGCTTGCTTCTTCCTCTCCCTTTGCACATGATTCCCCCTGTTTGTGTGCTTCTTCTCTCTCTCTCTCTCTCTCTCTCTCTTGCTGTCAATAAATAAAATAAAATCTTTTACTAAATAAATAAAAAAATAAATAAATTTCTAAACCTACTTTCAGTATAGGTCCCTTAACAAAAATAGCTTCTGCTTCATTAAAAAAAAAAAAAAGATAATTTAGAAAGATGCTTCCAGAGTTAAAAAGCTGTTTTGTTTCTTTGTCAGGATTCAATGTAGAAGTGCTTTAAAAAGTAAAAGAAAAAATATGCTATATTAACTCTAATCACACTATAACTTTGGTGGTTATATCAAGATAATGAAAAGTGATTTTAAAACAAATTTCATTATCAGACATAAAGATCAAGTCAAAATTACAGAAGAGTAAAAGGATGAATTCATCAGGGAGTATAATAATTCTTTTTTTTTTAAAGATTTTATTTATTTATTTGACAGAGAGAGATCACAAGTAGGCAGAGAGGCAGGCAGAGAGAGAGAGAGGAGGAAGCAGGCTCCCTGCTGAGCAGAGAGCCCGATGCGGGACTTGATCCCAGGACCCTGAGATTATGACCTGAGCCAAAGGCAGCGGCCTAACCCACTGAGCCACCCAGGTGCCCCGGGAGTATAATAATTCTTGACTTTTAATACGTAACAACAGATTTGGGGATATATAGGGAAAAACTAAGAACAAAAATCATAACTTCTACCTTGGACGACAAATGGAAAATAATTTCAACACCCTTATTTTAAGATTACATAGACAAATGGTCATCACATTGGTAAGATATGTAAGTATTGAACAAAATGATCAACTAACTAGATATGCTTGATATTACATTACAGTAACTGAACTAATTGAGGTCAGTCTTTGGTGAATCACAGAAACAGGTGGAGTTGTCAAACAAAGGAATCTTTGTTTACAACATACAAGGAGATCACAGGGAATAAGTTCCAAAGCCTTGACTGTTTGAACAGGAGAGAGATTTTTATTTAGTATTTAAGATGAATACTCAGAAGGGAGAGTTTTATTATCCCGTGTATGGTTGGTCATAAGGTTGTGGATGCATGCACATCCACATATGTATTTGTGCAATATGTATTGCATGTTCACCTGAATGAAGCTTGTATTCCACCGTGGGCAAAAATGTCAACGTTAGAATAAAGCAGAGGTAACTGTTGGACAAGGGAAAGGAACTCTGCAGGCTTCAAGAGCAGATATAAACTAGATGGGGTCTTGGGCTCATTTTCTGGGACAAGGAATGCAAGGCCTTGATTACTTTTGAAATAGCACTAGGAGTTTTACCACTGATTTATTGCCTCAATAGCTTAGGCTATTTCCTGGTCTGGTGGTGACTGTTAGTTTTCCCATTGCCTTTTTCCCTCAAAATCCTTAAGGAGTGAGGTTTTGCATTTCTTTGTAAGAACCTCCCAGGAAGTTTTGGAAGAAGTGTGCTTGGGCAAGTACACAGGTGGGGTATAGATCATTGAAAATAGCTGGGGACAAAAAATGACTTTTTTTATGTCAGGAAAACTATATCTCTTCTTTAATTTTCTAGGAACCTCTAACTCTTTCTGCTGATGTTACCAGCAGGCATCTGAGATATTACTGATTGTTCTCTTGAACCTAAGGAAAAGGAAATGTAGAAAGCAAAGACAAAACTTTAAAATCTATCTTCCAACTCATCAATTCACTGCAGCCACCTCTCTGTCTTTCCCTTTCTCTTTTTCTCTCTTTCTCTTTCTCTCTCACTTTCTCTCTCACATACGCACAACACACGCAAATCAACTTAAAACAATTTTTAATTTTCCCTATTCCATTTTAATATACTTGAGGCATGATCATTTTCTTAGTAAATACAAGGAAAAAAAATCTAGGATTCCATCATTCTGTGTGATTAAAGTATTGAGGAATTTACTTCCAATAGCACTTATAAAAACATATTTTATTTAAGGAATATTATATAATCAGGTGCCTGCATTTTTCTTATTCTCCAAATAGTGTTATTTGGCAATTAATATTTTGTCAATCAATATTCCCCTATACCTGAATGTGTGGGCAGTGAGAGATGAGTTAGAGGCAAGGATGGTGAACACTCCCAACAACTGCAGACTACATATATCTTAAGCCATGATTTTCTTTGCAAAGGTCAACATTGATAATGTTCTAGTCATACCTCCGTGTACCAGGAAAGAAGTAGCATATTTCTTGAAAGACACAGCTATCAAAGCTCCATTGAGAAACCGTAAAGATGGAGAAGGGATTTGCAAATTAAATATCTGATAATGGACATCTACTCTGATTATTTAAAAATGAATAAAAATAAAAAACCTTACTAATAACCAAACAGAGTATCCAATTTTACATGTGAAGGAAATAATGGAAGAGACATGTCACCAAAAGTATATGGATGGCTTATAAGCACATGGCCAATTTCTCAACATTTAAACATTAAAGAAATAAAAATTAAAATCATAATGAGCCATGCTTACATATCTATTAGAATGGCTAAAATTATAAAGGCTAATTGTACTTGGTCTGAGCTAGATTGAGAAGCAACAAAAAATCTAAACTGTTGTTGGCATATATCATGATACAACCACTTTGGAAAATAGTTTCAAAATTTTTTTAAATGAAAAATATGTTGCAGTTACACAAATAGCCATTTTATTCTAGGCATTTAACCAAGAAAAACAAACCCTATGTTCATACAAGGACTTGTATATGAATTTCATAGCAGCTTTATTTTTAAGAATTGAAAACAGTGGAAATGTTCATCAATGTCCATCAATAGAGCAAAGACAATTGGAGATTCTCAAAGTAATGATGCTGAGAAAAGAAAATCCAGGCAATGAATTGTATATACTGTGTGATTCCATGACTACAAAAAATCTAGAAAATACAAATTTATATATAGTCACAGTCATCAAATATATGGTGTGATTTTAGTGCCTTCTTCTGTGCTCCCTTAGCTTCCTACACTTGGATCTCCGAGCATTTGTTACACCATTTGAAAATATGAACTCTTTCTCTTTATTCTGTCTTACTAGAATAAGAATCCTTGAAATTTTATGGACATTTGAACTCTCAGTTATTAGCAGAAATTCTATCACACAGTAAGTTTCCAAATATAAAAGCCAGAGTTTTACAATGACTTCTAAGCTTTTACATGATCTAGCCACTCATTTAACCTCTGTGACCTCTTTCCCTGCTACTCTTCAGTCACTCACAGTGGCCTCCTTGCTATTCCTCAGATATGCCAGGCATGATCCAACCTTATGGCCTTCAAGATAGCCAATTCCTTTGTCTGGAGTGACCTTATTGCTGATAGTTCTGGGCAAATTCATCACCTTTCCATACCTTTGTTCAATTGTCAGCTTCATTGTAACTACCCTGATCTTTCTATTAAAAATTTTAACTCCCCATCCCCTGCCTAGCAACCTTGATTTTTCTCACCCTGATCGAATTTTTCTTTTTCCCCATTGTACTCTTCCTTTTTGAATGAACTATGCCATTTTTATTAAGGTTTATAGCTTTGAATTGTCTCACCCATTAAAATAAAAGTTCTACAAAGCCAAGTATTTAATTTACCAGTGTAGTCTGAAGTAATATCTGCCATATAATAGTTCAGTACACAACTGGTAAATTTCAAAATAAATTAATGTTGAGAGTATACTGAATTTCATAAGTCATTTCAATATTTTTTTCCAAAAAAATAAACTACGTAAAACATACCTTAAATTTACTTTCAAAATATTTTATAGCATATAATGGACAATATACATAAGCCTTAAAGAAACAATCCTATAATTAACCATTTCATACCTACTTAAAAACTGCATAATACCACACTCTTAGATCCTCTTTGAATGCTCTAAAATAACCCTTCAAAGGAAATACATTTTTAAAAATCACAGATTTTTTGGCAAATAATTTAATAAAATAAAAGTTTCATTCATCTATGTAGATCAAAATAAATGTTTTTTTTTAAAGATTTTATTTATTTATTTGACAGAGAGAAATCACAAGTAGTCGGAGAGGCAGGCAGAGAGAGAGAGAGGGAAGCAGGCTCCCTGCTGAGCAGAGAGCCCGATGCGGGACTCGATCCCAGGACCCTGAGATCATGACCTGAGCCGAAGGCAGCGGCTTAACCCACTGAGCCACCCAGGCGCCCCCCAAAATAAATGTTTTTAATAAGCATGAAATTATAACTCTGAAGTGTGCTAAAATGAAACCACCTGCTAAGGGTGAGAGAACAAAAATAAACATCCTTTTTCCAAATAAGAGGAATTTATTACCTTTGAATCAAAGCATGTGGATTTGTTTAACTGGCAATAAAGCAATATGGAGACACAAACCATAGAAAGTCATATTTTAGATTTCCAAAAGACTTCGAAGTAAAGAGTATACATTTTTTAATTGCTACATAATGCTACATAATGACAAGATGACAGGTTGTGACAAATAGCATTTTAAAAGCTCTACTCATAATGGAACGGAAGATGTCATTTCCCTATAATTTTATATATGTCTTTAATTTACTATATCTGGATACAACATATTACCAAACAGATGTTCATCAAAGACTAAATCATTTTTAATGGAACATAAT
The DNA here is from genome assembly GCF_964662115.1 of Mustela nivalis. Taxonomy (NCBI): domain Eukaryota; kingdom Metazoa; phylum Chordata; class Mammalia; order Carnivora; family Mustelidae; genus Mustela; species Mustela nivalis. The sequence continues at coordinate 521,255 of NW_028136114.1, read as the reverse complement.
AATTTGAACCTACATCTATTAATCATTTTTTTCGATCTAACATTTATAGTCTCGCTAAACATTTTATCAGTTGTTGACAAAATTCAAAATAAATAGGATAAAAAGTCGTGTTTGGGGGCGCCTGGGTGGCTCAAGCCTGCCTGCCTGCCTCTCTGCCTACTTGTGATCTCTCTCTGTCAAATAAATAAATAAAATCTTTAAAAAAAAAAGTCGTGTTTGGAAAAGTAGATTTCTTTTCAAATTTGCATTTAAATGAAAATATTTGCTGATATTTTTAAAACTTTAAATGTAATTTTATATATATCTGACCTATCAGATGATATAAAATTTTTGGAGAAAATATGACATATTTTTTGATCTTGGTTGAAGGTATTAATAAAGAGCAACTGTTTGTATTATTTGTATTGTGATATCTTAGTCAATAAACATGAATAACTGGTATAAAATATGTTTTTTTAAAAATTTTATTTATTTACTTGACAGAGATCATAGGAAAGCAGAGAGGCAGCCAGAGAGAGAGGAATGGAAGCATGCTCCCAGCTGAGAAGAGAGCCCACTGTGGGACTCAATCCCAGGAACCTGGAATCATGACCTGAGCCGAAGGCAGAGATTTTAACCCACTGAGCCACCCAGGCGCCCTAAAATATGTTTTTTTTTTAATATAGAAGTATAGTTCTTGCCAAAATATGGAACTCGCTGGAACTGAATGCCTCCTTCAAAGTCAGCTCTGGAGAAATTATGCTAGTGTAATATGGAACTATTTCAGATATTAACCAAAAAGAAAGAAATGATGATAAATTCCTTAAAAGACTCAAAGTTGCCCTTGACTGGTATGTTTCAAGCTCTATTCCTGGTTTGAAGACACGTTTTAACAGGCCTGTCACTGTAGAAATCCGCTGGATGTTTAGAGGCTATCAGAACTATACAAAAACCTTGAAGGGGTAAAGACTTGAAAATTCTTTAGAGAGATTAGCTCCCTAAGGCATTATTCCTCCACACATTTTCCTCCAATCAATTAAGACTGATGGATGAGGGGCACCTGAGTGGCTCTCTCATCACGTGGGTGGTGGGTTAAGCCTCTGCCTTCATCTCAAGTCATGGTCTCTGGGTCCTGGGATCCAGCCCCACATCGGGCTCTGCTCAAAAGGAAGCCTGCTTCCCTCCCTGCTTGCCTGCCTCTCTGCTTACTTGTGATCTCTCTCTCTCTCTCTTTCTCTCTCTCTGTGTCCAATAAATAAATAAAATCTTTTAAAAAAGGCTGATGGATGATAAATTATGAAAACTGCTCCCTCCAAATGATGCTTCTTCATAAGGATTTAAGAATTTAAAATTGTAAGAATTTAAAATTGAAACTTGATCATAGGATTTATCTTATAGAATAACATCAAGTGAAGGCAGTTATTATTAGTTCTGAAGTATTTGTGATTCTGAATTCTTGGCCTCATTAGTAAATTTATTTTTAAATTCTCCCATGGAGTGGTGATTGGCCTTCAGTCTTTCATTGATATACATCATTGGGTCAAATGAGATGTGTGTGCCCAGAACTATATATAATCTTTTTTGTATTTCACTGGAGATGGCATTTTTGAGTTTTGTTCAATTGAATTTCGACAGATGTTTTAATAGTCACTTCTAGAGTTGGCCCTGGAGAATATCTTCCTTTTTTTCTCTTCCCGATTCACTGAAAAACCCTGACTAATTCACATTATCACAGTGATATCATAATTCAAGTTTTTCCAAACACTATAGCTGCAAAATAGAAGGAAGCTACTCAGAATGGAATACTATTGTGAATGATTGAGAAAGAAAACATTATTATAATTAAGCTACCAGGTTTCAATGTATTTTATTGTTGCTTAGAAAATCCTAGCATACCCAGACTTTACAGAGATTTGATGATCCTAAGAAGAGCTGAACTCATGGACCAAAATAACTATGCACATAAAAAGTACAATTACTTACCTAAAAAATATGATGTGGTTAACTTTATATGTCAATCCAAGTGTTATTGGAACAGGAATTAAAAAAATAGCTTAGGGGCGCCTAGGTGGCGCAGTGGATTAAGCCACTGCCTTCAGCTCAGGTCATAATCTCAGGGTCCTGGGATCAAGTCCTGCATCAGGCTCTCTGCTCAGCAGGGAGTCTGCTTCCCTCTCTCTCTCTCTGCCTGCCCTCCGTCTACTTGTGATCTCTCTCTGTCAAATAAATAAATAAATAAAATCTTAAAAAAAAAAAGAATGACTGTACTTTTAAAAAATAGCTTAAAAGGGGCGCCTGGGTGGCTCAGTGGGTTAAGCCACTGCCTTCCGTTCAGGTCATGATCTCAGGGTTCTGGGATCAAGCCCCACATCGGGCTTTCTGCTCAGCAGGTAGCCTGCTTCCCTTCCTCTCTCTCTGCCCACCTCTCTGCCTACTTGTGATCTCTCACTGTCAAATAAATAAATAAAATATTTTTAAAAATAGCTTAAAAGTATATGATAAAATAATGATATACATATACAAGGAAAAGAAAGATACTATACTGTGAATATAAATTAAGTGAAAATTGTTGAAATAAAGAATACAATAAATGGAGACTAAGATGAATATAGCTGTAAAATAAATAAATGAGTTGGGAAAAACAAACAAACAAATTAATGACTTCTGCCCAAATACAGCAGAAGAGAAAAAAAAATAAAGAAAATATTTAAATAAGTACTGAGATAAATTTTGGAGAATTAAAGAAAGATAAAAGATACCAGACTTAAAATGATGCCAAACATGAGATATCAGAAACAAAACAAAACAAAAACTACACACACTAAAAACCACTCGTATACATTATGGTGAGTTTTAAGAATATCAAAAACAGAGAAGAGCATAAATGATGCCCAAGAGAAGAACAGATCACCTAAAATGTACAAGAATAATACTGACAGCACAATGCTCAATAGTAATAGCATATAAAGAGACAGCTGGGAGTTTGTATAGATGGAAAAGATATTTGAAACTAGGTATTATACATCAATCCAAATTATTGATTAAATTTGAGAGCACAGTAAAAATACAATGAAGCATGTTAGGTCTTAGAACATTTATCACACAGAGACACACATTTTGGAAAACTTCCTTGGAAGACAGCTCAATTTAGATCGAGAAAACAGAATTATGTACTCAAAGGCACATTTTGAAGGAAGGATTGAATATAGTCTGCACTGCAAATATTCTTTAATCGTATGTTCTGAATTTCCTAAATTTAAGAAGTATTTGTTCAAATATTTACCTTTAAATAAATCCTAGGAGACTTTTTCTTGGATTCTGGAAAATCAGTCCATTTGGATACAAATCTTTTTGTCACTGATGGAAATTTTGATAGCCCTTAACTGTGGAATGCCTAATGTATTGTTACAGCAATTGTGATTTGCCAATACATGGGTGATGTGTGTGTGTTGTGTGTGTTTATTTTTATTTTTGATGGTTTAACTCTTCTATGAGATTTTTAAGTAGACATGATTTTAATAAATTATGATTTGTTGAAATTTATCTGAGGTTATATATAATAAAATGAAATTTGTGTGAAATAAAGAAGTGCATCTCCATTTTCTTTGTTTTAAGAGTAGACTGGTCTTTAAAAATTGTCCAAAGAAGTACATTATATTCATTATTAAATTTGATAATATACAATAAAGTATTTATGGTCATATTGGACCATATCAAATTCTACTATTAATTCATATTAATAATTACCATAAGAGGAAAAAGGGATATTTTTCAAAATAAAAATTAGCGTATTTTTTAGAATATGATATAGTGTTATTCACAGAACTGAGGGAACAAATGTCAAAGTCTAACACAGTTTACAGAATGTTTTAACATAAATTGAAATTTAAATCTGACCAAATTTCACAGTTTTAAGTAAAATGATAGCACTTTATATCCTTGAAAAGTGGTAAGTGACCCAAAACATGGCTTAGAAAAACAAATTTAACACTACACTAGTCTGAGATGGTTAAGTTATGGTACAACTTGCCATTGTGTATCATCAAATGGTATATTTTTTTCTTTTGGGCTTGTCATTATATTTTATTTTAGCCATTCTGGTAAGTGTGTAGTGATATCTCAGTGTCATTTTAATTGCATTTCCTTGATGTCTAATTATGTCAAAATATATTACTTTGATGTTTAATGCTCTGAGCTTTCTCAGTTCAAGACCATGAAGCCACTTAGGGAAAATACAGTTGCAGAGGCACTCATAGACCAACTCTTATTTCGAAATAAGAAGAAACATTACTACCCATTCCAACAAAAAATAGATTTGTTATGCAGCAGGGATTTTATAAATTACCTGACACAACTTATATAGTAAGATGAAATGGGACAGGCGGCTTCTTGCAGCTATATACAACATCATTTTAATTTCAATTTTCAGTATAATTTTTCCAAGGTATACACAGAATATATATTTAATGTAAATTGTGAACATTTTAAACTCTGTATATGGAAATTAGTCAATTTTAAGTTTATAACAATCAAAATTAACGGAAGTTTATTTTAAATTAGTTAGCTTTCTCTGCATTACAAGACAGAATAATCAAGAATTGGTAAGAAAAAAGTAATCTCTGTAAAATTACCGGGGGTGCATTATAAAGTGTTCGGTAACCGATCAAACTCACAATTTGGATTGAATGGCAAGTGATTTTTAAAATCTGGAACTCATTGTCAATTTTTTTTTCTTCATTGTGTCTTAATAAATTACTGTGTTCATTTGCATGGAAGTGAAGAAAAATGCATGACATTTCATCTCAACACTAACACCTTTAACTGGCAACTCTGAATGTACTTTACAGCAGTGTAACAAAGTAAAGATCAATGATGTTTCATGAAATATTTGTTTTAATTCTCAAGGAGATAGGGAGTTTGTGCAAAATTCAAATCACTTTGCGACTAAACACATTGTTTATTTCAGCTAATTTTAAGAAAATATGCTGAGAATCTCTCAAAAAAGGAAGCAATGATTTAGGCTTGCCTTCAAAATCCTTATCTAATCCTGAACCAACAGCACATAGTTCAAAGAGCAACTAATTTGAGTAGCTCCAATTTACACATTTCCTAACAATGCTTAATTTAGTGGAATTTCTGTACAATTATGTTAATTTGATGTAATGAAAGACAAAAGTTCAAAAAGATCATCCTTAATTTATATAGATGCCAAACTGCATTTTCTGAATGACGCCCAGGAACGTATTTTCAAAAACAAACAAACAATGCCAGAACCACTATTAGGTCATCTCTAGGCAGAAAGTGACTCAGAGCTTACATTACTCTCTCCCTGAAAGTATACTGTAGGCACTGAAACTACTACCCTGAGTCTGTGCTATCAAATTCCTTAAGTTAGAAAGTTTTAAAACCTGTCTGTGTGGAGTATTTCATTTACAGATAGAGATTTGGTTGTTTATACATTTTCATACTTGATTTTTAGGGTGTAATAACTATGTTTTAAAATTCATGGTGGTTTTGAATACTGTTGGATAATTGTGCTAAAATGGTATATCCATTCCTCCTAGGAAACAGAAATTATAGAAAGGTAGTGCTTTTCAAATCTGACATCTTTGAGTCATTGCAGTTTCATATAAATGCATTAGGAAAAGTGTCATTCATGTTTATGATATTTTCTATAAATAAATTAGAATGTACTGGAGGCCTGATATAAAGTGGGATGCCTAAACTTCAGTAAGATCTTGTTTTCAATTCAAAATAAATTTTATTTTTTATTTTTTTATAATGTCCCTCAATTTCAGATAAGCACCCCCATAAGGTCCACTCCGTTTTTTTTAAGATTTTATTTATTTTATTTGACAGATAGAGATCACAAGTAGGCAGAGAGGCAGGCAGAGAGAGAGGGAAGAGGAAGCAGGCTCCCTGCTAGGCAGAGAGCCTGATGCGGGGCTCGATCCCAGGACCCTGGGATCATGACCTGAGCCAAAGGCAGAGGCTTTAACCCACTGAGCCACCCAGGCGCCCCCAAAATAAATTTTAAATTGAATTATGCACCTCTAAGTTCAGAGACAATAAACATCTACCAACACAATTAATAAGTTCTATTTCTTGAAATTTCGGGAACATTGATATTCTCATCTCCTGGAAGAACAACAGCTAAAATTTTTGGTCATGGATTCCTGCTAAAATATCACTTTCCCAAAGAAAATTAATGTTATGAATTTTCATTGATTGTTATTGATCATGAAGAATATAACAACCACGATAAAAAGAGTAGGAAAACATGATATCTCATCTGTAAGGGCATGTGGAAAGTAGGAAATGCTAATAAAAATAACTACCATTATTTCCTAATTTAACATAATATAACAGAACAAAAATATTTCAAAACAATGTTTTCTTTTTTTTAAAGATTTTATTTATTTATTTGACAGAGAGTGATCACAAGTAGGCAGAGAGGCAGGCAGAGAGAGAGGAAGAAGCAGGCAACCTGCTGAGCAGAGAGCCCAATGTGGGACTCGATCACAGGACTCTGAGATTATGACCTGAGCCGAAGGCAGCGGCTTAACCCATTGAGCCACCCAGGCGCCCCCATAACAATATTTTCTAGGCTCATTCTGATAACTCTTTTCTACATTCAAATTTAAAGGTTGAGGCATGTGATATATATTACACAAAAAACATCCCAAGGCATTCGTTAAAAAAAAAAACTCTTAATAAAGAACAAATCCAAAGGAATTTCTTTTCTAATTTAATTAACCAATTATGAATCGACTTACCTATTTCATCACAGCGTATCAGGCACCAATAATATTTTTTAATCATCACACCTGATGCAATAGTTACCATCTTTCAGACATACTGATCATGAACAAGTAAATAAACAAGAGCACCGTAGCTTAAGATCTACCTGCATAAATATAGGCTACTTCAGACAATCTCTTCACCACAACATAGCAATGAATAGAAATCATACATGCTCTGTATGGACATACAGATGAGATAGAAGGGGATGGATGTTAATATATGCAGAATCTTTATTAATTACATTGTAAACCATAATATGGAAAAACAGAATACAATTTTAGAAATACCCAGGTCACCATCATTGTTTTATTTTTATATGTGTAGATAAGGAGTTTAATAAACAATCCATGACTATTCAACTCCTTATATTTTAGCAAAATTTTAGCAAAATTTAATCCAATAAAAACAAACCTAGCACCTAGAAAATTGTACCTATCTGCAAAATACGGCTTTGCCAGCATGATAGAGGAAAAGCAAAACAAAATAAGTAAGAAAAGTGTAACATTTCACAAGAGATTTGCTTTTATTTTTTATTTTTTAATTTTAATTTTTCATTTATTATTTACTTCTATTTTCTACTTTATTTTAATGAAAATGTCATGACCATAACATAAGAGCAGAATTAAACCAACATGAGAAATTATTTTTTCATAAGTTAAAATAAACTAGCTTGGTGATTAATTCAAAATTATATTACAAACTTCAGTGTTCTTGCAGTAAGTATCACTGCATAAACAAATGAGTCAGGAGTCATAAACTAATGATGATTCTAAATGTTATTTAGAAGACATTCTGTTCTTAATATATTTTAAATATTCTACAGAAGGCAAAGTGGATCCAAGTAATCTGTAGGCAAAATAAGATTTTAGAGAAGTATATATTTCCAACAGTATTTATAAAATATTACCTTTATGTAAGGCATCATCCTGGACTTTGTGGAAAACACACAGAGGAGTAAGAAGTGGCCCTTCAAGAAACATATACAATATCAAGGTTTAACATGAAGCAGCATGTCTTCTCTAAGTAAAAAAAACATTGTACCAACTGACTTTACTGAAACTTTATATTTATTGCTCTCATTTTAGGTCATAGTGTCCTTCTGCATGCAGGCTGCTATAACGGACATGATATAGACTTAATAGCTTATAAAGAACAGGAATTTATTTCTCACAGTTCTAGAACGGAGAAGTTCAAGATTAAGGAATGGGCAGATCCAGGGAGAGCCCACTTCCTCATAGATGGCTATCTTCTCACTGTAAACGTACATGATGAATGAAGCAAGAGAACTCTCTGGGGTCTTCTTTAAAAGGACTGTAATCCCACTTATGACCTAATCACCTCCCAAAGGCCCCTATGTTTTAATACTAGCACTTCCAGAGTGAGATTTCATAATATGATTTTGGAAGACATAAACATTCACACCATAGTATATATAAACAAAAAAAGACACAAAAACAACAAACAAAAAAATTATTTTAACTACCTATTATTTTCAACTACATAAACTTTTACTTTGTTTCTATATAATATTAAATAACTCATTTGAGTGATTCACTTATATCCAATGCATCTGAGTGCAATTAAATTTGCTTACCCAGCATATCCAGCAGCATATTTCTTCAGACTATCCCATTCCCCACCTTACAGGATTTACCACAATTAGAAGACAGGGGATAGAGGATAGATAGATAGATGTATACATAAACACACTTGTACATACACATATGCATATTTTTTCCTGTTAATGATACTCATGCAAATAAAATTTAAGCTCAAGGAAACCTGTCTTGTGTGTTACTTAATATCCAGTTTTTAGTCAACATCCAAAAACAAATAATCCAATAAAAACATGGATAGAAGACATGAACAAGTGTTTCCCCAAAGAACACATTCAAATGTTCTGTAGATACATGAAAAGATGTCCATCATCATGTATCATCAGGAAATTGCAAAGCAAAACTAGAAAGAGATACCACCTCACACCTGTCAGAATGGCTAAAATCAACACTACAAGAAACAAAAGGTGTTGGAGAGGATGTGAAAAAGTAACACTTGTGGGGGCTGCCTGGGTGGCTCAGTGGGTTAAGCCTCTGCCTTCAGCTCAGGTCATGATCTCAGGGTCCTGGGATCAAGTCCCACATCGGGCTCTCTGCCAGGCATGGAGCCTGCTCCCTCCTCTCTCTCTCTCTACTTGTGATCTCTCTCTGTCAAATGAATAAAATCTTAAAAAAAAGAAAAAGTAACAATTGTGAACTGTTGGTGGTGATGCAAACTGATACAGCCATATTTGAAAACAGTATGGAATTTCCATAAAATTTAAAAATAGAAGTCCTTTGTGATCCAACAAACCTGTTGGTGTGTATTTACCCAATGAATATAAGAAAACTTATTCAAAGGGATGCTAGCACCCCTATGTATATAGCAGCATTATTTATAAAGCTAAGATATGGAAAGCGCCCAAGTATCCATCAATTGATGAATAAAGAATAAGTGGTATCTATATACAATGGAATATTATTCTGCCATAAAAAAGACTGAAATCTTGCCATTTGCAATAACATGGTTGGAACTAGACAGTATAATGCTAAAAGTGAAATAAGTCAGTCAGAGAAAGACAAATACCTTTACTCATATATGGAATAAAAGAAACAAAACAAACAAGCAAAGGGGAAATAATAAGACATAGAAAGAGAAACAAAGCAAGAAACAGACATTTCACTACGGAGAACAAACTGATGGTTACTTGACGGTATCTGAAAGGAGTGATGGATTAAATAAGTGATGGGGGTTAATTAGAGCACTTGTCATGATGAGCACTGAGTGCTATATGTTATATTGTACACATGAAACTAATACAACCATATATGTTAACTAACTGGATTTCAAATGAAAATTTTTTAAAATCCCAGTTTTTAGCTCACATTCTGGCTTACAAAAGGGATTTAGTCAGGAATTTGGAGATTAGTTAATGAACAAAAAAGGGGTGAACAGGCAGTTGTTAGATAAAATTACTATCCTTTCTGGCATTATCTTATACCTTTTATCTAGAAGTATTTTTAGCACTTTAGACTCTTCCTATTTTATTTTGAATCATTAAAAAAACCTTCCTCAAAGGACCTTAGACTCCATCCAATTTGAGCAACAGTGTGAGAGAGGAAATGGTGTCCAGGAGGAAAAAAAAAAAAAAGATGAAACTACTATTATTTACTAGTGAATGCATAGTTCTTCCACAGAAGAAGCTCTAAATGGTCAGGGCTCCAGCTTTATATGTGTTCAGTCATATGTTCAGAAGTAGGTAACACTATCAAAAAATATAAAGCATCTGAGATTATTTTCCCTTATTTGAAAGCTGGTGTATGAGTCTGCCGTAGTTTCTTGGGTGTTGATAGAAGACGCAGACTCATGGTTCAGAAATAATATAGTTTATTATTCACAGCAATAGAGGTAGCCAGAATATTAACAGTATTTGTGTGTGTGTGTGTGTGTGTGTGTGTGTGTGTTTGTGTGTGTGTAGGGATGGGAGTTATATATCAGTTCTGAGCCTCAGTTCCCACAAGAAGAATCAAAACAGAGGCAGAAAATATTTGCAAACACAACAGGTTAAGTTAAAAAAAAAAGATACTATTTCTGTCTTCCAAGTCTATTCAATACAACCATCTTCAAAGGATGGCCTAGAACAAATAATAAATGCAGAAATGTAAGCAACCAATTGAAAAGTGTCTCCCAAGAAACACACTTTGAGAGTCTTCATTTGACAAAAATACTATAGGATATTACATGGATCAGGTGCATTGAATACTGGAAGGTTAAAATTACAAGGGACCAAATATTTTTAAGCAGTTCTGGCATCCAGTAGAGTTCAAATAGGTTTTATAAGATTGAGGAAAGAAGCCATCAAAACCTGGGCCCAGGGGCACCTGGGTAGCTCAGTGGGTTAAGCCTCTGCCTTCGGCTCAGGCCATGATCTCAGAGTCCTGGGATCGAGCTCTGCATCAGGCTCTCTGTTCAGCAGGGAGCCTGCTTCCCCCCCCCCCCCGCTATTTGCCTACTTGTGGTCTCTGTCTGTCAAATAAATAAATAAAATCTTAAAACAAAACAAAACAAAAATCCTGGCCCCAATTTTCCCAAAAGTATGATGCTGATTCTAGTCTCTATGATGTTATCCCTTGAAGACAATGTCTCTAATTGAGTTGAATTAGTTTAATAAAGAGCATACCCCCATTTGTTGTAGGAGATGAACAATATGCAAGAAGCAAAATGCCACATGGAAGCCACCTGGTCTTCAGTGGAACATAGAATCAGTTCCTTTGGGATGAATTTGTTCCACATTTGACTTCCCACTTAAGGGAAAATAAGAGTGCCTTCTAATAGATTTTAAATAGGAAATGACAACGGAAGCTTTTACAAGATTATAAAATGGGAAATTTCATTTAGATAAGCAATCATTTCAAAGTCATCTTCTTAATATTACAGACTCTTCACATAATCATAATTTTATTTTGGTATTATATGGTAATTTCAAATATAGTAAATATAAAGAATTTACCTCTGTAATTATAGCGAGTCTGGTCGTAGTTTAATGGCAACAAAACTTCAATTTAGAAGTATGGTCTACCAATTATTAATACATTTGGAAATGGTGTGTCATCTTCACTCCACTTGTCTCACTAAAACAGTGAGCCAAAAAAAGTAGGTCCAAGCTGTTTACTATGGTCAAAATGGGTTGCTTTTGCACTTGGTAAAGAAGCAGTCATATTTTGGAAGAAGAAACTGAGGTTATTATTATTTTCAACTTATTTTCAGAAAAGGAAAGAAAGGATAATCTAACCTAAAGCCAAAATCTTACACAAGGTGGCTGGAGAATGATCTTTTCTCAGATAAAGGGTTTTTCAACTTAGCCATGTTAGGAGGAAGAAGAGATGAGACATTGTGGACTTGACTAACGTTTGTACACTGTTCAAAAAGTTTTCAAAATAATGTGTATTATTTTTCTTCTTTTAGTTGAGACAAAAAAAAAAAAAACAAACAAACCAAAAAAAAAACACTAATGAGCTTACTCTTAAAAGGAGGTAAACAAGAAACTAGCAAAGATTGAGTGTTAGGTATTGTCCCCCTCCTTTTTTTTTTAAATTATGTTATGTTAGTTACCATACAATACATCATTAGTTTTTGAAGTAGTGTTCCATGATTCATTGTTTGTGTAAAACACCCAGTGCCCCATGCAATATGTGCCCTCCTTAATACCCATCACCAGGCTCACCCATCCCCACATCCTTCTCATCTTTAAAACCCTCAGTTTGTTTCTTGGAGTCCATAGTTTTTCATGTTTCATTTCCCCCTCCAATCCCCCCACTTCATTTTTCCTTTCCTTCTCCCAATGTCCTCCATGCTATTCCTTAGGTTCCACAAATAAGTGAAACCATATGATGATTGACTTTCTCTGCTTGACTTATTTCACTTAACATAATCTCCTCCAGTCCCATCCATGTTGATGCAAAAGTTGGGTATTCATCCTTTCTGATGGCTGAGTGATATTCCATTGTATCCTTGGATCACATCTTCTTTATCCGTTTGTCTGTTGTAGGGGATCTTGGCTCTTTCAACAGAATGGCTATAGTGGACATTGCTGCTATGAACACTGGGGTGCATATGGCCCTTCTTTCCAGTAAAATAGAGCTAGCCTATGACCCAGCGATTGCACTACTGAGTATTGACCTCAAAGATACAGATGTAGTGAAAAGAATTAGGTATTGTTAAAGCACAAATGCAGGGGATAGAAGGTATGGTACAGAAGAGGGAAGGGCAACCATATGGCAGAGTAGAATAAAGTAGCTCAGGAAGAAATTAGTCATATCCAGATATTGTAAGGCATGTGGGGTTGGCAGGGAGAGCATGAGAAATCATGAGAGAAGAGAGAGAAAATGGACCAGGCAGGAGAGGTTTATAACATTTTAACATCTAAGGTAAGCATATGCAAAGCAGAATAGGGAAAGAAATAAAAGTTTTTATAAGACTCAATACATGAGGAATAACGTGGAGGACACTGGGAGATGGAGAGAAGTGTGCTGGGGGAAATCGGAGGAAGAGACAAACCATGAGAGACTGTGGACTCTGAGAAACAAACTGAGGGTTTTGAAGAGGAGGGTGGCAGGTGGTTGGGTGAGCCCAGTGGTGGGTATTAAGGAGGGAATTTATTACATGAAGCACTGGGTGTGGTGCATAAACAATGAATTTTGGATCCCTGAAAATAAACTAAAAGAAAAAAAAGACTGACTACAGACATGGACCTCAGTGTAACACAGATATGGAACTCACTGTAATACCAGCCACTTCCCACCGACACACACAGACTATGATAATAATAAATAATAATGCAATTAAGAAAATTTCCTGCCAAATAATTTTTCCTCTTTTTTATTTTTATGATTATTATTTTTATTTTATTTTTAAAGTTTTTATTTAAATTGTAGTTAGTTAAAATAAGGTTAATATTAGTTTCAGGTGTACAATATAGTGATCAACACTGCCATACAATGGCTTAAATAAAAAAATGAAAAAAAATTTTTTTAAAGATTTTATTTTTAAATAAAACCTCTACACCCAAGGTGGATTTCAAACGTACAACCCCAAGATCAAGATTTACATATTTTACTGACTGTTCCAGCCAGGCACCCCAACAAATAAAAATTTTATGAAATTGTTGAGTTTGTGGGAGTCTCATTTGCTTAGTCAGTTAAGTGTCTGCCTTTGTCTCAGATCAGGATCTCAAGAGTCCTGGGATCGAGCCCCATATTGCTCATGCTCTCTCTCTAACTCTCTGGCTTTTGCTCTTAAATAAATAAATAAAATATTTTTAAAAAAATTGTTGAGTTTGTTTAACTAGTTTTAAACTAGTAGACAGAGATGAAGATAAGGTATGATGTCATGGCACGGAAAAATACAACTTACACGTTTTTAAAAAAAATGTGCAATGCAAGTTACCTCACTTCTTTTATCACCACACTGGGACTTTCCCTACTGAGTTGCTGTAATGTAAGGACCTATTTTATATTTTTATATTTTAGCAAGAGGCTTTCATTGAGGTTAACCCTTAAACTGTCCTTGTTCCCCTTCCCCCAGGGGATTCACTTAAAAACAAGTCCTGGAAATCAGCTCCAGGTAACAAAGCCCATATACAAGGGTGGGTCAGGCCAGGTGGAGACATCAATCAGCGGGAGGGGGGCGGTGTTTGCATATTGTCTTCCTAGATACTAACTAAGGAGTATGCCCCACTCCTCCGCCCTTTGGGAAACTTTTTTGCACCAATCCTAATCAAGGTGTAATAGGCTGGGTCAAATGTCTATACTAGGGTAAATTGAACCTCAATTGGTCACCTAGCCTCACTGTGGAGTTTCCTGTGTGTGTTAAAATCTCATTGGTCACCTGTGCGTGGCCAGGCCTGACTGCATGGCCTTTGCCCTTAAAAGCTAGTCTGTGAAACAGCAAAGGGTTGCCTTCTCTCATAAGAGGTGTGGCCCCGAACGTTTGGTTAGATTCTTGATGCTTGGCATGAAATAAAGCTTTGCTTGAACTTTGCTTTACATCAGTCTCGCTCCTTTAATCATAGACCCATTATTGGGGCATAACAGTATTAATCTTAAAGTTATAAGTCTACAATGCATCCATCATCCATTCTACCCCTTAACATTCCCCTTTGGACAGACCCATGATCTAGAACAAGCCTTATTTTATAGTGCCTTGTAGGAGATTTTTGCTGCTACCTATATTGCCTACTTTCCTCTCACCATTACCACGGAAATTGGGTCCACTGAAACAAAGGGGTAGTGTAAGAAATTAAGACTTCCATAAATCTATTTAAATAATAAAGTATAAGATAGTGATACCTTTTTTTCTGCCACAGAACCAATTCTTGCAAGAATAAGGTCATATAAGAGAATTTACAACACATGCTAGCATTATCCTACTGGACCCAGACCATTTGTATGTTTCTCTGTCTCTGAGAAATGTAGTTATTTACATGACTGAAACCTAAAAATTGTTTGATATGACCACTAATATCACCTACATTATTTTAAAGCCTGTTTAAGGCTTCTGTAATACATAGGCTTTGTAAACACTTATTAAGCATCTTGTATATATCAAACACTTTAAAAATCTCTGCTTTAAAAAAAAAAACTCTACCTCAATGGAACTTTGAGTCTGAAAAAGATACAGGCAATATACAAGGCAACAGATAGAATAATTATATATTTGATTATATACTCTGAGGATGTCACCTTAAATTGATATGAAAATGATCAGAAGGATCTGGATTTCTTGTCAAAATTTTTTGCCTTAAAAAGAAATTGATATTTAGGGAAAGTTGTTTCTGAAAGAGGTCCTGTGTCAACCAAAAATGTTAAACCATGATCTCGCTAAATTTTCCAGTTGTGATCATTGCTTTGTTTAGCTGTCTTCTATTAAGACTGAATTTAGTAATTCAGTCTCAGATTTCAGTAAGTCTTTTTTTTAAAGATTTTATTTATTTATTAGAGAGAGAGAGGGAGGGGCAGAGGGAGAGGAAGAACCAGACTCCTTGCTGAGCAGGCAGCTGATGCAGGACTGGATCCTATTACCCTGGCATCATGACCTAAGCTGAAGGAAGACACTTAACCAACTGAGCCACCCAGGCACTCTAGACTGTAAACTTCTTAAAGGTAAAAAAGTTTATTCTTCTAGTAGTTCCACAGCCATTTCTAACATCCATAAGAAAGCATGTACTGATGTAAAATGCCAGCAAATCAAATTATTTAAAAAAGAAAGAAAGAAAGAAAAGATATATCTGGATAAAGAGAAAAACAGAAAATCTAATAATACATTGAATTATTAGAGCAAAGAGTGGAGGAAGAGAAAATAAATATGAAATAGAGATTTCCACTAAAAGAAAAAATTTGAATAAGGCAGGAGATTTAGAAAATTATTATGACAGACTTGAGAAAAAAATAAAATATGAATTTTTAGAAAATAGCAATGAATGAAAAGGTCAATTGTTCCTACCTCTATAATATTAGCTGTTTGTTGCTGTTGTTGTTGCTAATTTACCTATTTAAGCTAATAAACAAAGAAAGGTTTCATTTAGGGATAAGGTTTTTCTCTCTATATATATTTTTTTCCATTTAGGGATAAGGTATATATATATATATATATATATATATATATACATAGATATATATGTATATATATATATATTTTTTTAATTTTAATTGTTAGAAAATGTGTCACAGAAAGTGTTTAAACTTTAAGATACAGATGCAACATGTAATGAACTGCATTGTTTGAACGTCTAATTTGTAAATGCTGTTAGAGGAAACCTGGTGGAAATGTTCTTATGTGATTGTGTTTCTGGAACTAAGTATATTTATTAATAAGGAATAGTTTAAAATTATGAAATGACCAGGAGTGGACAATTTTCCTAATCCTATCAGCTCTTTGCAGCTCTTTTATTAGCCCCCTTCAGGAATATCAGCTTTTTTATCTAATTAAATTTTATATTAATGTGCTTTTGACTTTTGGCCTTTCTCTTCCTTCTGCTCTTTTTTTCCCCTAAATTACATGTTTCTGTTTAACAGCTACTATCAATTCTTTGATATGAATTCTCAACATCAATTTACTAACTCCAGAGATGAAGGAGCATCAATATTTAGAAGCGAAGAATACAAAGCCTTGGGCATCTGGATGGCTCAGTCAGTTAAGCAGCTGCCTTCGACTCAGGTGGTGATCCCAAGGTCCTGGGATGGAACCCCGGGTTGAACTTTCTACTCAACTGGGAGCCTACTTCTCCCTCTCCTTCTGCCTGCAGCTCCCTTTCCTTGCGTTCTCCCTCTCTTTGTCAACTAAATAAAATAAAATAAAATAATATAAATAATACATTTATTTATTTATTAAAATGCAATTATTAAACAATACATAATGTATTGCATAATTATAATAATGATTAAATAATTTATTTAATATTTATATTAAATATATCAATTTAAGTAAATAAATATTTTTAGAATTTAAAATATTTCAAATTTAGATTATTAAATATTAAATCATTAATTTAATAAATAAATATCTAAACATAATTAAATAAAATAATTTATTTATTAAAATGAATAAAATAATGTTGTCATTATCTCAGCATGTATTTATAAATAGTCTAAAAAAAATCTAATAAAGTCTAAATACATTGAGTTCAGATATTTATACAAGTTAACCCAGACACTCAACCCACAGTTTCAAAACTTTTGTTTTTATCTACTACTCAAAATACGTTTTTAATGTATTTATTTGTAACTTTGACATAGCAAGGAAACTTGGAGGAAAAGGAGACATTTGCTTTTAATATTTGAAAATTATTTTGTTGATTTAAAAAAATAAAAACCTTAACACGTGAGCATTTCTTCTTAAATAACACTGTGAAGTTTCTGAGTCGCATTCTATTAAAAGTGCTGATAAAATGGCCTCAGTTACTCATTTAAATTATCAGCTGAATGGGTAACAAATGAAGTAGAGAGCTTTTTAATTATTTATGAATGTATTGCTTGTGGATGGAGTGCCACATAGAGTTACCTCTCTTTTTGGCTTTGTTTTGTGAGCAGCAGTGGAATCTATGAATGAGATTAAACATAGGACATTCACAGAAATTCTTAATGTACTAAGATGAGGAAGCAAAGCAGATTTGGGATTATGAGTGAAATAATTTTAAAAAGTATTAGGGGTATGATCGGACTATTGGGTAATTCAGTAGAAAAATGTCAACTGATTGAGATTCTGTGTTCCCTGCTTTCAGAGAGAAGTTAAGATAAATAAGTAACACGAGGAGACTAGGAAGCCAAACATAAGTGATAATTTTGTGCCAGGGTGTGTATACATCTGTTTATCTTCTTGCTTTACCACTAAGGTTGCTCCTAGAGGAGAGTTTAAATATGTGTTGGAGCTAATCTCTGTGGATTACACAAGAAACCACATCCTACAGCTCTCCCTGAAACACCCCTTATGATTTCAATGTAATTTGGTTTTTGCATTTTTAGAAATAACAAAATACTTTGCAAACTCATCTACTTTATTACCATCACAAGTGAGTCAGCTGACTCCACATTTTAACACGGTGACAGTCACAGAGGAATGGAGGAATGAGTAGAGTTATCAATATATGTGCTTTTAAGAAGTATGACAGGGTAGCAGCTATTTCCAGGAACCAAAACATGGGTCAGCAGCTGTGCAGGAAAAGTGATGGAATAAATGACTCATTTCAGAGGAGTTCTATAACATATTAGTTCTATAATGTATCTTCAGCCCCCAATTACCCGCTTTGATCTAAAGATAAGGATTTACAGTTAAGGTCCCATTTATGATTTGACTGGTAGGGTCTGAATCATTTTTACTATTGTTTTGACTATTACTTGAAACCTATAGTAGTACTTGGGATATGTGTTGTGTATTCTGTGAACATGTGCTATTTTTAGATTAGATAATTTCTGTCTCGAACCCCTGTTCATTTGTTTGTTTTTGTTTATTTGATAGTGGTTTCAGTAAATGGATATATCTGAAAAATTGCAAAGCCACTATTAAAATAAGTTATTATTATATATAGCATGGAATTGCACATTCCTCCTTTGAATCCGACAGAGCTTCACCATATCCTTAACAATTTGGGAAAAACATGCTATTATTTTTCTTTATAAAATTTCTTCTGTTAGGCTGTGATGGTTGTCATCAGCAGTAACTCCTCTGAAGGCTTTGTCAAAAGAGTGGAAAAAATTGGAAAGGTGTGTGAATGAAGCTGTTTGCTGAATAGAAAGAAAAGAGCATTGAAGTACAATTCACACTCTTACTTCTCCTTCTATGCTTTCAGATGTTTGACATTTGAAAATTTTGCTTCTAGAAGAGATGCCCTATATAATTCTTACTTTAAGGAGCAAGTTGCTTTTATAATTTTTTTATTATTCTACCATTCCAGTATTTCCATTTAAATTAAATTCAATACCATTTAAAAAAAATCAAAAGTGCAGCCAGTATTCAATTCCTGGGCTAAATAATTTTAGAAAGCTTTGTGTTATTGAACCTACAGGGTTTTTCTGTAGTTTTAACTTTTTCTTTCCGTGATTTTTCCCATTAGTCACGTAAGTGACTGCAATATAACAGACATTGAGGATAAAGAAGGACTGAATAGAACAATCCTTGGCCTCATGAAGTTGAGAATCTAGCAAGGGAGTCAAACAATTCAATCATTCAGAAACAATTTATTGAGTGCCTGGCCTAAGATGAGCACAACAAAACCCCAGCCCAGAGGAATCATTTTAATGGGAGAGATAGATAATAGGTAAGCCAACTTTAAAAAAAAAAAGTACTGATTTTTCTTTAATAGAGATGCATATTTGAACTAAATAAGCACATTTTAAAAAGAGCAGTGATTGAGAAGAGGTTTTTAAACTGAGTGGTCCAAAAGGGCCTCCCTGAAAAAGTCTGTTTTGAACAGATTTCTGAATATTATCAGCTAGGAAGCTGCGTAAAAATCTCAGGGATGGGTGATTTTTCCAGTCGAAAAACTGTAAAGGCTCCAAAGTCACAATAGAGCTATAAGTTTCTCTAATAAAGTAACTTCTGACAAAGAATGAGAAGAAATAACTAACCCAGGTTTGAAAGAAAAGGGACAGACTTTCTATGGAATTCATATTTAATTAAAGCTCTAAAGGACAAAAATACAATAGAGCAAAATTCTGGTCACGCTGATATACCTAACGAAAGTTCATAAACAAGGTGTGGGTAGCAAAGAGTGTGTGGGAATGTTGGTAAGAACAGTGGGGAAGAGTCATCCCTGAAAATGTTCTTAAATGAAGCAATTCTTGTGTTGTATTAAAGGGTAAATTGGAGTTTGCCTAAGTGATTAGAGAAGGATGCCTCAGCTTATGGAAGTTCAAAGCCATAAAGATGTGACAAACTACTGCAGATATTTTCATGTATATTTGTTGTTGCTTCTAGTAATGGTGATCTAAAAACTCCTACTTAAGACAACTAAAAATCCAGACAAAATAGCTTTTAAAGTTAAAAATATCAGAATGATTATAAAAATAAGTGAGGGATTACTGGGCCAAAATACGAAATACAATGAGAGCTAGAGATATATGCCCTGAAGCTATTTTAGCTATGAGAGCATTTGAAACTGCTAAAACACACTGAGCTGTGTTGTTCATAGACTCTTGATACTAGAGAAACAAAATTCAAAATCCAGCAGCAATCAAATTTGAGGACTTTGGTACAACCCAAATTTAACTTGAGATCCCCAAAGCACAAGGAGAAGCAGAAATAAGACTATAGCCTACCTTGCCTTCTGTGTAAACTGAGAAAGTCAATCACTGAATTTGGAGTATGATTGTCTTGTAGAGTCTCAGATATAAGAGAAAATCCTGCCAAGGAGGACCATACCATTATTATAGCTCTTAATTATCCCTAGTCAATAAGAGTTTCAAATATAATGTCTAGAACATAGCAAAATGTAACAAAGCACACAAAGAAAAACCATTAACAAGATTTGATAGACAAAATGGGATTAAGTATGATGATAAAATGAACAATAAAGATTGTAAAATGGCTTGATTACTCTGCTCAAAGAAATGAGAGGGGAAGCAAATTGAACAAAAAACTGACACTAAAAATGATATTGAGAAAGGTTTTATAAATGAACAAATGGATACTCTAGAACTTTAAAAATATGACAGCTAATTTAAGATACCACAGGGGTGCCTGGGTGGCTCACTTAATTAAACCTCCAATTCTTTTTCCCTTTTTTTTAACACCTTAATTTTATTTTATCTCTTTCAATTTGGCTCAGGTCATGATGTCAGGGTTGTGAAATAGAGCCCAGAGTTGGGCTCTGTGCTGAGCCTGGAGTCTGCTTAAGATTCTTTTCCCTTCTTTTTCTATCCCTCCCTGCACTCTCACTTGCTCGCTCTCTCTTGCTTGCAAATAAACAGATAGATAGATAGATAATAGACAAAGAAAAATAAAAGCAGATTATGAAAATAAATATAAAGATTTTGAAATGAAAACAAGTTCAAAATAAAATAGAGAAGACCTACACAGCTAAAAGTTCATTCAGAAAATCTACTATTAAAGAAGTCAGTATGACACAATGTTAAGATATCAAAAGATTTGAGCATGTACTTTACAGAAAGGGTTATCCAAATGGCCACTCATATATAAAAACTGTTTATCTTTATTATGAATCTGGAATTAAATTAAATTAAATTAAAAATAAATTAAAACCTAAAATGACATACTATTACACACTTACCATATTGGGCAACAGTAAAATTGCCTTGCAGGAATGTGAAAGAATGAAAGTGCCCATAATAAAAACATTTGAGGTAAGTTGGACAATATTTAGAAAACTTAAAAATAAAAATAAAAATTTGGTCCATTCCTAGAAATACAACATGGAACTAAATGAATATTTTCACCAGAATATGCAAACAGATGATTATAGCTATTTCATTCATAACGGCAGATCAGTAGTGGTCTATTTGCACAATGTTACATTAAATAAGAGAGAATATTAACAAACTGGGAGGAGGGGCTAGGTTGTTATCATATACAGATCTTCTATGGTGCTGATTATGTTCTATTTCTCAAAATCTTTAAGTTAAAAAAGTTTTCACATTATATCTAGATAGATAGATGATAGATAGATATCCCAGAAGCTGCAATGCTAGGCTAAGACCAGGCTTTAAAGGGCTTTTCTATACTCTACTAAATACTTGAAACCATTCATTATATCATAGCTCAGTGTTCAAATCTCCATTTGTTTCCTCAGTTTCCTAATATTTACCTTAAGGTGACCTGATCCAGACTTTTGATCACCTTTGTCTAAATATTTCTATTTTAACAAAGTCCTTTTTAACACTGATAGACTAAAACTTAGAAAAATACTCTTTTATCTCACTAGAGTGGAAAATATATAGTTACCCATTAACTAATGATATCCATGTCTACATTAGATCAATGACATTTTTAATTCTTGGGAGCTTTTGGTTAAATGAAATTTTTAAGCTTCCTTTAAATGAAGCTTTAAGCCATCACCACATGAATAAAATTAAAGAACCAAATGAAAACAGGCCAATTATTTACAGAGTAATAGAATGTGCAGTGGAAAGAGTACAATTCTGAAATCATAAAGCCTAAATTAGTGTGATGCATTTTTGCTACCCATGTAATCATAAACCAGTTATGTAAATGTGTTAGCCTCAGTTTTTTCACCCATGAAATGGTGATGATAATACTTATTATGCTGCGTTGTTGTGTGGATGTGATGAAGCATGGAGCATGAGAGTCTCATATTCCATGCTAAAATGATAGCTATTTTTATACTTATAATAATTCTAGTAATAGTAATTAAATTGTTCAAAATGGTAATATTTATTTATATTGAGGCATTGTATTGACTATTCATAGACACATTTACCAAAATAAATTTCATTTTACTTTCCCCCCTCTGAGAATATATATTACCTAATTCAATATGAATCTCTTTATGAATAATAATTATCATAATAAATATGCTGATTTGTCTTCTATTTATTTTTAGGGAGGTATCCTTTACTGTTGAACATAAAGAAACTGAAGCAAGTCTGTCTTATTCAAAATTTGCATGCTGCTTTCTTATGAAACTAGATTATAGAGTTGTATGAAATAAATTCATGCAGTTAAGACATTGATGTTTGGAAAACTGGGTGGTCAGTTTAGTATTTCAAAAGAAGATTTTAAATTTAAACCTTAAAACTGAGCTCTTTCAGCCTTATTTATAGACCATCCTTCATGTTTCATAAGTACTCCTCCATTGTAAACTAAGTAATACTTTTTGTCACAGTGTATATAATGAAAATGGATTTTATATTCTATTATTTCAGAGTTAGTTGCAGTTTCTACTGCCTTAATTCCTTTTTTGAAAAATAGATTAATTCTACAAAAAGTTTTTTCCAGCTTTATTGAAAAAAATCCACATATTTGTAAATTTAAGAAATGATTTCTTATAACATTGCAAACTTTTAACATTGTGTAAATTTTGTACAATTTGATAAATTGGTATACATCTTTATTGCAATATAATCTACATAAAAATGTTAATACATCTACTATCTCGTATAGTTGCCACTGGTTTTTATGCATGTATCGTAAGGAATTTTAAGATCTACTCTCTTACCAACTTTTATGTATATAGTATAGTAGAGATAAACTTCAGAGGTCTTGTGGGTTTTGTTCCAGACTGCCTCAATAAAGTGATTATCTCAATAAACTAAGTCAAATTATTATATTTTTTGGTTTCCCAGTGCATATAAAACATTATGTTTCCCAGTGCATATAAAAAATAAAAACTATACTGCACTGTTCAAAAGCATTATGTTTTTAAAGAAAAACAATGTATATACCTTAAGTACACTAGTTCTTAGTTTTCAGTGGGTCATAATTACTGATCACAGATCAACATAACAAATACAATAATAATGAAAAAACTTGAAATATTGCAAGAATTACCAACATGTGACAGAGAGACACAAAATGAACAAATGTTGTTAGAAAAATGGTGGCAGCAGACCTCTTTTATACAAGATTGCTATAAACTTTCAACTTGTAAGAATGTGATATATGCAAAGTTTAATAAAGGAAAGCACAATTAAAAAAGTATGTATATCTTATTAACTATGATCATCATGCTGTACATTAGATCCCCAGAACTTTTTCATATTATAGTTGCAAGTTTGCACCCTTGGACCACCTTACTCCACCCCAGGTTCACCCCTTGTCAACTCAACTCTAAGTTTCCATTAGTTTTCCTTTTCCTCAGATTCTGTATGTAAGGGATATCATAATACATAAATTAAAAAAATATATAAAATCTTTGAAATATTTCACTTAGAATAATACCTTCAAGATCCATCCATGCTGTTGTAAATGGCAGTATTTCTTAATTTTTCATGGTTAAGTAGTATTCCGTAGTATATATTTACCATACTTATTTTACTCATTTATCCATTAATGGATACTGAAGTTATTTCCATCTCTTGCTTAGAGTTAATAATTTTATAATAAACATAAGAGTGCAGATATGTCTTTGAACAGTGACTTCGTTTTCTTTAGATAGATACCTAGAAGTGGGATACTGAATCATATGGTAATTTTACTTTTAATAATATGAATAATCTCCATACAGTTTTCCATATAAATTTATATCCCTATCACAGTGCATACGTTCCCCGTTTTCCCCAATATTTACCAAAATTGGTTAGTTTCAATTTTTTGGTAGTATATATTCTAATATCTTGCTGTGTTTTTCAGAGGTAAACAACAACAACAACAACATAAGGACTTTGCCCTGAGATTTTTACGTTGAGCACTTTTTAATGCTCCTGTTGGTCATTTATATAACTTTTTTGAAAAAAAAAGTCTATTGAGATCCTTTTGCTATTTTTTTAATTATATATTTTTTTCTATTTGTATCTGTTGGTTATTAACCTCTTTTAGGATAGAAGATTCGTAAGTATTTTCTTACATTCTGTGGATTGTGTTTTCATACTCTCTCCCCTTTTTTGGCAATGCAGAAACGTTAGTTTGATGTAATATCATTTATTTATTTTGGCTTTTTTTGCTTGTGTTTTTGGTCTGGTATCCAAAAAACTATTGGCAAGACCAATGTCAAGGAGAATTTTTCCTATGTTTTCCTTTAGGAAATTTAGTTTCATGCATCACCTTTAAGTCTTTAATCTATTTCAAGTTCAGACTTATGAGTGATATAAGGTTCCATTTTCATACTGTTTATGTGACTATTCAGTTTTAAATATCATTTATTGAACAGACTATCTTTCCCCATTACATATGTTGGCCCCTGTCAAATATTAGGTGACTGTATGAAAGGATTTATTTCTGGACTCTCAATTCTGTTCTACTTGTTTATTGGTCTGTTTTTATGCCAGTATACTTTATTGTTTTGAGCATGAGGGCTTTGTAGTATAGTTTCAAATCAAGAAGTGTAATCTCCCTTCTTCATTCTTTCTCATAACTGCTTTGATTATTTGTTGTCTTTTATGGTCTCATATAAACTTTAGGATTCTTTACTTACTTCTGTAAAAAAAATAATATTGGATTTTTTAAAAGATTTTTAATTTATTTATTTGACAGAGAGAGATGACAAGCAGGCAGAGAGGCAGGCAGAGAGAGAAGAGGAAGCAGGCTTCCTGCTGAGCACAGAGCGTGATGGGGGCTCGATCCCAGGACCCTGGGATCATGACCAGAGCCGAAGGCAGCGGCTTAACCCACTGAGCCACCCAGGCGCCCATAACATTGGATTTTTGATAGGAATTGGATTTACAGATGGTTTACGGTAGTATGGACATTTTAACAATGTTAATTCTTACCATTCATAAATATGAGCTATCTTTCCATTTGTGTCTCCTTCAATTTCTTTATCAATGTCATAGTTTATGGAGTACAGATCTTTCATCTTCTTAGTTAAATCTATTCCTAAGTATTTTATTATTTTTGATGCTATTGTGAATTAGATTGTTTTCTTTATTTTTTCAGATAGTTCATCATTAGAGTGTTAAAATGCTCCTGTCTTGTGCTTACTTTGGCAGCACATATACTAAAATTGGAATGATGCAGAGAAGATTAGCGTGATCACTGAACAAGGATGACATGACAAACTGGGAAGCAGTCCTTAAAAAAAAGGAAACAAAACAAAATTCTTTTCTTTTATATATTGATCTTGTATTTGGTAATTTTACTAAATTTGTTTATTCAAATTTTTTGTGAATTTTTAAGGATTTTTTAACATGTAAGTTCATGTTATCCAAAAAAAGAAAATTTTACTTCTTCCTTTTTTTTTTTTTTTTTGGAGTCTCTTATTTCTTTGTGTTCCTTGTTTCTCTGGCTAGGACATCCACTACTGTGTCAAATGAGAGTAGTGAAAGGGGACACACTTGTCTTTCTTCTGATCTTTAAGGGGAAAACTTTCAAACGTTTTTGATTGAATATGAGATTAGCTCTGGGCTTGCAATCTGTGTTTTTTCTTTAATGGGTTTTTTAAATTATTTTTTAAAATTTTTTATAAACATATAATGTGTTTTTATCCCTAAGGGGTACAGGTCTGTGAATCACCAGGTTTACACATTTCACAGCACTCACCATCACTCATCATAGCACCTGCCCTCTGCAATGTCCATACTCCCACCATCCTCTCCCAACACACCTCCCCCCAGCAACCCTCAGTCTGTTTTGTGCGATTCAGTCTTTTATGGTTTGTCTCCCTCCTAATACCATCTTTTTATATTTTTCTTTTCGTACGCCCGAAACTGCCTATGTTGCATCTCCACTTCATCATATCAGGGAGATCATATGATAGTTGTCTTTCTCAGATTGATTTATTTCGCCAAGCATAATACCCTCTAGTTCCATTCCACGTCATCACAAATAGCAGGATTTCATTTCTTTTGATGGCTGCATAGTATTCCATTGAACATATATACCACATCTTATTTATTGATTCATCTGTTGAAGGACATTTAGTTTCTTTCCATAGTTTAACTATTGTGGACATTGCTGCTATAAACATTTGGGTGCATGTGCCCCTTCAGAATGCCACGTTTGTATCTGTAGGGTATATACCCAGTACTACAAGCACTGGTTCATAGGGTAGTTCTATTTTCAGCTTTTTGAGGCACGTCCACGCTGTTTTCCAGAGTGGATGCACCAGCTTGCATTCCCACGTACAGTGTAGGAGGGCTGCCCTTTCTCCACATCCTCGCCAGCATCTGTTATTGACGGACTTGTTCATTTTAGCCATTCTGAACGGTGTGAGGTGGTATCTCATTCTGGTTTTGATTTGTATTTCCTTGATGCCGAGTTATGTGGAGCATTTTTTCATGTGTCTGTTGGCCATTTGGATGTATTCTTTGCAGAAATGTCTGTTCATGTCCTCTGCCCATTTCTTCATAGGATTATTTGTTTTTAGGGTGTTGAGTTTGATAAGCTCTTTATAGATTTTGGATACTGGCCCTTTATCTGGTGTGTTATTTGCAAATATCTTCTCCCAGATAACTTCTGACAGTCATCTTTTGGCTTTGTTAACTGTTTCCTATGCAGTGCAAAAGATTTTGGATCTGATGAAATCCCAATAGTTCATTCTTGCCCTTGCTTCCCTTGCCTTTCGCAATGTTCCTAGGAAGAAGTTGCTGCTGCTGAGGTCAAAGAAGTTGCTACCTGTTCTCTCCTCAAGGACTATGATGGATTCCTTTCTCACATTATGCTTCTTCATCCATTTCCATTCTATTATAATGTATGGTGTTAGGATGGTCCAATTTCATTTTCTGCATGTGGCTGTTCAATTTTCCAGACCCCAAGGCCAATGGCTCCTTCTCTTACCCGGGGTCAGCATGCTGTGCCTTCCCCACACTTGCTCCTGGGGAGAGCAGTGACAGACGTGTGCAACCATGCATCTCAATCAGGATAAGAGGATGCCCAGGCAAAGAGAATTTCGCTCCATGCGGGTTTATTACACCGTGCTGTGGAGACTAGCTCCGGCAAGCAGCAGGCAGCATCCCACAGACCCGACTCTGATTTCCCAAAGAATGCTGTGCTTTCCCAGAGGGGATGACCCGGCAAAGAGGCTTTCGCTCTATGCGGGTTTCTCCCATCGTGCTGCGAATACTAGGCTAAGGCAAGCAACAAAAGCAGCCCACAGAACCGACTCTGATTTCCCAGCAACTGCCATGCTTTCGCAGAGGTTTTCAGCTTGGCGCGAACCGCACTTCGCTCAGCCTGCTGCTTCCTCAGCAAGGCTTTTGTCGTTCACTCTGTCGCGGCAGGAAAGAAGAGCCGCGGGAGAGCTGGTGCCTCTTGGGCCTTGCATTCCCGGGCTCCAGTTCGCCTCCTGGGTTCACCCTGCCAGGCCGAACTAAGCAGACACAGTCAGAACGGTGCAGTAGCGCGCTTAGCCTAGGATGGCACTCTATGCACACTACCATCTCCCGGTGTAGGCATCGCTTGGCCTTTTACTCTGGCGCTCAGGCCGACTCGCGGACTAGGCCTGCGCTTTCCCCACAGGAAAGCAGAGGTGACAGGATCCCTGCACACCGCCCGTGCACTGAATAGGGAGCTTTGGGGGACTGTCCCCACTCCTTCCCTTTAAACCCCCTGCCTCCTCCAAGCTTCTACATCCTGGAGGAAGAGGGCATCTGATGGCCAGGTCTTTCTGGGAGTTGTTTCTCGAGTTTAGGGTAGGCGCCTGGTGGCAAGCCCACGGCTCCACCACGGTCAGGTGGCCAAGGAGCTGCTTTCTCCTTGGGCCCAAAGGCTCAGGACAGGCATGCTTACTGCCCAGACTCCTTCCTCAGAGTGGAGCCATTTCCCATGCCCTAATCTTCCCCTCGTGTCTCCTTAGCAGCCAGGCTTCCTTCATCCGCAGTGACAGATGTGTCCCTTTCCTTAAGGCTCTTTCCACAGGCACCACCGCGCTTCTCTCTCAGGCAGAGCGGATGCCCAGGCAAAGAGGATTTCGCTCCATGCGGGTTTATTCCACCGTGGTGTGGAGACTAGCTCCGGCAAGCGGCAGGCAGCATCCCATAGACCCGAATCGGATTTCCCAAAGAATGCTGTGCTTTCTTAGAGGGGATCCCCGGCAAAGAGGCTTTCGCTCTATGCGGGATTCTCCCATCGTGCTGCGAATACTAGGCTAAGGCAAGCAACAAAAGCAGCCCACAGAACCGACTCTGATTTCCCAGCGACTACCATGCTTTCGCAGAAGTTTTCAGCTTGGCGCGAACCGCACTTCGCTCAGCCTGCTGCTTCCTCTGTGGCGGCAGGAAAGAAGAGCCGCGGGAGAGCTGGTGCCTTTTGGGCCTTGCTTTCCCGGGCTCCAAGTTCGCGCCCGGGGTTCACCTTGCTAAGCCGAACTAAGCAGACACAGTCACAACCCTGCAGCAGCGTGCGTGGCCTAGCATGGCACTCTATGCCTATTACCATCTCCTGGCGTAGGTAAGGCTTTGCCTTTTGCTCCGGCGCTCGGGCAGACTCAGGGTCAAGGCCAGTGCCTTCACCACAGGAGAGAAGAGGCGACAGGATCCCTGCACAGTGCCGGAGCTCAGGGATGGGGAACGGTGGGGACTGTCTCCACTCTTTCCCCGGCACACCCCCTGCCACCCACAATGCTGCCACATCTTGGTGGAAGACGGCAATGACTGACCGTTTCCCCATGGGGTTGTTTCTGCGAGTTCCGGGTATGGCATCTGGTGGCAAGCCCAAGTCTGCCCTTGGGACAGGTGGCCAAGGAGATGCTGTCCCCTTGGTAACAGAGGCACAGGACAGGCCTGCCTTCTGCCCACACTCCTTCCTCAGAGTGGAGCACTCACCCATGCCCTTGTCGTCCCCTCATGTCTCCTTAGCAGCCAGGCTTCAATCTCTCCGCACAGGGAGCAGAGGACACTTGTCTTCTCATGGCCTGCTGTTCGTGCCTCGGCAGGCTATACTGCTTCCCGAGCGTTTCCAGACCCCAAGGCCAAGGGATCCTTCTCTTCCCCGGGGACGGCGTGCTGTGCCTTACCCAAAATTGCTCTGGGGAGCGCGGTGACAGACGTGTGCAACCATGGTTCTCTCTCAGGCAGAAAGAATGCTAGGGCAAAGAGGATTTCGCGCCATGCGGGTATCTTCCACCATGTTGCCGAGACTCGCTCAGGCAAGCAGCAGCAACATCCCCAAACCCAACTCTGATTTCCCAACGAATGCTGTGCTTTCATAAGGGAGACGCCCAGGCAAAGAGGCTTTCGCTGTATGCGGGTTTCTCCCACCGCGAGACTGGGCTCAGGCAAGCAGCAGCAGCCCGCACAACATTTCTCAGCGAATGCTGTGCTTTCGCAGAGGCTTTGGTTTGGAGCAAACAGCACTTCGCCGCTGCTAACTCAGCAAGGTTTCAGTCGCATCAGGGAAGAAGAGCTGCGGGAGAGCTGGTGCCTCTTGGGCCTCGCTTTCCCGGGCTCCATGTTCGCGTCCTGTGTTCACCCTGCCAGGCCGAACTAAGCAGACACAGTCAGAACGGTGCAGTAGCGCGCTTAGCCTAGGATGGCACTCTATGCACACTACCATCTCCCGGTGTAGGCATCGCTTGGCCTTTTACTCTGGCGCTCAGGCCGACTCGCGGACTTGGCCTGCGCTTTCCCCACAGGAAAGGAGAGGTGACAGGATCCCTGCACACCGCCCGTGCACTGAATAGGGAGCTTTGGGGGACTGTCCCCACTCTTTCCCCTTAAACCCCGTGCCTCCTCCAAGATTCTACATCCTGGAGGAAGACGGCATCTGATGGCCAGGTCTTTCTGGGAGTTGTTTCTCCAGTTTAGGGTAGGCGCCTGGCGGCAAGCCCACGGCTGAACCACGGTCAGGTGGCCAAGGAGCTGCTTTCTCCTTGGGCCCAAAGGCTCAGGACAGGCATGCTTACTGCCCAGACGCCTTCCTCAGAGTGGAGCCATTTCCCATGCCCTAATCTTCCCCTCGTGTCTCCTTAGCAGCCAGGCTTCCTTCATCCGAAGTGACAGATGTGTCCCTTTCCTTAAGGCTCTTTCCACAGGCACCACCGCGCTTCTGTCTCAGGCAGAGCGGATGCCCAGGCAAAGAGGATTTTGCTCCATGCGGGTTTATTCCACCGTGGTGTGGAGACTAGCACCGGCAAGCAGCAGGCAGCATCCAACAGACCCGACTCGGATTTCCCAAATAATGCTGTGCTTTCTTAGAGGGGATGCCCAGGCAAAGAGGCTTTCGCTCTATGCGGGTTTCTCCCATCGTGCTGCGAATACTAGGCTAAGGCAAGCAACAAAAGCAGCCCACAGAACCGACTCTGATTTCCCAGCGACTACCATGCTTTCGCAGAGGTTTTCAGCTTGGCGCGAACCGCACTTCGCTCAGCCTGCTGCTTCCTCAGCAAGACTTTGGTCGTTCGCTCTGTCGCGGCTGGAAAGAAGAGCCGCGGGAGAGCTGGTGCCTCTTGGGCCTTGCTTTCCCGGGCTCCAAGTTCGCGCCCGGGGTTCACCTTGCTAAGCCGAACTAAGCAGACACAGTCACAACCCTGCAGCAGCGTGCGTGGCCTAGCATGGCACTCTATGCCTATTACCATCTCCTGGCTTAGGTAAGGCTTTGCCTTTTGCTCCGGCGCTCGGGCAGACTCGGGGTCAAGGCCACTGCCTTCAACACAGGAGAGAAGAGGCGACAGGATCCCTGCACAGTGCCCGAGCACTGGGATGGGGAACGGTGGGGACTGTCTCCACTCTTTCCCCGGCACACGCCCTGCCACCCACAATGCTGCCACATCTTGGTGGAAGACGGCAATGACTGCACGTTTCTCCATGGGGATGTTTCTGCGAGTTCCGGGTATGGCATCTGGTGGCAAGCCCAAGTCTGCCCTTGGGACAGGTGGCCAAGGAGATGCTGTCCCCTTGGTAACAGAGGCACAGGACAGGCCTGCCTTCTGCCCACACTCCTTCCTCAGAGTGGAGCACTCACCCAAGACCTTGTCGTCCCCTCATGTCTCCTTAGCAGCCAGGCTTCCATCTCTCCGCACAGGGAACGGGTGACACATGTCTGGCCACAGGCCTGCATTTCGTGCCGTGGCAGGCTATCCTGTTCCCGAGATTTTCCCGACTCAAGGCCAAGGGCTCCTTCTCTTCCCCGGGGGCGGCGTGCTGTGCCTTCCCCACACTTGCTCCTGGGGAGCGCGGTGACAGACGTGAGCAACTATGCTTCTCTCTCAGGCAGAAAGGATGCTAGGGCAAAGAGGATTTCGCTCCATGCGGGTATCTTCCAACATGCTGTGGAGACTCGCTTAGGCAAGCAGCAGCAGCCTCCCCAAACCCAATGATTTCCCAACGAATGCTGTGCTTTCCTAGGGGAGATGCCCAGGCAAAGGGGCTTTCGCTGTATGCGGGTTTCTCCCACCGCGAGACTGGGCTCAGGCACGCAGCAGCAGCCCCCAAAACATTTCTCGGGGAATGCTGTGCTTTCGCAGAGGCTTTGGTTTGGAGCAAACAGCACTTCGCCACTGCTTCCTCAGCAAGGCTTCTGTCCTGTCAGGGAAGAAGAGCTGCGGGAGAGCTATTGCCTTTGTTTCCCTGGCTCCATGTTCGCGTCCTGGGTTCACCCTGCCAGGCCGAACTAAGCAGACAAAATCACAACCGTGCAGTAGCGCGCTTAGCCTAGGATGGCACTCTATGCACACTACCATCTCCCGGTGTAGGCATCGCTTGGCCTTTTACTCTGGCGCTCAGGCCGACTCGCGGACTAGGCCTGCGCTTTCCCCACAGGAAAGGAGAGGTGACAGGATCCCTGCACACCGCCCGTGCACTGAATAGGGAGCTTTGGGGGACTGTCCCCACTCCTTCCCCTTAAACCCCGTGCCTCCTCCAAGCTTCTACATCCTGGAGGAAGACGGCATCTGATGGCCAGGTCTTTCTGGGAGTTGTTTCTCCAGTTTAGGGTAGGCGCCTGGTGGCAAGCCCATGACTCCACCACGGTCAGGTGGCCAAGGAGCTGCTTTCTCTTTGGGCCCAAAGGCTCAGGACAGGCATGATTTCTGCTCAGACACCTTCCTCAGAGTGGAGCCCTTTCCCCTGCCCTAATCTTCCCCTCTTGTCTCCTTAGCAGCCAGGCTTCCTTCGCTCTGCAGTGACAGATGTGTCCCTTTCCTTAAGGCTCTTTCCACAGGCACCACCGCGCTTCTCTCTCAGGGAGAGCGGATGCCCAGGCAAAGAGAATTTCGCTCTATGCGGGTTTATTCCACCGTGGTGTGGAGACTAGCTCCGGCAAGCGGCAGGCAGCATCCCAAAGACCCGACTCTGATTTCCCAAAGAATGCTGTGCTTTCTTAGAGGGGATGCCCAGGCAAAGAGGCTTTCCCTCTATGCGGGTTTCTCCCATCGTGCTGCGAATACTAGGCTAAGGCAAGCAACAAAAGCAGCCCACAGAACCGACTCTGATTTCCCAGCGACTACCATGCTTTCGCAGAGGTCTTCAGCTTGGCGCGAACCGCACTTCGCTCAGCCTGCTGCTTCCTCAGCAAGGCTTTTGTCGTTCGCTCTGTCGCGGCAGGAAAGAAGCGCCACGGGAGAGCTGGTGCCTCTTGGGCCTTGCTTTCCCGGGCTCCAAGTTCGCGCCCGGGGTTCACCTTGCTAAGCCGAACTAAGCAGACACAGTCACAACCCTGCAGCAGCGTGCGTGGCCTAGCATGGCACTCTATGCCTATTACCATCTCCTGGCGTAGGTAAGGCTTTGCCTTTTGCTCCAGCGCTCGGGCAGACTCAGGGTCAAGGCCAGTGCCTTCACCACAGGAGAGAAGAGGCGACAGGATCCCTGCACAGTGCCGGAGCTCAGGGATGGGGAACGGTGGGGACTGTCTCCACTCTTTCCCCGGCACACCCCCTGCCACCCACAATGCTGCCACATCTTGGTGGAAGACGGCAATGACTGACCGTTTCCCCATGGGGTTGTTTCTGCGAGTTCCGGGTATGGCATCTGGTGGCAATCCCAGGTCTGCCCTTGGGACAGGTGGCCAAGGAGATGCTGTCCCCTTGGTAACAGAGGCACAGGACAGGCCTGCCTTCTGCCCACACTCCTTCCTCAGAGTGGAGCACTCACCCCTGCCCTAGTCGTCCCCTCATGTCTCCTTAGCAGCCAGGCTTCAATCTCTACGCACAGGGAGCAGAGGACACTTGTCTTCTCATGGCCTGCTGTTCGTGCCTCGGCAGGCTATACTGCTTCCCGAGCTTTTCCAGACCCCAAGGCCAAGGGATCCTTCTCTTCCCCGGGGACGGCGTGCTGTGCCTTACCCAAAATTGCTCTGGGGAGCGCGGTGACAGACGTGTGCAACCATGGTTCTCTCTAAGGCAGAAACGATGCTAGAGCAAAGAGGATTTCGCGCCATGCGGGTATCTTTTACCATGTTGCCGAGACTCGCTCAGGCAAGCAGCAGCAGCATCCCCAAACCCAACTCTGATTTCCCAACGAATGCTATGCTTTCGTTAGGGAGAGGCCCAGGCAAAGGGGCTTTCGCTGTATGCGGGTTTCTCCCACCGCGAGACTGGGCTCAGGCAAGCAGCAGCAGCCCGCACATTTCTCAGCGAATGCTGTGCTTTCGCAGAGGCTTTGGTTTGAAGCGAACAGCACTTCGCCGCTGCTTCCTCAGCAAGGTTTCAGTCGCATCAGGGAAGAAGAGCTGCGGGAGAGCTGATGCCTCTTGGGCCTCGCTTTCCCGGGCTCCATGTTCGCGTCCTGGTTTCACCCTGCCAGGCCGAACTAAGAAGACACAGTCACAACCGTGCAGTAGCGCGCTTAGCCTAGGATGGCACTCTATGCACACTAACATATCCCGGTGTAGGAATCGCTTGGCCTTTTACTCTGGCGCTCAGGCCGACTCGCGGACTAGGCTTGTGCTTCTCCCACAGGAAAGCAGAGGTGACAGGATCCCTGCACACCGCCCGTGCACTGAATAGGGAGCTTTGGGGGACTGTCCCCACTCCTTCCCCTTAAACCCCGTGCCTCCTCCAAGCTTCTACATCCTGGAGGAAGACGGCATCTGATGGCCAGGTCTTTCTGGGAGTTGTTTCTCCAGTTTAGGGTAGGCGCCTGGTGGCAAGCCCATGGCTCCACCACGGTCAGGTGGCCAAGGAGCTGCTGTCTCCTTGGGCCCAAAGGCTCAGGACAGGCATGCTTTCTGCCCAGACACCTTCCTCAGAGTGGAGCCCTTTCCCCTGCCCTAATCGTCCCCTCGTGTCTCCTTAGCATCCAGGCTTCCTTCGCTCTACAGTGACAGAAGTGTCCCTTTCCTTAAGGTTCTTTCCACAGGCACCACCGCGCTTCTCTCTCAGGCAGAGAGGATGCCCAGGCAAAGAGGATTTCGCTCCATGCGGGTTTATTCCACCCTGGTGTGGAGACTAGCTCCGACAAGCGGCAGGCAGCATCCCACAGACCCGACTCTGATTTCCCAAAGAATGCTGTGCTTTCCCAGACGGATGCCCCGGCAAAGAGGCTTTCGCTCTATGCGGGTTTCTCCCATCGTGCTGCGAATACTAGGCTAAGGCAAGCAACAAAAGCAGCCCACAGAACCGACTCTGATTTCCCAGCGACTGCCATGCTTTCGCAGAGGTTTTCAGCTTGGCGCGAACCGCACTTCGCTGCTGCTTCCTCAGCAAGGCTTTGGTCATTCGCTCTTTCGCAGCAGGGAAGAAGAGCCGCGGGAGAGCTGGTGCCTCTTGGGCCTTGCGTTCACGGGCTCCAAGTTTGCGCCCGGGGTTCACCTTGCTAAGCCGAACTAGGCAGACACAGCCACAACCCTGAAGCAGCGTGCGTGGCCTATCATGGCACGTTATGCCTAATTCCATCTCCTGGCCTAGGTAAGGCTTTGCCTTTTGCTCCGGCGCTCGGGCAGACTCGGGTTCTAGGTCAGTGCCTTCACCACAGGAGAGAGGAGGCAACAGGATCCCTGCACACGGCCCGGGCACTGGGATGGGGAACTGTGGAAGACTGTCTCCACTCCTTCCCCGCCGCACCCCCCTGTCACCCACAATGCTGCCACATCTTGGTGGAAGATGGCATCTGACTGACCGTTTCTCCATGGTGTTGTTTCTGCAAGTTCCAGGTATGGCCCCTGGTGGCAAGCCCAAGTCTGCCCTTGGGACAGGTGGCCAAAGAGATGCTGTCCCCTTGGTAACAGAGGCACAGGACAGGCCTGCCTTCTGCCCACACTCCTTCCTCAGAGTGGAGCAGGCGCCCTGCCCTAGTCGTCCCCTCATGTCTCTTTAGGAGCCAGGCTTACATCTTTCCGCACAGGGAACGGGTGACACATGTCTGGACACCGGCCTGCATTTCGTGTTGCGGCAGGCTATCCTGTTCCCGAGATTTTCCCGACTCCAAGGCCAAAGGCTCCTTCTCTTCCCCGGGGGCGGCGTGCTGTGCCTTCCCCACACTTGCTCCTGGGGAGCGCGGTGACAGACGTGAGCAACCATGCTTCTCTCTCAGGCAGAAAGGATGCTAGGGCAAAGAGGATTTCGCTCCATGCGGGTATCTTCCAACATGCTGCGGAGACTCGCTTAGGCAAGCAGCAGCAGCGTCCCCAAACCCAACTCTGATTTCCCAACGAATGCTGTGCTTTCCTAGGGGAGATGCCCAGGCAAAGGGGCTTTCGCTGTATGCGGGTTTCTCCCACCGCGAGACTGGGCTCAGGCACGCAGCAGCAGCCCCCAAAACATTTCTCGGGGAATGCTGTGCTTTCGCAGAGGCTTTGGTTTGGAGCAAACAGCACTTCGCCACTGCTTCCTCAGCAAGGCTTCTGTCGCGTCATGGAAGAAGAGCTGCGGGAGAGCTGGTGCCTCTTGGGCCTCGCGTTCCCTGGCTCCATGTTCGCGTCCTGGGTTCACCCTGCCAGGCCGAACTAAGCAGACACAGTCACAACCGTGCAGTAGCGCGCTTAGCCTAGGATGGCACTCTATGCACACTACCATCTCCCGGTGTAGGAATCGCTTGGCCTTTTACTCTGGCGCTCAGGCCGACTCGCGGACTAGGCCTGCGCTTTCCCCACAGGAAAGGAGAGGTGACAGGATCCCTGCACACCGCCCGTGCACTGAATAGGGAGCTTTGGGGGACTGTCCCCACTCTTTCCCCTTAAACCCCGTGCCTCCTCCAAGCTTCTACATCCTGGAGGAAGACGGCATCTGATGGCCAGGTCTTTCTGGGAGTTGTTTCTCGAGTTTAGGATAGGCGCCTGGTGGCAAGCCCATGACTCCACCACGGTCAGGTGGCCAAGGAGCAGCTGTCTCCCTGGGCCCAAAGGCTCAGGGCAGGCATGCTTTCTGCCCAGACTCCTTCCTCAGAGTGGAGCCCTTTCCCCTGCCCTAATCTTCCCCTCGTGTCTCCTTAGAAGCCAGGCTTCCTTCGCTCTGCAGTGACAGATGTGTCCCTTTCCTTAAGGCTCTTTCTACAGGCACCACCGCGCTTCTCTCTTAGGCAGAGCGGATGCCCAGGCAAAGAGGATTTCGCTCTATGCGGGTTTATTCCACCGTGGTGTGGAGACTAGCTCCGGCAAGCAGCAGGCAGCATCCCACAGACCCGACTCTGATTTCCCAAATTATGCTGTGCTTTCCCAGAGGGGATGCCCCGGCAAAGAGGCTTTCGCTCTATGCGGGTTTCTCCCATCGTGCTACGAATACTAGGCTAAGGCAAGCAACAAAAGCAGCCCACAGAACCGACTCTGATTTCCCAGCGACTACCATGCTTTTGCAGAGGTTTCAGCTTGGCCCGAACCGCACTTCCCCACTGCTTCCTCAGCAAGGCTTCTGTCGCGTCAGGGAAGAAGAGCTGCGGGAGAGCTGGGGCCTCGCGTTCCCTGGCTCCATGTTCGCGTCCTGGGTTCACCCTGCCAGGCCGAACTAAGCAGACACAGTCACAACCGTGCAGTAGCGTGCTTAGCCTAGGATGGCACTCTATGCACACTACCATCTCCCGGTGTAGGCAACGCTTGGCCTTTTACTCTGGCGCTCAGGCCGACTCGCGGACTAGGCTTGTGCTTCTCCCACAGGAAAGCAGAGGTGACAGGATCCCTGCACACCGCCCGTGCACTGAATAGGGAGCTTTGGGGGACTGTCCCCACTCTTTCCCCTTAAACCCCGTGCCTCCTCCAAGCTTCTACATCCTGGAGTAAAACGGCATCTGATGGCCAGGTCTTTCTGGGAGTTGTTTCTCGAGTTTAGGGTAGGCGCCTGGTGGCAAGCCCATGGCTCCACCACGGTCAGGTGGCCAAGGAGCTGCTGTCTCCTTGGGCCCAAAGGCTCAGGACAGGCATGCTTTCTGCCCAGACTCCTTCTTCAGAGTGGAGCCATTTCCCCTGCCCTAATCTTCCCCTCGT
This sequence comes from Mustela nivalis, assembly GCF_964662115.1. Lineage (NCBI taxonomy): Eukaryota > Metazoa > Chordata > Mammalia > Carnivora > Mustelidae > Mustela > Mustela nivalis. Next base: position 483,527 of record NW_028136114.1, on the reverse strand, counting down.
GTCTCCTTAGCAGCCAGGCTTCCTTCATCCGCAGTGACAGATGTGTCCCTTTCCTTAAGGCTCTTTCCACAGGCACCACCGCGCTTCACTCTCCGGCAGAGCGGATGCCCAGGCAAAGAGGATTTCGCTCCATGCGGGTTTATTCCACCGTGGTGTGGAGACTAGCTCCGGCAAGCAGCAGGCAGCATCCCACAGACCCGACTCTGATTTCCCAAAGAATGCTGTCCTTTCTTAGAGGGGATGCCCCGGCAAAGAGGCTTTCGCTCTATGCGGTTTTCTCCCATCGTGCTGCGAATACTAGGCTAAGGCAAGCAACAAATGCAGCCCACAGAACCGACTCTGATTGCCAAGCGACTGCCATGCTTTCGCAGAGGTTTCAGCTTGGCACGAACCGCTCTTCGCTGCTGCTTCCTCAGCAAAGCTTTGGTCGTTTGCTCTGTCGCGCCAGGAAAGAAGAGCCGCGGGAGAGCTGGTGCCTCTTGGGCCTTGCTTTCCCGGGCTCCAAGTTCGCGCCCGGGGTTCACCTTGCTAAGCCGAACTAAGCAGACACAGTCACAACCCTTCAGCAGCGTGCGTGGCCTAGCATGGCACTCTATGCCTATTACCATCTCCTGGCGTAGGTAAGGCTTTGCCTTTTGCTCCGGCGCTCGGGCAGACTCGGGGTCAAGGCCAGTGCCTTCACCACAGGAGAGAAGAGGCGACAGGATCCCTGCACAGGGCCCGAGCACTGGGTTGGGGAACGGTGGGGACTGTCTCCACTCTTTCCCCGGCACACCCTCTGCCACCAACAATGCTGCCACATCTTGGTGGAAGATGGCATCTGACTGACCGTTTCTCCATGGGGTTGTTTCTGCAAGTTCCAGGTATGGTACCTGGTGGCAAGCCCAAGTCTGCCCTTGGGACAGGTGGCCAAGGAGATGTTGTCCCCTTGTTAACAGACGCACAGGAGAGGCCTGCCTTCTGCCCACACTCCTTCCTCAGAGTGGAGCACGCGCCCCTGCCCTAGTCGTCCCCTCATGTCTTCTTTGCATCCAGGCTTCCATCTCTCCGCACAGGGAACTGGTGACACATGTCTGGCCACCGGCCTGCATTTCGTGCCGTGGCAGGCTATCCTGTTCCCGAGCGTTTCCCGACCCCAAGGCTAAGAGCTCTTTCTCTTCCCCGGGGGCGGCGTGCTGTGCCTTCCCCACACTTGCTTCTGGGGAGCGCGGTGACAGACGTGAGCAACTATGCTTCTCTCCCAGGCAGAAAGGATGCTAGGGCAAAGAAGATTTCGCTCCATGCGGGTATCTTCCAACATGCTGGGGAGACTCGCTTAGGTAAGCTGGGGAGACTCGCTTAGGCAAGCAGCAGCAGCCTCCCCAAACCAAACTCTGATTTCCCAATGAATGGTCTGCTTTCCTAGGGGGGAAGGCCCAGGCAAAGGCGCTTTCGCTTATGCGGGTTTCTCCCACCGCTAGACTGGGCTCAGGCACGCAGCAGCAGCCCCCAAAACATTTCTCGGGGAATGCTGTGCTTTCGCAGAGGCTTTGGTTTGGAGCAAACAGCACTTTGCCACTGCTTCCTCAGCAAGGCTTCTGTCGCGTTAGGGAAGAAGAGCTGTGGGAGAGCTGGTGCCTCTTGGGCCTTGCTTTCCCGGGCTCCATGGTCGCGTCCTGGGTTCACCCTGCCAGGCCGAACTAAGCAGACACAGTCACAACCGTGCAGTAGCGCGCTTAGCCTAGGATGGCACTCTATGCACACTACCATCTCCCGGTGTAGGCATCGCTTGGCCTTTTACTCTGGCGCTCAGGCCGACTCGCGGACTAGGCCTGTGCTTTCCCCACAGGAAAGGAGAGGTGACAGGATCCCTGCACACCGCCCGTGCACTGAATAGGGAGCTTTGGGGGACTGTCCCCACTCTTTCCCCTTAAACCCCGTGCCTCCTCCAAGCTTCTACATCCTGGAGGAAGACGGCATCTGATGGCCAGGTCTTTCTGGGAGTTGTTTCTCGAGTTTAGGGTAGGCGCCTGGTGGCAGGCCCACGGCTCCACCATGGTCAGGTGGCCAAGGAGCTGCTGTCTCCTTGGGCCCAAAGGCTCAGGGCAGGCATGCTTTCTGCCCAGACTCCTTCCTCAGAGTGGAGCTCTTTCCCCTGCCCTAATCTTCCCCTCGTGTCTCCTTAGAAGCCAGGCTTCCTTCATCCGCAGTGACAGATGGGTCCCTTTCCTTAAGGCTCTTTCCACAGGCACCACCGCGCTTCTCTCTCAGGCAGAGCGGATGCCCAGGCAAAGAGGATTTCGCTCCATGCGGGTTTATTCCACCGTGGTGTGGAGACTAGCTCCGGCAAGCAGCAGGCAGCATCCCACAGACCCGACTCTGATTTCCCCAAGAATGCTGTGCTTTCCCAGAGGGGATGCCCCGGCTAAGAGGCTTTCGCTCTATGCGGTTTTCTCCCATCGTGTTGCGAATACTAGGCTAAGGCAAGCAACAAAAGCAACCCACAGAAACGACTCTGATTTCCCAGAGACTGCCATGCTTTCGCAGAGGTTTTCAGCTTGGCGCGAACCGCACTTCGCTGCTGCTTCCTCAGCAAGGTTTTGGTCGTTCGCTCTGTCGTGGCAGGAAAGAAGAGCCGCGGGAGAGCTGGTGCCTCTTGGGCCTTGCTTTCCCTGGCTCCAAGTTCGCGCCCGGGGTTCACCTTGCTAAGCCGAACTAAGCAGACACAGTCACAACCCTGCAGCAGCGTGCGTGGCCTAGCATGGCACTCTATGCCTATTACCATCTCCTGGCATAGGTAAGGCTTTGCCTTTTGCTCCGGCGCTCGGGCAGACTCGGGGTCAAGGCCAGTGCCTTCACCACAGAGGAGAAGAGGTGACAGGATGCCTGTACAGTGCCCGAGCACTGGAATGGTGAACGGTGGGGACTGTCTCCACTCTTTCCCCGGCACACGCCCTGCCACCCACAATGCTGCCACATCTTGGTGGAAGACGGCATCTGACTGAACGTTTCTCCATGGGGTTGTTTCTGCGAGTTCCGGGTATGGCACCTGGTGGCAAGCCCAAGTCTGCCCTTGGGACAGGTGGCCAAGGAGATGCTTTCCCCTTGGTACCAGAGGCACAGGACAGGCCTGCCTTCTTCCCAGACTCCTTCCTCAGAGGGGAGCACGCGCCCCTGCTCTAGTCATCCCCTAATATCTCCTTAGAAGCCAGGCTTCCTTCTCCCCGCACAGGGAGCATGAGACACTTGTCTTCTCACCGCCCTGCTGTTCGTGCCTCGGCAGGCTATTCTGCTTCCCTAGCTTTTCCCGACCCCAAGGCAAAGGGATCCTTCTCTTCCCCGGGGGCGGCGTGCTGTGCCTTCCCCAAAATTGCTCCTGGGGAGCGCGGTGACAGACGTGTGCAACCATGCTTCTCTCTCAGGCAGAGGGGATGCTAGGGCAAAGAGGATTTCGCTCCATGCGGGTATCTTCCACCATGTTGCCGAGACTCGCTCAGGCAAGCAGCAGCAGCATCCCCAAACCCAACTCTGATTTCCCAACGAAAGCTGTGCTTTCCTAAGGGAGATGCCCAGCAAAGAGGCTTTCGCTACAGCGGGTTTCTCCCACCGCGAGACTGGGCTCAGGCACGCATCAGCAGCCCACAAAACATTTCTCAACGAATGCTGTGCTTTTGCAGAGGCTTTGGTTTGGAGCGAACAGCACTTCGCCGCTGCTTCCTCAGCAAGGCTTCATTCGCGTCAGGGAAGAAGAGCTGTTGGAGAGCTGGTGCCTCTTGGGCCTCGCTTTCCAGGGCTTCATGTTCGCATCCTGGGTTCACCCTGCCGGGCCGAACTAAGCAGACACAGCCACAATCCTGCAGCAGCGTGCGTGGCCTAGGATGGCACTCAATGCACATTACCATCTCCCGGTGTAGGCAACTCTTGGCCTTTGGCGCTGGGCCTCATGCGGACTCGCGGACAAGGCCAGTGCCTTCCCCACAGGAGAGGAGAGGCGACGGGATCCCTGAACACCGCCCGTTCACTGGAATGGGGTGCTTTGGGGGATTGTCCCCACTCCTTCCTCGGCAAACTCCCTGCCACCGAAAACGCTGTCACATCTTGGAGGAAGATGGCATCTGACTGCCCGTTTCTCGAGGGAGCTGTTTCTTCGAGTTCCGGGTATGGCGCTTGGTAGCAAGCCCAAGTCTGCCCTACGGACAGGCGCTGTCCCCTTGGGACCAGAGGCACAGGACAGGCCTGCCTTTTGCCCAGACTCCTTCCTCAGAGTGGAGCACGCGTCCCTTCCCTTGTCATTCCCTCATGTCTCCTTAGCAGCCAGGCTTCGTCTCTCCGCACAGGGAGCGGGTGACACTTGTCTTGCCACCGGCCTGCTGTTCCTGCCACGGTAGGCTATCCTGCTTCCCGACCTTTTCCCGACCACAAGGCCAACGGATCCTTCTCTTCTCTGGGGGCGGCGTGCTACGCCATCCCCAGACTTGCTCCTGGGGAGCGCAGTGACAGACGTGTGCAACCACGCTTCTCTCTCAGATCTCAAATACACAGCATAACCCTACACCTAAAGGAGTTGCAGAAAGAACAACAAGGAAAGCCTAAACCCAGCAGGAGAAGAGGAATATTAAAGATCAAAGCAGAAATCAGTGAAATAGAAACAAAGAAACAAAAACCACAAAAAACCAACAACAACAACCAATAAACAATAGAACAAATCAACGATAGTAGGAGCTGGTTCTTTGAAAGAATTTATAAGATTGATAAACCCCTTTCCAGACTTATCAAAAATAAATGAGAAAGAACCCAAATAAATAAAATCATGAATGAAAGAGAAGAGATCACAACCAACACCAAAGAAATACAAACAATTATAAGAACATACTATGAACATCTCTACGCCAACAAACTCAACAATCTGGAAGAAATGGATACATTCCTAGAGAATTATAAACTACCACAACTGAACGAGGAAGAAATAGAAAACCTGAACAGACCCATAACCAGTATGGAGATTGAAACAGTCATCAAAAATCTCCAAACAAACAAAAGCCCCGGGCCAGATGGCTTCCCAGGGGAATTCTACCAAACATTTAAAGAAGAATTAATTCCTATTCTCATGATACTGTTCCAAAAAAAATAGAAATGGAAGGAAAACTTCCAAACTCTTTTTTACTGAGGCCAGCATCACCTTGATCCCCAAACCAGACAAGGATCCCATCAAAAAAGAGAACTACAGACCAATATCCTTGATGAACACAGATGCGAAAATTCTCACCAAAATACTAGCCAATAGTATTCAACAGTACATTAAAAGGATTATTCACCACGACCAAGTGGGATTTATTCCAGGGCTGCAAGGTTGGTTCAACATCTGCAAATCAATCAATGTGATACAACACATCAATAAAAGAAAGAACAAGAACCATATGATACTCTCCATAGATGCTGAAAAAGCATTTGACAAAGTGCAGTATCCCTTCCTGATTAAAACTCTTCAAAGTGTAGGGATAGAGGGCACATATTATCAATATTATCAAAGCCATCTATGAAAAACCCACTGCAAATATCATTCTCAATGGAGAAAAACTGAATACTTTTCCGCTGAGGTCAGGAACACGGCAGGGATGTCTGTTATCACCACTGCTATTCAACATCATACTAGAAGTCCTAGCCTCAGCAATCAGACAACAAAAAGAAATTAAAGGCATCCAAATTTTGCCAAATTGGCAAAAGAGAAGTCAAACTATCCCTGTTTTCAGATGATATGATACTGTATGTGGAAAACTTAAAGGACTCCACTCCAAATCTGCTATAACTTGTATAGGAATTCTGTAAAGTGTCAGGATAAAAAACCAATGCACAGAAATTGGTTGCATTTTTTTAAACCAACAAGACTGAAGAAATAGAAATTAAGGAGTGAATCCCATTTACAATTGCACCCCAAACCCTAAGATACCTAGGAATAACCCTAACCAAAGAGACAAAGAATCTATACTCAGAAAACTCTACAGTACTCATGAAAGAAATTGAAGAAGACACAAAGAAATGGAAAAATGTTCCATGCTCCTGTATTGGAAGAACAAATATTGTGAAAATGTCTATGCTACCTAAAGCAATCTACACATTTAATGCAAGCCCTATCAAAATCCCATCCATTTTTTTCAAAGAAATGGGACAAATAATCCTAAAATATATATGGAACCAGAAAATACCTCGAATAGCCAGAGGAATATTGAAAAAGAGAGCCAAAGTTATTGGCATCACAATTCCAGACCTCAAGGTCTATTACAAAGTTGTCATCATCAAGATAGTAGGGAACTGTCCCCAAAACAGACATAGATCAATGGAACAGAATAGAGAGCCCAGAAATACACCCTCAACTCTATGGTCAACTAATCGTCAACAAAGCAGGAAGGAATGTCCAATGGAAAAAAGACAGCCTCTTCAACAAATGGTGTTGGGAAAATTGAACAGCCACATGCAGAAAAATGAAATTGGACCATTTCCTTACACCATACATGAAAATAGACTGGAAATGGATGAAGAAGCATAATGTGAGAAAAGAATCCATCAAAATCCTTGTGGAGAGAACAGGTAGCAAACTCTTTGACCTCAGCAGCAGCAACTTCTTCCTAGGAACATCGCCAAAGGCAAGGAAACAAGGGCAAGAATGAACTATTGGGATTTCATCAGATCAAAAAGCTTTTGCACTGCATAGGAAACAGTTAACAAAGCCAAAAGATGACTGTCAGAAGTTATCTGGGAGAAGATATTTGCAAATGACATACCAGATAAAGGGCCAGTATCCAAAATCTATAAAAGCTTATCAAACTCAACACCCTAAAAACAAAAAATCCAAGGAAGGAATGGGCAGAGGACATGATCAGACATTTCTGCAAAGAATACATCCAAATGGCCAACAGACACATGAAAAAATGCTCCACATAACTCGGCATCAGGGAAATACAAATCAAAACCAGAATGAGATACCACCTCACACCGTTCAGAATGGCTAAAATGAACAAGTCAGTCAGTCAATAACAGATGCTGGCGAGGATGTGGAGAAAGGGCAACCCTCCTACACTGTATGTGGGAATGCAAGCTGGTGCAACCACTCTGGAAAACAGCGTGGACGTGCCTCAAAAAGCTGAAAATAGAACTACCCTATGACCCAGTGCTTGTAGTACTGGGTATATACCCTACAGATACAAACGTGGCATTCTGAAGGGGCACATGCACCCAAATGTTTATAGCAGCAATGTCCACAATAGTTAAACTATGGAAAGAAACTAAATGTCCTTCAACAGATGAATCAATAAATAAGATGTGGTATATATGTACAATGGAATACTATGTAGCCATCAAAAGAAATGAAATCCTGCTATTTGTGATGACATGGATGGAACTAGAGGGTATTATGCTTGGCGAAATAATCAATATGAGAAAGACAACTATCATATGGTCTCCCTGATATGATGAAGTGTAGATGCAACATAGGCGATTTCGGGCGTACGAAAAGAAAAATAAAAGAAGATGGGTTTGGGAGGGAGACAAACCATAAAAGACTGAATCTCACAAAACAGACTGAGGGTTGCTGGGGGGAGGTGTGTTGGGAGAGGATGGTGGGGGTATGGACATTGGGGAGGGCAGGTGCTATGGTGAGTGATGGTGAGTTTTGTGAAATGTGTAAACCTGGTGATTCACAGACCTGTACCCCTAGGGATAAAAACACATTATATATTTATAAAAAATTTTAAAAAATAATTTAAAAAATCCATTAAAGAAAAAACACATATTGCAAGCCCAGAGCTAATCTCATATTCAATCAAAAACGTTTGAAAGTTTTCCCCTTAAAGATCAGAAGAAAAACAAGTGTGTCCACTTTCACTACTCTCATTTCACATAGTACTGGATGTCGTAGCCAGAGAAACAAGGAACACAAAGAAATAAGAGACTCCAAAAAAAAAAAAAAAAAGGTAGAAGTAAAATTTTCTTTGGATAACATGAACTTACATGTTAAAAAATCCTAAAAACATCACAAAAAAATTTGAATAAACAGATTTAGTAAAGCTGCCAAACACAAGATCAATATATAAAAGACAAGAATTTTGTTTTGTTTTATTTTTTTAAATATTGACTGCTTCCCAGTTTGTCATGTCATCCTTGTTCAGTGATCACACTAATCTTCTCTGCATCATTCCAATTTTAGTATATGTGCTGCCAAAGTAAGCACAAGACAGGAGCATTTTAACACTCTAATGATGAACTATCTGAAAAAATAAAGAAAACAATCTAATTCACAATAGCATCAAAAATAATAAAATACTTAGGAATAGATTTAACTAAGAAGATGAAAGATCTGTACTCCATAAACTATGACATTGATAAAGAAATTGAAGGAGACAGAAATGGAAAGATAGCTCATATTTATGAATGGTAAGAATTAACATTGTTAAAATGTCCATACTACTGAAAACCATCTGTAAATCCAATTCCTATCAAAAATCCAATGTTAGGGGCACCTGCTGGCTCAGTGGGTTAAGCCACTGCTTTAGGCTCAGGTCATGATCCCAGGGTCCTGGGATCGAGCCCCGCATCAGGCTCTCTGCTCAGCAGGAAGCCTGCTTCCTCTTCTCTCTCTGCCTGCCTCTCTGCCGGCTTGTCATCTCTCTCTGTCAAATAAAAAATTAAAAATCTTAAAAAAAATCCAATATTGTTTTTTTACAGAAGTAAGTAAAGAATCCTAAAGTTTATATGAGACCATAAAAGACAACAAATAATCAAAGCAGTTATGAGAAAGAATGAAGAAGGGAGATTACACTTCTTGATTTGAAACTATACTACAAAGCCCTCATGCTCAAAACAATAAAGTATACTGGCATAAAAACAGACCAATAAACAAGTAGAACAGAATTGAGAGTCCAGAAATAAATCCTTTCATACAGTCACCTAATATTTGACAGGGGCCAACATATGTAATGGGGAAAGATAGTCTGTTCAATAAATGATATTTAAAACTGAATAGTCACATAAACAGTATGAAACTGGAACCTTATATCACTCATAAGTCTGAACTTGAAATAGATTAAAGACTTAAAGGTGATGCATGAAACTAAATTTCCTAAAGGAAAACATAGGAAAGGTTCTCCTTGACATTGGTCTTGCCAATAGTTTTTTGGATACCAGACCAAAAACACAAGCAAAAAAAGCCAAAATAAATAAATGGTATTACATCAAACTAACGTTTCTGCATTGCCAAAAAAAAGGGAGAGAGAATGAAAACACAATCCACAGAATGTAAGAAAATACTTACAAATCTTCTATCCTAAAAGAGGTTAATAACCAACAGATACAAATAGAAAAAAATATATAATTAAAAAAATAGCAAAAGGATCTCAATAGACTTTTTTTTTCAAAAAAGTTATATAAATGACCAACAGGAGCATTAAAAAGTGCTCAACATAAAAAACTCAGGGCAAAGTCCTTATGTTGTTGTTGTTGTTGTTGTTTACCTCTGAAAAACACAGCAAGATATTAGAATATATACTACCAAAAAATTGAAACTAACCAATTTTGGTAAATATTGGGGAAAATGGGGAACTTATGCACTGTGATAGGGATATAAGTTTGTATGGAAAACAGTATGGAGATTATTCATATTATTAAAAGTAAAATTTCCATATGATTCAGTAATCCCACTTCTAGGTATCTATCTAAAGGAAACGAAGTCACTGTTCAAAGACATATCTTCACTCTTATGTTTATTATAAAATTATTAACTCTGAGCAAGAGATGGAAATAACTTCAGTATCCATTAATGGATGAATGAATAAAATAAGTATGTAAATATATACTATGGAATACTACTTAACCATGAAAAATTAAGAAATACTGCCATTTACAACAGCATGGATGGATCTTGAAGGTATTATTCTAAGTGAAATATTTCAAAGATTTTATATATTTTTTTAATTTATGTATTATGATATCCCTTACATACAGAATCTGAGGAAAAGGAAAACTAATGGAAACTTAGAGTTGAGTTGACAAGGGGTGAACCTGGGGTGGAGTAAGGTGGTCCAAGGGTGCAAACTTGCAACCATAATATGAAAAAGTTCTGGGGATCTAATGTACAGCATGATGATCATAGTTAATAAGATATACATACTTTTTTTATTGTGCTTCCCTTTATTAAACTTTGCATATATCACATTCTTACAAGTTGAAAGTTTATAGCAATCTTGTATAAAAGAGGTCTGCTGCCACCATTTTTCTAACAACATTTGTTCATTTTGTGTCTGTCACATGTTGGTAATTCTTGCAATATTTCAAGTTTTTTCATTATTATTGTATTTGTTATGTTGATCTGTGATCAGTAATTATGACCCACTGAAAACTAAGAACTAGTGTACTTAAGGTATATACATTGTTTTTCTTTAAAAACATAATGCTTTTGAACAGTGCAGTATAGTTTTTATTTTTTATATGCACTGGGAAACATAATTTTTTATATGCACTGGGAAACCAAAAAATATAATAATTTGACTTAGTTTATTGAGATAATCACTTTATTGAGGCAGTCTGGAACAAAACCCACAAGACCTCTGAAGTTTATCTCTACTATACTATATACATAAAAGTTGGTAAGAGAGTAGATCTTAAAATTCCTTACGATACATGCATAAAAAACAGTGGCAACTATACGAGATAGTAGATGTATTAACATTTTTATGTAGATTATATTGCAATAAAGATGTATACCAATTTATCAAATTGTACAAAATTTACACAATGTTAAAAGTTTGCAATGTTATAAGAAATCACTTCTTAAATTTATAAATATGTCGATTTCTTTCAATAAAGCTGGAAAAAACTTTTTGTAGAATTAATCTATTTTTCAAAAAAGGAATTAAGGCAGTAGAAACTGCAACTAACTCTGAAATAATAGAATATAAAATCCATTTTCGTTATATACACTGTGACAAAAAGTATTACTTAGTTTACAATGAAGGAGTACTTATGAAGCATGAAGGATGGTCTATAAATAAGGCTGAAAGAGCTCAGTTTTAAGATTTAAATTTAAAATCTTCTTTTGAAATACTAAACTGACCACCCAGTTTTCCAAACATCAATGTCTTAACTGCATGAATTTATTTCATACAACTCTATAATCTAGTTTCATAAGAAAGCAGCATGCAAATTTTGAATAAGACAGACTTGCTTAAGTTTCTTTATGTTCAACAGTAAAGGATACCTCCCTAAAAATAAATAGAAGAAAATCAGCATATTTATTATGATAATTATTATTCATAAGGAGATTCATATTGAATTAGGGAATATATATCCTCAGAGGGGGTAAAGTAAAATGAAATTTATTTTGGTAAATGTGTCTAATAATAGTCAATACAATGCCTCAATATAAATGAATATTACCATTTTGAACAATTTAATTACCATTACTAGAATTATTATAAGTATAAAAATAGCTATCATTTTAGCATGGAATATGAGACTCTCATGCTCCATGCTTCATCACATCCACACAACAACGCTGCATAATAAGTATTATCATCACCATTTCATGGGTGAAAAAACTGAGGCTAACACATTTACATAACTGGTTTATGATTACATGGGTAGCAAAAATGCATCACACTAATTTAGGCTTTATGATTTCAGAATTGTACTCTTTCCACTGCACATTCTATTACTCTGTAAATACTTGGCCTGTTTTCATTTGGTTCTTTAATTTTATTCATGTGGTGATGGCTTAAAGCTTCATTTAAAGGAAGCTTAAAAATTTCATTTAACCAAAAGCTCCCAAGAAATAAAAATGCCATGGATCTAGTGTAGACATGGATATCATTAGTTAATGGGTAACTATATATTTTCCACTCTAGTGAGATAACAATCAGAGTATTTTTCTAAGTTTTAGTCTCTCAGTGTTAAAAAGGACTTTGTTAAAATAGAAATATTTAGACAAAGGTGATCAAAAGTCTGGATCAGGTCACCTTAAGGTAAATATTAGGAAACTGAATTTGGGGGGACCTGGTCTTCCCTACATAGTAGATAATTTGGGTATTAGGTCACCCATCTCTCAAATGGAGATTTGAACACTGAGCTATGATATAATGAATGGTTTCAAGTATTTAGTAGAGTATAGAAAAGCCCTTTAAAGCCTGGTCTTAGCCTAGCATTGCAGCTTCTGGGATATCTGTCTATCTATCATCTATCTATCTAGATATAAATTTGAAAGCTTTTTTAACTTAAAGATTTTGAGAAATAGAACATAATCAGCACCATAGAAGATCTGTTTATGATAACAACCTAGCCCCTCCGCCCAGTTTGTTAATATTTAATGTAACATTGTGCAAATAGACCACTACTGATCTGCCGTTATGAATGAAATAGCTATAATCATCTGTTTGCATATCCTGGTGAAAATATTCATTTAGTTCCATGTTGTATTTCTAGGAATAAACCAAATTTTTATTTTTATTTTTAAGTTTTCTAAATATTGTCCAACTTACCTCAAATGTTTTTATTATGGGCACTTTCATTCTTTCACATTCTTGCAAGGCAATTTTACTGTTGCCCAATATGGTAAGTGTGTAATAGTATGTCATTTTAGGTTTTAATTTATTTTTAATTTAATTTAATTTAATTCCAGATTCATAATAAAGATAAACAGTTTTTATATATGAGTGGCCATTTGGATTACACTTTCTGTAAAGTGCATGCTCAAATCTTTTGATATCTTAACATTGTGTCATACTGACTTCTTTAATAGTAGATTTTCTGAATGACCTTTAAGATGTGTAGGTCTTCTCTATTTTATTTTGAACTTGTTTCATTTCAAAATCTTTATATTTATTTTCATAATGTGCTTTTATTTTTCTTTGTCTATTATCTATCTATCTATCTATTTATTTGCAAGCAAGAGAGAGCGAGCAAGTGAGAGCGCAGGGAAGGATAGAAAAAGAAGGGAAAAGAATCTTAAGCAGGCTCCAGGCTCAGCACAGAGCCCAACTCTGGGCTCTATTTCACAACCCTGACATCATGACCTGAGCCAAATTGAAAGAGATAAAATAAAATTAAGGTGTTAAAAAAAAGGAAAAAGAATTGGAGGTTTAATTAAGTGAGCCACCCAGGCACCCCTGTGGTACCTTAAATTAGCTGTCATATTTTTAAAGTTCTAGAGTATCCATTTGTTCATTTATAAAACCTTTCTCAATATCATTTTTAGTGTCAGTTTTTTGTTCAATTTGCTTCCCCTCTCATTTCTTTGAGCAGAGTAATCAAGCCATTTTACAATCTTTATTGATCATTTTAACATCATACTTAATCCCATTTTGTCTATCAAATCTTGTTAATGGTTTTTCTTTGTGTGCTTTGTTACATTTTGCTATGTTCAAGACATTATATTTGAAACTCTTATTGAGTAGGGATAATTAAGAGCTATAATAATGGTATGGTCCTCCTTGGCAGGATTTTCTCTTATATCTGAGACTCTATAAGACAATCATACTCCAAATTCAGTGATTGAATTTCTCAGTTTACACAGAAGGCAAGGTAGGCTATAGTCTTATTTCTGCTTCTCCTTGTGCTTTGGGGATCTCAAGTTAAATTTGGGTTGTACCAAAGTCCTCAAATTTGATTGCTGCTGGATTTTGAATTTTGTTTCTCTAGTATCAAGAGTCTATGAACAACACAGCTCAGTGTGTTTTAGCAGTTTCAAATGCTCTCATAGCTAAAATGGCTTCAGGGCATATATCTCTAGGCTCTCGTTGTATTTCGTATTTTGGCCCAGTAATCCCTCACTTATTTTTATAATCATTCTGATATTTTTAACTTTAAAAGCTATTTTGTCTGGATTTTTAGTTGTCTTAAGTAGGAGTTTTTAGATCACCATTACTAGAAGCAACAACAAATATACATGAAAATATCTGCAGTAGTTTATCACATCTTTATGGCTTTGAACTTCCATAAGCTGAGGCATCCTTCTCTAATCACTTAGGCAAACTCCAATTTACCCTTTAAAACAACACAAGAATTGCTTCATTTAAAAACATGTTCAGGGATGACTCTTCCCCACTGTTCTTACCAACATTGCCACACACTCTTTGCTACCCACACCTTGTTTATGAACTTTCGTTAGGTATATCAGCGTGACCAGAATTTTGCTCTATTGTATTTTTGTCCTTTAGAGCTTTAATTAAATATGAATTCCATAGAAAGTCTGTTCCTTTTCTTTCAATCCTGGGTTAGTTATTTCTTCTCATTCTTTGTCAGAAGTTACTTTATTAGAGAAACTTATAGCTCTATTGTGACTTTGGAGCCTTTACAGTTTTTCGACTGGAAAAATCACCCATCCCTGAGATTTTTACGCAGCTTCCTAGCTGATAATATTCAGAAATCTGTTCAAAACAGACTTTTTCAGGGAGGCCCTTTTGGACCACTCAGTTTAAAAACCTCTTCTCAATCACTGCTCTTTTTAAAATGTGCTTATTTCGTTCAAATATGCATCTCTATTAAAGAAAAATCAGTACTTTTTTTTTTTTAAAGTTGGCTTACCTATTATCTATCTCTCCCATTAAAATGATTCCTTTGGGCTGGGGTTTGGTTGTGTTCATCTTAGGCCAGGCACTCAATAAATTGTCTCTGAATGATTGAATTGTTTGACTCCCTTGCTAGATTCTCAACTTCATGAGGCCAAGGATTGTTCTATTCAGTCCTTCTTTATCCTCAATGTCTGTTATATTGCAGTCATTTACGTGACTAATGGGAAAAATCACAGAAAGAAAGAGTTAAAACTACAGATAAACCCTCTAGGTTCAATAACACAAAGCTTTCTAAAATTATTTAGCCCAGGAATTGAATACTGGCTGCACTTTTGATTTTTTTTAAATGGTATTGAATTTAATTTAAATGGAAATACTGGAATGGTAGAATAATAAAAAAATTATAAAAGCAACTTGCTCCTTAAAGTACGAATTATATAGGGCATCTCTTCTAGAAGCAAAATTTTCAAATGTCAAACATCTGAAAGCATAGAAGGAGAAGTAAGAGTGTGGATTGTACTTCAATGCTCTTTTCTTTATATTCAGCAAACAGCTTCATTCACACACCTTTCCAATTTTTTCAACTCTTTTGACAAAGCCTTCAGAGGAGTTACTGCTGATGACAACCATCACAGCCTAACAGAAGAAATTTTATAAAGAAAAATAATAGCATGTTTTTCCCAAATTGTTAAGGATATGGTGAAGCTCTGTCGGATTCAAAGGAGGAATGTGCAATTCCATGCTATATATAATAATAACTTATTTTAATAGTGGCTTTGCAATTTTTCAGATATATCCATTTACTGAAACCACTATCAAATAAACAAAAACAAACAAATGAACAGGGGTTCGAGACAGAAATTATCTAATCTAAAAATAGCACATGTTCACAGAATACACAACACATATCCCAAGTACTACTATAGGTTTCAAGTAATAGTCAAAACAATAGTAAAAATGATTCAGACCCTACCAGTCAAATCATAAATGGGACCTTAACTGTAAATCCTTATCTTTAGATCAAAGCGGGTAATTGGGGGCTGAAGATACATTATAGAACTAATATGTTATAGAACTCCTCTGAAATGAGTCATTTATTCCATCACTTTTCCTGCACAGCTGCTGACCCATGTTTTGGTTCCTGGAAATAGCTGCTACCCTGTCATACTTCTTAAAAGCACATATATTGATAACTCTACTCATTCCTCCATTCCTCTGTGACTGTCACTGTGTTAAAATGTGGAGTCAGCTGACTCACTTGTGATGGTAATAAAGTAGATGAGTTTGCAAAGTATTTTGTTATTTCTAAAAATGCAAAAACCAAATTACATTGAAATCATAAGGGGTGTTTCAGGGAGAGCTGTAGGATGTGGTTTCTTGTGTAATCCACAGAGATTAGCTCCAACACATATTTAAACTCTCCTCTAGGAGCAACCTTAGTGGTAAAGCAAGAAGATAAACAGATGTATACACACCCTGGCACAAAATTATCACTTATGTTTGGCTTCCTAGTCTCCTCGTGTTACTTATTTATCTTAACTTCTCTCTGAAAGCAGGGAACACAGAATCTCAATCAGTTGACATTTTTCTACTGAATTACCCAATAGTCCGATCATACCCCTAATACTTTTTAAAATTATTTCACTCATAATCCCAAATCTGCTTTGCTTCCTCATCTTAGTACACTGTAATTTGATTTCAAAATGAGGACAGTTGTCAGTAATGCCACATTCATTCATCTATTTTACAATTCCATGTGCTTATAACTATGAAGATATGTTAATAACATCCATTCCAATAAGCCACCCTAAATTTATTATCATGAAACAAGACCTCAAGAAAGAGAATTCAAAATCATCCATGTATTTGCAACTTATTGCAATAAAGCCTTTATCAATAGACTTCCCTGTGCACATGCTGGTGAAATTGCTGGTGAAAATCAGCCAGATCTATTACAAGCTTTCTCATGGCTTCTAGGTAACCCAAGTGAGCCTTTATTGATACTGGGAAGGGATAAAGCAGGGAAGGGATAAACAGTGCTGTAAGAATTGGCTAGACAAAAGTAAGGACTCTCATTACAAAGTGAGTATTTTAAAGCAAAAGAGCCTGTTGGGAATATTGTTTTATAAAATAGTGGTTTTTTTTATTAACTTTTTAAAATTCAATTAGGTAACATATAGTGTACCATTAGTTTCAAATGTAGATTTCAGTTATTCATCCATAGCATATAATAGCTAATGCTCAGTACTTACTGTGATAGCTTCTTGAAAGCAGAATTTTAACCCACTGAGCCACCCAGGCGCCCTTGAAAGCAGAATTTTAGATCACATTTTCTGATTACTTCCATGTCGTACAACACTTTCCTGCTAGCAACCTTCAAAACATACTGTTTGTTAGAGGAATTTCTTTAATAATAAATAAATAGGAATTCATTTAAATTTATAAATATATAAAATAAATAGGAATTTATTTAAATTTATTTAAATATTACACACTGTTTCATTGTTCATAAATAAGGTGATGATATTATAGCCATTAGTTGGTAGCACTGATATATCACTATCTTTTTACTTCTCAGTGCATTCTCTTTACACAAATAGATATATATTTTAAAAAATGTGAATCTGTGGCAAACTTGTAAAAAACCCTATACAGTAAAGTTTATCATTTTAAGTAATCTCAATTATCTTCCTCAATTGTGATAGTATATCCTTCTATCTAGGCCAGATATTGTATGAGGGATTTGAAGAGACATACTTTTCTAAATTTCACTTTTCTCATCTGCAAAATGCTTATCATGATCCTACAAAAAAATACACTTATAATTTTTTGATGAAAATTTATTTATTTATTTTAAGATTTTATTTCTTTATCAGAGAGAGTGGGCGAGAGAGCAAGCACAGGCAGACAGAATGGCAGGCAGAGGTAGAGGGAGAAGCAGGCTCCCGGCCGAGCAAGGAGCCAGATGCGGGACTCGATCCCAGGATGCTGGGATCATGACCTGAGCCAAAGGCAGCTGCTTAACCAACTGAGCCACCCAGGCGTCCCTTTTGATGAAAATTTAATCTGTATAAACAATATATTTGCTGTAATGCGTGGTTCATGGAAAACATCTTTTTTAATTATAAGCAGTATTAGAAATTAAGTAAATGTGTCTATAATATTTAAAGTTTTAACACATAATTCCACTGCTTTGCCTTATTTTCTCAAATCCCTTTACCACTTTCACTGACAGAGTCAAATGTACTTTTTCTACTAGTAGCCAGCTCTTTGTCTTTTGTCAGAAAGATGCCCTTGTGAATTATTTATAATAGAGATATTAGCAATAATAATAATAATAATAATAAATAGCAATGAAAATGTTAAAAAAAAAGTTTTCTTAACTAATTAGGGTTCTTAGACATCAATTAGAGGAACCACCTCGGGCAAGCAAATTAATCTGCAAGACATTCCCAGAATTAACAAGTCAGTCAGATACAGGGTTGTCTGTAGACTGAAAAGGACTAGGTTTGGAAAATAGGTAAGGACAGTGAAAAAAGTGATCAAATTTTTGGGCAAAATAAATTCTTAGGTGTCCTTTCAATGGAGTCCTGTTCATTATGTAGCAGAAACTCTGGAGATTATCTCAATCCATTGGAGTCACCCCGTTTATTAGCTTGCTATTGACAAAGTTATTTACAAACTGTAGAGCAAGAGGTTATAATGTAGAAAACTGATGGTAATGCACAGGATTCTTGTTAACAATAATGCAAGTTAGTGATTTTTCATTAGAAAACATAAATTCTATAATGCAAATTATGGGCCCAGAGCACTTCTGCTGCACAACTCTGCTTATATCCCAAATAACCATGTGAACTAGTTTTAATATCTGCTTCTCTTATTAATTTTTGAATAAAAATTCTTGACACAAGTATTTTATAATTGTGTGATAATCATGAATTTAATTTTTGGAGAACAAAACACACTTTAGCATAACTAGGTTCGTTCACAGAACCAGCCTTGATAACACACTTCTATATGTTAGAAATGATGTAATAAATGTAGAATATTGGGCACTTGTTTGGTATTCTTTGCCATGTTTTGCACTATCTAAAAAGAGATCAGTGAACTTGGACTGGAGTTAGTAGACATGGAAGAAAATAAAATATTACAGAGAAGAATACTCTGTGGTCCACAACCTAAACGGGCTGGGATTCCCATCATTTGGATCCCTGTAGCTTTACAGAAGTCAATTAAATTTTTGTATCTCTGATTAAAGTTGATTCCCCAATACTTTTTCAAACATCTCTTGTAAAGTATTGTTTCCCAGAAAAAAAGGGATTTTGCACATGTATCTGCCTTTGTCTCTGGTCATGATCTCAGTCAGGATCCTGGGATCGAGCCCCATTTCTGGCTTCCTGCTCATTAGGGAGTATACTTCTCAGTCTCTCTCTGCAGCTACATCCCCCTGCCCCACTCATGCTCTCTCTCTCTCAAATAAATAAATACAATCTTTAATTTTTTAATTAAAAATAAGATAAATAAATTAAAATAAAAAGTCTGGGCTTACTGCCCCATTTAGCTCCTTTTTTTTTTTTTTGAGTTGTATTTAAAGCAGCATGAGAGAACATGAGGCTCTCAAACTTAAAAAAAAAAGGAAAAAATTGAGTTTTGTTAGGATTTAAGATCTTGTCTGCTAGAAAAAAATGTTGGCTTTGTTAACATGTGAAAATTAACAAAAGGGAGTAAGATAGAATTCTAATAATTTTTGCAGAAATTAAAAATTTTCTCCAACCCAATTACTTACAGACCCATTAAGTAAATTCATTCCAATGTCCCAAACCAACCTTTTCTAATAGTAATGCATCTGTGCAAACAGGGTCAACCCAAGGAATAAATAAATATTATTATTTTTTTCCTGTCTCTTCCACAGTCTCATCTGGGTATATTGGTAGCAAGCCAATTATCTATCTTATAAGACATGATATCATAAGGAAGGGTATTCTGTCCATTTGGAACAACTGAAAATCATTGTAATTTTATCTTGGTGCAGTAACTTGAGATGGCACAGTGTGGGTTATGAATATATTTTATTTTTTTTTTTACTGGGAAGAAGAGATTATAGAGATATTGGTTATCCAAGAGAGACTGACAGGTGTTGATAGTTGCCAGGTCAATATCCATCTACTTTTTCCTTTAGTATCAGAAAGCACTGAGGGATTGACAACAAGGAAACTTAAAACAACATCAAATATTTTATTGTCTCTTTTCTAGTTACATTGTAACCTTATGACAAAGTATCAGTCGTACAAGATATCATTCTCTTTTACCTCTATCTTTCTGCCAGAAATGTGGGCTTAATAGTGAGAACTCCAACAGCAATTTTTGCAACTGTGAATAAAAAGCCATGAAAACCTCTAAGATAGTTCACTTGACTTTCTTAAGACTCTGAACCAACACCAGAAAACACTCTCTGTAGTCTTCTTGTTAAATGAAAAATATGGTTAAACCACTTTTGACAGTCTACTACCTACAGCAAAATGTAAATCTTAATTGAAATATGTCCTCTCAGCTGTGCTTAAGCTTTTCAGGTTTTCAGTCTGAAAGAGTACACCTCGGGTGCTCTGAAAGGGAAGAGAAACGACACCCTGTTCTCCATATAAATTAAAGAAGAGAAATCTGTGCATTTAAGTGGGCCATATAAATTTTATCAAGCAATTATCTCCTAACTCCTTCCTATCCAAATTACCTGATATGCTCTCCCTACTCCTTTATTCCACGTTACTGCCTTTTCACAACATGTCTTCTGTTATTTCCTTCTTGCAAGCTAGTTTTGTTTTCTGCATCTAAAAAAATCAACAATCATTGTGTATTTCAATTCCCATTTTCCTCAAATGCATTGATTCTTCTTATCTATTACTCTTTTCTCATACTCAGTGTCTTTGTCTTTATGGGGTTTGTACTTTGCTTTTCCCCATCCTTTACTGCCATTATATAATCAATCTAATAACTTCTTAGAGAAAGTTAAAAATTCCTGCATAGCCACACGTGAACACAAAGTCACTGATTTTTAGCAAACCTATAAGATAGTCAGACATCCATTCAATTTCTTTTTTTTAAGATTTTATTTATTTGACAGAGAGAGATGACAAGCAGGCAGAGAGGCAGGCAGAGAGAGAGGAGGAAGCAGTCTCCCTGCTGAGCAGAGAGCCTGATTTGGGGCTCGGTCCCAGGACCCTGGGATCATGACCTGAGCCGAAGGCAGTGGCTTAACCCACTGAGCCACCCAGGCGTCCCTCCATTCAATTTCTTAACTGAGTCCCAAATGCATCCTGACTTCTAACCTAAACCTAAGCTCTACTTCTTACACCTTGTTATATGACCAAATTCTTTCAGTTCAGTATTTTGTAACATTTAAATATTAATCAATTGATGCTTTGTTTGTGTATTTCTATGAAAATAATTTGAATACTGTAGATTTATTGTTATATTTATAGGTTTATAATCAAAGTTTCATCAGTTGAAGTTTTTGGAAAATTCAGATATAATGATTAACCTAAAATGATACTGCCTCAAATCCCTCTGATATCAAGGCCCAACACCTGATTATAGCCAAACCTGTGGTGGATAGTTCCATGGGAAATTGCAGTTACTTAACACTGATAGCATCTCATGTTCTCTCTCTCATTTTAGAATGTCTCCAACACAACCTGAAAGTGTAGGAGAGTTAATGTCCTCTGAGGACAGCTCTCAGTGAAGTGGAAATAAGAACCATAGGTAAAATTGTCAGTTTTCAGGTCTTCATGAGGACAACTTAAAGAAGTTTCTCAGGACCTTTCAGTAAAAGCAAGCCTTCATTTTCTATCCACAACAATTATCAACAATGTACCTCTTTGACAAAGTTGCTTCTTCACTGTATCACTTTCCCATTCTTTTCTACCTTGGATAATCTCCCAGATAAACTAACAGTACTCAAATCCTTTGTCCTACTCTTTGCTCTCAGGATAAATGAAGCCAAAAGACTTAGATTAATATCAAGTTCTGAATGGGATCTTAGAGCTATTTCTGTCCAGATTTTCATAAACATAGGGATTTTTGAATTATCAGGCTATAAATAAGTTCTAAATGGAGGGGGCAAAAGCAAAAAGTAGAAATTTTTATGTTTGATTTTTAATCATGATTAATTGACTTTATTGATTATTAAAAATACTAACATTATAAAAGTGTGGATCTTTGTAAAACAATGTCATATTGTAAGAAAGAAGTTGCATAGTCCTTTTGAGAATATGAAACCATATTCTCAGGTGCCATCTAATTTCTTGTTTAATCCAGAACTTTGGTGTGCATCATCTTGAGGAATAGGATTTTGAAGTCCAGACAGACTAAGAGAAAACGGATCCAAATGTGTGTGTTTATATTTCTGCTTTTGTTGTAAAAATCAAAGTGTGATTGCTGGTTTAAAATGGTAAAATTAATAATGTTCATGGACTCGATTATAAATTTTCTAATTGTATGGGAAGAATGCAATAAACATAGAATTAATTGATTTGCAAATCCTCAAAGAGCTACAGGATCAGGTAGTGGTATGTTCTGATTCAACAGCATCATAATGCAGCATTTTATATGTGTGGCTAATGGATATTTTCATGAATGTTTGCTAGCTAGTCAGCCAATACAGAGAAATATTAGGTAGCGTAATTACTCACAGTTGTGTTTAATAAAATGAGAGAAAATTATCAAATGACACTAATAATAATAATCCTATAGCAGGCTAAATATCAATGATAATTACAAGTATTAATCTAGCTTTCTTCCCTGATTATGACTATTCTCTCCTTTATCATAATGGGAGTAGCAGATTGTCTGCAATGAATTGTGAAAACCCAGCAGTGACTTTGGCAGTGAAGGCCTTCTATCAATTTTGATAGGTAAAAGGATTCTGGTTGGTCTTGAGCAAATGTGTCAATTTTTTTATTCTGTGTGTGTCATAAAAGAAAGAAGCAATAGTAAATTCTTGCTGTTATTCCATAGAGCCAATAAAATCATACTGCCAACAAGAGGCTGTTGACACCATAGGTGTAGTTAACTGTCTTGAAATACTACGCCTGGAAATAAAATCCTAATATTTCACATAACCTCTTTTTTTAAAAGAAACAAAACAAAACAAAACAAAACAACTATACTGCTTACATTTAGGGCCCTGCTGTTGTGTAACTATTTTTGAACATGTCTACTGTAAGTGTATATATATATATACATATTTTTCTGTGCAATAAATTCATTTAGAGATAAATTTGGATTGCAAATTATTTTGGGGGAAGCGTGGTATTTGTGGCTAGTCTTACAAGTAAAAAGGACTAAAAGAAAAAAGAAAAACATTTTTTATTACAGCATATTTACATCTGTCCAAAGTACTTATCTACGATAATACTGACTAATGTATAATACTGTACACAAAGAAAGAAGTTAAATGAGTTATAATTCAGTCAATGTATAGCTGGCCATTTTAAAACTTACCACTGAATCTTTCTGGTATAAAATGTGATATCTGGCAATCTGGTCCAGTTCATTACATCAGGTCATTTGTATGTTCTTATTACCATTTTGATAGCATAGCACATTTTATAACCCAGACATTTTACAATGGAACTATGATGCATGTATTTTCAAAAGTATAGACATACATGAAGCTATGAGGTCAAAAAAGATGAATGTCCGTAGTACCATATAGACTCAACAAATAAAAGTGTCCAAGGGTCTGAGTGTGACTTATGAATATTGTATAAGATTAGGCCAACATGTGGTTTTGATATAAATAATCTGTTCTTAAATTAGAATTACAATCGTTGAGTACAGTGTTGAAAATGGCAGATAGATTTTAGCTATCTTTGCTCACTAGGGAAAATGGAAAAATGTTTAGTTTGGTCAGATTTTCACTTAACTTCTGAAAAATCTTACGTTTGAGAGAACCCTTCTGAAATAAGAATCCTTAAAGACATAACCCCTTTGGCACAAGTTTTCAAGAAACTTGTTTGATGTTGTAGACAATTCTATGGCACACGTACTGTTCTAGATGTTTCATGCCAATAATATGTAAGCCATACCAAGGCTACATATACATATAGAGATGTTCCTCAGCTTACAAGGGGGCTATGTCAGAGAAACACATAAAAAATTGAAAATGCATTTAATACCCTAAACTATCAAATATCATAGCTTACCTTAAGCTTATTTAAACATACTCAGAACACTTACATTTGCCTGCATTTGGGCAAAATCATCTTAAGCCAAAGCCTATTTTATAACAAAGTATCAAATATCACATGCAATTTATTAAATATTACACTAAAAAATGAAGAATATATATAT
Organism: Mustela nivalis; assembly: GCF_964662115.1. Taxonomy (NCBI): domain Eukaryota; kingdom Metazoa; phylum Chordata; class Mammalia; order Carnivora; family Mustelidae; genus Mustela; species Mustela nivalis. The sequence goes on along the minus strand of NW_028136114.1, from coordinate 459,648 downwards.
TCTATATATATATTCTATATATAGAATGCTTGTAAGAATATCAGGTGTTCACCCCTGTAATCTTCTAGCTGACTGGAAGCTGTGGCTCACTGCCGCTGCCCAGAATCACAAGATGGCACCATATAGAACAAGAGTTTCAGGTGGTAGGTGTTGTAAGTTTTACCCAAACTGACATTGGTCAAACTCGTTTTTGTCATCATATATGTCAAGTAGTTTTCTCAGGTTTATTTTTAGAATATCCTTGTATAATGAATATTTACACTGATATCTAGTATAAAAATCTTGCAATTTATTTTAGAAACATTAAGATATTGAAAATCAATCTATTTCTTTAATTCATTGAAGACATTTTTGGCTTGTTTCCAGTACTTTCTTACTGGTTAAAAAGTGAATTTGAAGTAGTCTGGATTTCATTATTATATGGCACTTTCCCTTTGATGAATACAAAGACGATATTCTATATTAGCTATCTGAGAAGAATTTATTTTTTTAATTTTATTTATTTGTAAGAGAGAGAGCACAAGCAGGGGGAGCAGCAGGATGAGGGAGAAGCAAACTCCCGGCTAAGCAGGGAATCTGTTGCAGAACTGAGTCCCAGGACCCTAAGATCATGACCCGAGCTAAAGGCTCAGGCGTTTAACTGACTGAGCCACCCAGGTGTCCCAATCTGAGAAGAGTTCTGTATGCTATTCCTATTAATATGCAGTTTAAAGTCTAGGTAATTAACTTAATATTTTAGTGGCTATTGCATAGATAGCACTATGTTCCAGGCAGAGAGTAAGAAAGAAATATTAAATCAACCATAGTCTGTGCATTCTAAATGAAAATAATTAATCAATCATAAAAATTCTTCTATTTATGGAATATCAACTTATAAGCTTTCCTCCATATGAACAATGCCAAATACCAGAATAAAGGGTCATCTAATACAAATAAAGGATAGAATTAAAGAATTCTGGTAAGCCATTTAATTTTGAAAAATGGTGTTCTATTGTTGCTGAGTTGTGGTTTTCAGTTACATAATATCTGATAAGTGTAGAAGTAACATACATGAGTGTTACGTGAGATGAGAAATGGTATATAATTAAGATATTTTTAAAAGTACAGATAAATACAAATTTGTAAACATAGCATTATGGAGGAGTAAAAATAAATGATAGCTACACACTCTAAAGTGAATAAAACTTGGAAAGCTAATAGAGAAGTAAAACAAGGACAGTGCAAAAAGTATGGTACATTTTTATGAAGTTCAAACAAATTCTGTGAAACCATAGATGGACTTAAAGATACTATTATGTATCAAATATTGTAAAAATTAAGCAAGGAAATAGCAAACATAAAACAACCAAAGCATACAAACTTGGGTAGATACAAGAGGTGTGATCATGTTCGACTTCATAAAGAGATGAGTTAATAGATAAATATAAGTAACTAGACTTTTTAGAGGTTAATAAAACGTTGCCTGTTATTTCTTAGTAATATAAAATATATGGTTTTCTAACAAAAACGTTTATCTTAAAAATATTTAAAAATAAATTTCAGGCTACTCCTAAGGTTATATTTACTTTTCCACTGTAGGAAAAGCTGGTTGTTGTAGTTGTATTTGTTTGTTTGTTTTAGTCTCCTCCTGGTTTTTATTATTATAATGTGGAATGAGGAATGTTAGATTGAAAAGTGAATTATTTTATAGACAAAAATCATTACTTGATTCACCTCCTGGTACAGCAGATGGAACTCCTGAAAATATGCCCTTTTGCCTTATGGAAGAGTAACAGTTATGCTTACTTCTGAAACATACTTGGTGGAGTCCCTAAATAGTGACACCATAGTAAACATTTTGAATATTTGCAATTAATTTTTATAGTCATAGGGCTCCAAAAGGCACTGCAGGTATCTTAGCAGGTATTTCAATAAGGCTAAAATTTGCCTGACTGTTTAAAAATATTAGCAAGGCACAAAACATGGCAAAAGTATTGTCCTCAGATATTATTTTTTTCCATATGCTCCTGATTCCAGACATGAGAAGTTATTTTTCAAATATTTATTATAAAAGTTTTTATTTATTTATTTGACAGAGATCACAATTAGGCAGAGTCAGACAGAGAGAGAGAGGAGGAAGCAGGCTCCCTGCTGAGCTGAGAGCCCGATGTGGGCCTCGATCCAAGGATCCTGGAATCATGACCTGAGCCGAAGGCAGATGCTTTAACCTACTGAGCCACCCAGGCTCCCCCATGACAAGTTATTTTGATAGATGTATATACAGTGTATTTTCCAGTTATAAGAAAAATGGTTCTGCTATTTTTAACCTTTTTTTAAAATTAAATAATTTTTTTCATTGAAATTTTATTTTTTAATGTTTTACTTTTCTTTTCTTTTTTTTTAAAGATTTTATTTATTTATTTGAGAGACAGAGATCACAAGTAGGCAGAGAGGCAGGCAGTGAGAGAGAGAGAGAGAGGGGGAAGCAGGCTCCCTGCAGAGCAGAGAGCCCGATTCGGGGCTCAATCAAGGACCCTGAGATCATGACCCAAGCTGAAGGCAGCAGCCCAACCCACTGCGCCACCCAGGCGCCCCAATGTTTTACTTTTCAATATACTACTTAGAATATAAAACCTATTCCATTTTGTAAGATGTTTACCATTTAAAAAATGGTAATTTTCTCATTGTGTCTTCCCCTCACATTTCTTTATTTTGAATAAAAAATTTCACAATAAACATAACTGATGCTTTCCTTCTGATGGTCCCTCTGTTGGTCATATTGTATATGAGCCATGACATTTAGTTTTACAAAATTTATTGATGTTTGTTGATATGTTTTATCATAACTAATTTTCCCTCCCTTATCTAGATTCCCCAGCTTTCAGACAGGTGGACACTTCAATAAACCATACCCAAGGGATGTTTCAAGTACTTCTTAGACATTCTCTCAGATCCTTGAGGTCTCATTTTGCCTAGGGATTTGCAATAGGTTCTGCCAGAGGCACCACTGTGACAACTGATGTCCATGGTCTATCTCCTGCTAAGCTCAAGAGGTCACTGGTTTCCAAGTATATCTATACAATTAATGCATTCCAGCAAGTTCTTTTTTTTAATATTAACAAACTTATTTTAAAGTTTATATGGAGAGGCAAAGACTCACAATAGTCAACATAGTGTTGAAGGAGAACAAAGACTGAGGACTGACTTCAAAGTTTACCATAACGATGGGGCGCCTGGGTGGCTCAGTGGGTTAAGCCTCTGCCTTCGGCTCAGGTCATGATCCCAGGGGCCAGGGATCGAGTCCCACATTGGGTTCTCTGCTCAGCAGGGAGCCTGCTTCTCCTCATCTCTCTCTCTGGCTGTCTCTCTGCCCATTTGTGATCTCTCTCTCTGTCAAATAAATAAATAAAATCTTAAAAAAAGTATACCATAACAATAATTGTAAGCATGATATTGTAATACCACAGAAAGACTAGATTAAAGCAACAGAATATATATTATCAATTATATTTTATATTTAATAGAAAAGCAAAAGCAATACAAGAGAGCAAAATACAATCTTTTAAACAAATGGTTCTGTAGCAATGGTGAAGCTAAATCTAAAAATATAAAATAAAATAAATCCAGGCAGATATCCTACACTCTTCACAAAAATTAACTCAGATTGGATTATAAACCTAAACATGAAACATGTAGAAGGTAATATAGAAGAAAATTTAAATGACCTTGGTTTTCGCAATAACTTTAGCTACAAAAGCACAAGCACTGAATTTAAAAATGTCTACTCTGTGAAACACAATGCCAAGAGAATGAAAAGGCAAAGCACAGACTATGAGAAAAAATTTGCAAAATACACATCTGGCAAAGGACTGTTAATCAAAAATACACAAAGACCCCTTAAAACTCAACAATGGGGGAAAAACCTGATTAAAAATGAGCCAAAGACCTTAGCAGATGCCTCACCAAAGAAAATATTACAGATGGCAAATAAGCATATAAAAAGATGCTTCACATCATATGTCATCAGGAAAATGCAAATTAAAACAAAAAAGAGACACCAGTACATACCCAGAATCCAGAGCACTGACAACAGAACACGAAATGTTGGTGAGGATGTGGAGCAACAGGAATGTTCTTCCATGTCTATTGAGAATAAAGAATGGAAAACAACTTGGCAGTTTCTTACAAAACTAAACATATTCTTGCCAGATGATTCAGCAGTAGCAGCTCTTGGTATTTATCCAAAGAAGATGAAATCTATACCCACAAAGATGTCTATAGTAGTTTTATTCATAACTGACAAAAGCTTGGAAGCAACCAAGATATCCTTCTTGTTTCTTATTTCAAGAGAGCTCAATGAAATTTTAGAAAATAAAAATTTACAAAAAAAAGTTTAGTTTACTATTGCCAAATAATTTAAAACTTTATCTTATATTCAAATACATATATTTTTCTAAATTGATTTATATGCTACTAAAACCAAAAACTTTTAGTTATACTAGATTTCATATCATGCAATCAATGCCAGAAATCCATCTGGCAATGATTTGTCTTAAATAGAGTTAAGATGGGTGTTACTACAATGCAAGATGGAAACAAAGATAGTATAACAATTGGTGTTACATAACTTTTCCGTTTTGATCAAGGTACTAATCTACAAAAGGCTTTTATCAGTGACAGACTTGGGAATTTACAAAACTTTTAAACTAGCATGTGCGACTCATTGCTAGAAAACAACACAATCAATAACACTTTATTTAGATTAAATCATGACTATTTCTCCATTTGAATAAAAAAGGTAGCAACCCCAATAAGTTTATTGAACATGAAAAGTTGAAAAAGTTTAGAAAATAAAAATTTACAAAAAAAAAGTTTAGTTTACTATTGCCAAATAATTTAAAACTTTATCTTATATTCAAATACATATATTTTTCTAAATTGATTTATATGCTACTAAAACCAAAAACTTTTAGTTATACTAGATTTTAGCAGCTCTTGGTATTTTAGATTTTGGGTTCTGATAGAGGTAAAGAAGACTGCTATATGATCCAAAGGGGCACGTGCACCAAATGTTTATAGCAGTAATATCCACAATAGCCAAACTATGGAAAGAACCAGGATGTCCATCAACAAATGAATGATATTTGTATATATATATATCTATCTATCTATATATATATATATACAATGGAATACTATTCAGCCATCAAAAGAAATGAAATCTTGCCATTTGCGTTGACATGGATGGAACTGGAGGGTATTATGCTTAGCAAAATAAGTCAACCAGAGAAAGGCACTATCATATGATCTCCCTGATATGAGGAAATGGAGGTGCAATGTGAGGGGTTTGGGGAACAGGAAAAGAGTAAATGAAACAAGATGGGATCGGGAGGGAGACAAACCATAAGAGACTCTTAATCTCACAAAACAAACTGAGAGTTGCCGGGGGGGTGGGGAGGTTAGGGAGAGGGTGGTGGGGTTATGAACATTGGGGAGGGTATGTGCTGTGGTGAGTGCTGTGAAGTGTGTAAACCTGGTGATTCACAGACCTGTACCCCTGGGGCTAATAATACATTATATGTTAATTAAGAAGAAGAAGAAGAAGAAGAAGAAGAAGAAGAAGAAGAAGAAGAAGAAGAAGACGACTACTATAAATCAAATGCTATGGTTTTCAGCATAGAGTGTGTAATCAGGCATATTTTATTAAAGTAACCAAGTAAAATGATGGTCGAAAATTAGAATAACAGAAAACATAAAAATCAGAGATTTTAAAAAGAGATATGGGACAGTGTAGAGAATATAGTCAATGATATTATAATAGTGTTATATGGTGATAGATAGTGGCTATATTTGTAGTGATCATAGAATAATGTATGGAGATATTGAAAACCTGAAACCAATGTAACACTGACTATCAACTACACTCAAATAAAAAAATAGTAAAAATAAAACATTTTAATTTAAAAAGATAAAAAGAGGGACAAGAATTTGAAAAGTGAATTTCAAAAAGAGTAAAGATGAGGCTAAGACATACTGTGAACCTTGAGGAAAACACCATTTTGAAAATTCTTCCCATTTTGAGAAAACTCAAATGAATCAATACCATAAAAGAACCCATTTTAACTGAGAGATGTAATGAATGCTCAAGAAATAATTTTATGACAGGATAATTCTTCCCTATGAAACAGCATACAGAAACCCGGGGAAACACCTGGAAGCCAAATAAACTATACTGAAAATAAGAATTAGGAAAAAGATAAATGATGAAAGATAAGAAAGTTAGACCTGCGACAGAGACCTAGTGAAGAGAATTTTTAGCTTGTGGTTTAATGTTTTTGAGGATAATCTAGTGTTCATAACTGCCTTGAGGCAGGCTGGTTGTAGGCAGTTTAGGCAGACCCCTAAGAGAGGCCTACTTTGGGCAGGTGGTGTTGGAGGAGGCCATTGGGCTGGACAAAGACAAATCCAACCATTTGACTAAAGTGTCTGTGAAGATGTTGAAGTCAGATGCAACAGAGAAAGACCTGTCAAACCTAATCTCAGAAATGGATATGATGAAGATGATTGGACAGCACAAAAACACCATTAACCTGCTGGGTCCTGCACACAGGATGGTCCTTCGTACACCATCATGGAATATGCCTCCAAAGACAACATACAGTAGTACCTCCAGGCCCAGAGGCCTCCTGACTTGGAGTACTGTTACAATATCAGCCATAATGCAGCAGAGCAACTCTCCTCCAAGGACCTGGTATCCTGTGCCTACCAGGTAGCCTGAGGCATGGAGTACCTTGCCTCCAAGAAGTGCATACACCAAGACCTGGCCACCAGGGAAGTGCTGGTGACAAAGGACAACATGATGAAGATCTCAGACTTCAGCCTTGCCAGAGATATCACCACATCAGTTACTATAAAATGAGAACCAACAGTGGACTGCCTGTGAAGTGGATGGTCCCTAAGGCCATGTTTGACCAGATCTACATCCACCAGAGTGACTTCTGGTCTTTTGGGGTGATCCTGTGCAAAATTTTCACTCTGGAAGCCTCCCATATCCTGGAGTGCCTGTGGAGGTGGTTTTTAAGCTGCTGAAGGAGTCATTTGATGGATAAGCCAATAAGTGCACCAGAGAGTTAGACACAATAATGAGGGGTGGCTGGCATGTGGTACCTTCAAGCTGCTGGTAGAAGACCTGGATCATACTGTGGCCTTGACCTCCAACCAGGAGTACCCGGACCTGTCCTTGGCCCTGGAACAATACTGTCTATGCTTTCCCAACACCCAAAGCTCCACCTGCTCCTCAGAGAAGAATTCCACCTTCTCTCATGTGCCGTTGCCCAGGGAGGCCTATCTGCCGTGACACCCAGCCCAGCTTGCCAATGGTGGACTCAAGTGACTAGTATCCCTATTACTCCTGTCCAGATTCCGTCATAAGCTGTAACCCTTACCCCCCACCCTCCCTGCAAGACTCACTGCCTTCTCCTTTGTCCCTTTCCTACTGGCAGGAGCCAGCTGCCTACCTGAGGCCTTCACCCCTTCAAGTTCACCTCTCTTCCCCTTCCTCTTCCTCCTCCTTACAACCTGCTCATGAAAGAAAGGAACAGAGAGGCAGGTACTTGCTCGTGGCTACTTCCTTCCCTCCCATATGTTGGACCAAGACCCCTCCCTGTCATCTGGTACTGCCTAGACGTCGAGGGAGTTGGAGATGAGGCATGCCAGTGAAAGCTGTCAGAGCTTTACTGTTTTGGTTTTGTCTGCTTAGCCTAACATGTAAGACTGAGTTCTGGTGGCAGGGACCTAGTCCTTGGGGCTATAGCACTAGCGAGGGGAGGTCAACTGCTCTGGGCCTTGGCTAAGAGCAAGCCCTGCTCCAGAGATATGGTGCCAAGGGCTTAATAATTTTGATACTAATTTGCTTTGCTGACCAAATACCTGGTATCCAAAGATGGGAAGGCAAAGACTGGAAGCAGTGTTGTGACCATGGGGTCCAGCCCCAAACTATGAAGAAAACACAAAGTGTATAAATCTGAGTAAGTATATATTTACACACCTTTTTAAATAGGTTGTTATCAAAGATTTAATCAATGGGTAATATGCTCCTCGTGGCTGGGAAGCATCAGTTGCCATATATTAAAAACAAAGAAAAGAGGTGTCTGGATGGCTTCCTCCAAGAAGTGTCCCTTCTTTTCAGGTCATGATCCCAGGGTCCTGGGATGGAGCCCCACATCAGGCTCTCTGCTCAGTGGGAAACCTGCTTCTCCTTTTCCCTCTGCCCTGCTTATAGTTCCTCTTCCTGTCTCTCTGTCTGTCAAATAAATAAAATATTAAAAAAAAAAACAAGAAAGAAACAAAATGTTTTTAAAAGGTCTTTTTGTTTTTAAATTTTCTAGGGGTGCCTGGATGACTTAGTTGTTTAAGCAGATGTTTGCCTTTGGCTGAGGTCATGATTCCAGTGTACAGGGATCCAGCCCTGCATGGGACTACTTGCACCCCAAGGAGCTTGATTCTTCCTCTCCCTTTGCACATGATTCCCCCTGTTTGTGTGCTTCTTCTCTCTCTCTCTCTCTCTCTTTCTTGCTTTCAATAAATAAAATAAAATTTTTTACTAAATAATTAAATAAATAAATAAATTTCTAAACCTACTTTCAGTTTAGTTCCCTTAACAAATATTGCTACTGCTTCATTTAAAAAAAAAAAAAAGATAATTTAGAAAGATGCTTCCAGAGTTAAAAAGCTGTTTTGTTTCTTTGTCAGGATTCAATATAGAAGTGCTTTAAAGAGTAAAAGAAAAAATATGCTATATTAACTCTAATCACACTATAACTTTGGTGGTTATATCAAGATAATGAAAAGTGATTTTAAAGCAAATTTCATTATCAGACATAAAGATCAAGTCAAAATTACAGAAGAGTAAAAGGATGAATTCATCAGGGAGTATAATAATTCTTGACTTTTAATACGTAACAACAGATTTGGGGATATATAGGGAAAAACGAAGAACAAAAATCATAACTTCTACCTTGGACGACAAATGGAAAATAATTTCAACACCCTTATTTTAAGATTACATAGACAAATGGTCATCACATTGGTAAGATATGTAAGACTTGAACAAAATGATCAACTAACTGGATATGCATGATATTACATTACAGTAACTGAACTAACTGAGGTCAGTCTTTGGTGAATCACAGAAACAGGTGGAGTTGTCAAACAAAGTAATCTTTGTTTACAACATACAAGGAGATCTCAGAGAATAAGTTCCAAAGCCTTGACTGTTTGAACAGGAGAGAGATTTTTATTTAGTATTTAAGATGAATACTCAGAAGGGAGAGTTTTATTATCAAGTGTATGGTTGGTCATAAGGTTGTGGATGCATGCACATCCACATATGTATTTGTGCAATATGTATTGCATGTTCACCTGAATGAAACTTGTATTCCACCGAGGGCAGAAACTTCAACGTTAGAATAAAGCAGAGGTAACTGTTGGACAAGGGAAAGGGACTCTGCAGGCTTCAAGAGCAGATATAAACTAGATGGGGTCTTGGGCTCATTTTCTGGGACAAAAAATGCAAGGCCTTGATTGCTTTTGAAATAGCACTAGGAGTTTTGCCACTGATTTATTGTCTCAATAGCTTAGGCTATTTCCTGGTCTGGTGGTGACTGTTAGCTTTCCCATTGCCTTGTTCCCTCAAAATCCTTAATGAGTGAGGTTTTTGCATTTCTTTGTAAGAACCCCCCAGGAAGTTTTGGAAGAAGTGCGCTTGGGAAAGTACACAGGTGGGGTATAGATCATTGAAAATAGCTGGGGACAAAAAATGACTTTTCTTATGTCAGGAAAACTATATCTCTTCTTTAATTTTCTGGGAACTTCTAACTCTTTCTTCTGATGTTACCAGCAGGCAACTGAGATATTACTGATTGTTCTCTTGAACCTAAGGAAAAGGAAATGTAGAAAGCAAAAGACAAAACTTTAAAATCTATCCTGCAACTCATCAATTCACTGCAGCCACCTCTCTGTCTTTCCCTTTCTCTTTTTCTTTCTCTTTCTCTCTCACTTTCTTTTTGTTGGCATATATCATGATACAACCACTTTGGAAAATAGTTTCAAAATTTTTTTAAATGAAAAATATGTTGCAGTTACACAAATAGCCATTTTGTTCTAGGCATTTCACCAAGAGAAACAAACCCTATGTTCATACAAGGACTTGTTTATGAATTTCATATCAGCTTTATTTTTAAAAATTGAAAACAGTGGAAATGTTCATCAATGTCCATCAATAGAGCAAAGACAATTGGAGATTCTCAAAGTAATGATGCTGAGAAAAGAAAAGCCAGGCAATGAATAGTATATACTGTGTGATTCCATGACTACAAAAAATCTAGAAAATACAAATTTATATAAAGTCACAGTCATCAAATATATGGTGTGATTTTAGTGCCTTCTTCTGTGCTCCCTTAGCTTCCTACACTTGGATCTCCGAGCATTTGTTACACCATGTGAAAATATGAACTCTTTCTCTTTATTCTGTCTTACTAGAATAAGAATCCTTGAAATTTTATGGACATTTGAACTCTCAGTTATTAGCAGAAATTCTATCACACAGTAAGCTTCCAAATATAAAAGCCAGAGTTTTACAATGACTTCTAAGCTTTTACATGATCTAGCCACTCATTTAACCTCTGTGACCTCTTTCCCTGCTACTCTTCAGTCACTCACAGTGGCCTCCTTGCTATTCCTCAGATATGCCAGGCATGATCCAACCTTATGGCCTTCAAGATAGCCAATTCCTTTGTCTGGAGTGACTTTATTGCTGATAGTTCTGCACAAATTCATCACCTTTCCATACCTTGGTTCAATTGTCAGCTTCATTGTAACTACCCTGATCTTCCTAATAAAAATTTTAACCCCCCATCCCCTGCCTAGCAACCTTGATTTTTCTTACCCTGATCGAATTTTTCTTTTTCCCCATTGTCCTCATCCTTTTTGAATGCACTATGCCATTTTTATTAAGGTTCATAGCTTTTAATTGCCTCACCCATTAAAATAAAAGTTCTACAAAGCCAAGTATTTCATTTACTAGTGTAGTCTGAAGTAATATCTGCCATATAATAGTTCAGTAGACAACTGGTAAATTTCAAAATGAATTAATGTTGAGAGTATACTGAATTTCATAAGTCATTTCAATATTTTTTTCCATAAAATAAACTATGTAAAACATACCTTAAATTTACTTTCATCATATTTTATAGCATATAATGGACAACATACATAAGCCTTAAAGAAACAATCCTATAATTAACCATTTCATACCTACTTAAAAACTGCATAATACCACACTCTTAGATCCTCTTCGAATGCTCTAAAATAACCCTTCAAAGGAAATACATTTTTAAAAATCACAGATTTTTTGGCAAATAATTTAATATGTAGATCAAAATAAATGTTTTTAATAAGCATGAAATTATAACTCTGAATGTGCTAAAATGAAACCACCTGCTAAGGGTGAGAGAACAAAAATAAACATCCTTTTTCCAAATAAGAGGAATTTATTACCTTTGAATCAAAGCATGTGGATTTGTTTTAACTGGCAATAAAGCAATATGGAGACACAAACCATAGAAAGTCATATTTTAGATTTCCAAAAGACTTCGAAGTAAAGAGTATACATTTTTTAATTGCTACATAATGCTACATAATGACAAGATGACAGGTTGTGACAAATAGCATTTTAAAAGCTCTACTCATAATCGAACGGAAGGTGTCATTTCCCATAATTTTATATATGTCTTTAATTTACTATATCTGGATACAACATATTACCAAACAGATGTTCATCAAAGACTAAATCATTTTTAATGGGATATAATAATTTTAACCTACATCTATTAATCATTTTTTTCGATCTAACATTTATAGTCTCGCTAAACATTTTATCAGTTGTTGACAAAATTCAAAATAAATAGGATAAAAAGTCGTGTTTGGAAAAGTAGATTTCTTTTCAAATTTGCATTTGAATGAAAATATTTGCTGATATTTTTAAAACTTTAAATGTAATTTTATATATATATCTGACCTATCAGATGATATAAAATTTTTGGAGAAAATATGACATATTTTTTGATCTTGGTTGAAGGTATTAATAAAGAGCAACTGTTTGTATTATTTGTATTGTGATATCTTAGTTAATAAACATGAATAACTGGTATAAAATATGTTTTTTTAAAAATTTTATTTATTTACTTGACAGAGATCATAGGAAAGCAGAGAGGCAGCCAGAGAGAGAGGAATGGAAGCATGCTCCCAGCTGAGAAGAGAGCCCACTGTGGGACTCAATCTCAGGAACCTGGAATCATGACCTGAGCCAAAGACAGAGATTTTAACCCACTGAGCCACCCAGGCGCCCTAAAATATGTTTTTTTTTTAATATAGAAGTATAGTTCTTGCCAAAATATGGAACTAGCTGGAACTGAATGCCTCCTTCAAAGTCAGCTCTGGAGAATTATGCAAGTGTAATATGGAACTATTTCAGATATTAACCAAAAACAAAGAAATGATGATAAACTCCTTAAAAGACTCAAAGTTGCCCTTGACTGGTATGTTTCAAGCTCTATTCCTGGTTTGAAGACAGGTTTTAACAGGCCTGTCACTGTAGAAATCCGCTGGATGTTTAGAGGCTATCAGAACTATACAAAAACCTTGAAGGGGTAAAGACTTGAAAATTCTTTAGAGAGATTAGCTCCCTAAGGCATTATTCCTCCACACATTTTCCTCCAATCAATTAAGACTGATGGATGAGGGGCACCTGAGTGGCTCTCTCATCACGTGGGTGGTGGGTTAAGCCTCTGCCTTCATCTCAAGTCATGGTCTCTGGGTCCTGGGATCCAGCCCCACATCGGGCTCTGCTCAAAAGGAAGCCTGCTTCCCTCCCTGCTTGCCTGCCTCTCTGCTTACTTGTGATCTCTCTCTCGCTCTCTTTCTCTCTATGTGTGTCCAATAAATAAATAAAATCTTTAAAAAAAGGCTGATGGATGATAAATTATGAAAACTGCTCCCTCCAAATGATGCCTTTTCATAAGGATTTAAGAATTTAAAATTGTAAGAATTTAAAATTGAAACTTGATCGCAGGATTTATCTTATAGAATAACATCAAGTGAAGGCAGTTATTATTCTGATGTATTTGTGATTCTGAATTCTTGGCCTCATTAGTAAATTTATTTTTAAATTCTCCCATGGAGTGGTGATTGGCCTTCAGTCTTTCATTGATGTACAACATTGGGTCAAATGAGATGTGTGTGCCCAGAACTATATATAAACTTCTTTGTATTTCACTGGAGATGGCATTTCTGAGTTTTGTTCAATTGAATTTGGACAGATGTTTTAATAGTCACTTCTAGAGTTGGCCCTGGAGAATATCTTCCTTTTTTTCTCTTCCCAATTCTCTGAAAAACCCTGATTAATTCACATTATCACAGTGATATCACAATTCAAATTTTACCAAACACTATAGCTGCAAAATAGAAGGAAGCTACTCAGAATGGAATACTATTGTGAATGATTGAGAAAGAAAACATTATTATAATTAAGCTACCAGGTTTCAATGTATTTTATTGTTGCTTAGAAAATCCTAGCATACCCAGACTTTACAGAGATTTGATGATCCTAAGAGGAGCTGAACTCATGGACCAAAATAACTATGCACATAAAAAGTACAATTACTTACCAAAAAAGATGATGTGGTTAACTTTATATGGCAATCCAAGTGTTATTGGAACAGGAATTAAAAAAATAGCTTAGGGGGACCTAGGTGGCACAGTGGATTAAGCCACTGCCTTCAGCTCAGGTCATGATCTCAGGGTCCTGGCATCAAGTCCTGCATCAGGCTCTCTGCTCAGCAGGGAGTCTGCTTCCCTCTCTCTCTCTCTCTCTCTCTGCCTGCCCTCCGTCTACTTGTGATCTCTCTCTGTCAAATAAATAAATAAAGAAAAACTTAAAAAAAAAAAAGAATGACTGTTCTTTTAAAAAATAGCTTAAAAGGGGCGCCTGGGTGGCTCAGTGGGTTAAGCCACTGCCTTCGTTTCAGGTCATGATCTCAGAGTCCTGGGATCAAGCCCCACATCGGGCTTTCTGCTCAGCAGGTAGCCTGCTTCCCTTCCTCTCTCTCTGCCCGCCTCTCTGCCTACTTGTGATCTCTCACTGTCAAATAAATAAATAAAATATTTTTAAAAATAGCTTAAAAGTATATGATAAAATAATGATATACATATACAAGGAAAAGAAAGATACTATACTGTGAATATAAATTAAGTGAAAATTGTAGAAATAAAGAATACAATAAATGGAGACTAAGATGAATATAGCTGTAAAATAAATAAATGAGTTGGGAAAAACAAACAAACAAATTAATGACTTCTGCCCAAATACAGCAGAAGAGAAAAAAAAATAAAGAAAATATTTAAATAAGTACTGAGATAAATTTTGGAGAATTAAAGAAAGATAAAAGATACCAGACTTAAAATGATGCCAAACATGAGATATCAGAAACAAAACAAAACAAAAACTACACACACTAAAAACCACTCATATACATTATGGTGGGTTTTAAGAATATCAAAAACAGAGAAGAGCATAAATGATGCCCAAGAGAAGAACAGATCACCTAAAATGTACAAGAATAATACCGACAGCACAATTCTCAATAGTAATAGCATATAAAGAGACAGCTGGGTGTTTTTATAGATGGAAAAGATATTTGAAACTAGGTATTATACATCAATCCAAATTATTGATTAAATTTGAGAGCACAGTAAAATACAATGAAGCATGTTAGGTCTTAGAACATTTATCACACAGAGACACACATTTTGGAAAACTTCCTCGGAAGACAGCTCAATTTAGATCGAGAAAACAGAATTATGTACTCAAAGGCACATTTTGAAGGAAGGATTGAATATAGTCTGCACTGCAAATATTCTTTAATCGTATGTTCTGAATTTCCTAAATTTAAGAAGTATTTGTTCAAATATTTACCTTTAAATAAATCCTAGGAGACTTTTTCTTGGATTCTGGAAAATCAGTCCATTTGGATACAAATCTTTTTGTCACTGATGGAAATTTTGATAGCCCTTAACTGTGGAATGCCTAATGTATTGTTACAGCAATTGTGATTTGCCAATACATGGGTGATGTGTGTGTGTTGTGTGTGTTTATTTTTATTTTTGATGGTTTAACTCTTCTATGAGATTTTTAAGTAGACATGATTTTAATAAATTATGATTTGTTGAAATTTATCTGAGGTTATATATAATAAAATGAAATTTGTGTGAACTAAAGAAGTGCATCTCCATTTTTTTTATTTTATTTTATTTTATTATTATTTTTTTAATTTAATTTTTTATTTTTTATAAACATATATTTTTAACCCAGGGGTACAGGTCTGTGAATCACCAGGTTTACACACTTCACAGCACTCACCAAAGCACATACCCTCCCCAATGTCCATAATCCCACCCCCTTCTCCCAAACCCCCTCCCCCCAGCAACCCTCAGTTTGTTTTGTGAGATTAAGAGTCACTTATGGTTTGTCTCCCTCCCAATCCCATCTTGCTTCATTTATTCTTCTCCTACCCACTTAAGCCTCCATGTTGCATCACCACTTCCTCATATCAGGGAGATCATATGATAGTTGTCTTTCTCTGCTTGACTTATTTCGCTAAGCATGATACGCTCTAGTTCCATCCATGTTGTCGCAAATGGCAAGATTTCATTTCTTTTGATGGCTGCATAGTATTCCATTGTGTATATATACCACATCTTCTTGATCCATTCATCTGTTGATGGACATCTAGGTTCTTTCCATAGTTTGGCTATTGTGGACATCGCTGCTATAAACATTCGGGTGCATGTGCCCCTTTGGATCACTACATTTGTATCTTTAGGGTAAATACCCAATAGTGCAATTGCTGGGTCATAGGGCAGTTCTATTTTCAACATTTAGAGGAACCTCCATGCTGTTTTCCAGAGTGGCTGTTGGTGGGAATCCATTTTTTTTGTTTTAAGAGTAGACTGGTCTTTAAAAATTGTCCAAAGAAGTACATTATATTCATTATTAAATTTGATAATATACAATAAAGTATTTATGGTCATATTGGACCATATCAAATTCTACTATTAATTCATATTAATAATTACCATAAGAGGAAAAAGAGATATTTTTCAAAATAAAAATTAGCGTATTTTTCAGAATATGATATAGTGTTATTCACTGAACTGAGGGAACAAATGTCAAAGACTAACACAGTTTACAGAATGTTTTAACATAAATTGAAATTTAAATCTGACCAAATTTCACAGTTTTAAGTAAAATGATAGCACTTTATATCCTTGAAAAGTGGTAAGTGACCCAAAACATGGCTTAGAAAATCAAATTTAACACTACACTAGTCTGAGATGGTTAAGTTATGGTACAACTTGCCATTGTGTATCATCAAATGGTATATTTTTTTCTTTTGGGCTTGTCATTATATTTTATTTTAGCCATTCTGGTAAGTGTGTAGTGATATCTCAGTGTCATTTTAATTGCATTTCCTTGATGTCTAATTATGTCAAAATATATTACTTTGATGTTTAATGCTCTGAGCTTTCTCAGTTCAAGACCATGAAGCCACTTAGGAAAAATACAGTTGCAGAGGCACTCATAGACCAACTCTTATTTCGAAATAAGAAGAAACATTACTACCCATTCCAACAAAAAATAGATTTGTTATGCAGCAGGGATTTTATAAATTACCTGACACAACTTATATAGTAAGATGAAATGGGACAGGCGGCTTCTTGCAGCTATATACAACATCATTTTAATTTCAATTTTCAGTATAATTTTTCCAAGGTATACACAGAATATATATTTAATGTAAATTGTGAACATTTTAAACTCTGTATATGGAAATTAGTCAATTTTAAGTTTATAACAATCAAAATTAACGGAAGTTTATTTTAAATTAGTTAGCTTTCTCTGCATTGCAAGACAGAATAATCAAGAATTGGTAAGAAAAAAGTAATCTCTGTAAAATTACTGGGGGTGCATTATAAAGTGTTCGGTAACCGATCAAACTCACAATTTGGATTGAATGGCAAGTGATTTTTAAAATCTGGAACTCATTGTCAATTTTTTTTTCTTCATTGTGTCTTAATAAATTACTGTGTTCATTTGCATGGAAGTGAAGAAAAATGCATGACATTTCATCTCAACACTAACACCTTTAACTGGCAACTCTGAATGTACTTTACAGCAGTGTAACAAAGTAAAGATCAATGATGTTTCATGAAATATGTGTTATAATTCTCAAGGAGATAGGGAGTTTGTGCAAAAATACAAATCACTTTGCGACTAAACACATTGTTTATTTTAGCTAATTTTAAGAAAATATGCTGAGAATCTCTCAAAAAAGGAAGCAATGATTTAGGTTTGCCTTCAAAACACTTATCTAATCCTGAACCAACAGCACATAGTTCAAAGAGCAACTAATTTGAGTAGCTCCAATTTACACATTTCCTAACAATGCTTAATTTAGTGGAATTTCTGTACAATTATGTTAATTTGATGTAATGAAAGACAAAAGTTCAAAAAGATCATCCTTAATTTATATAGATGCCAAACTCTGCATTTTCTGAATGATGCCCAGGAACGTATTTTCAAAAACAAACAAACAATGCCAGAACCACTATTAGGTCATCTCTAGGCAGAAAGTGACTCAGAGCTTACATTACTCTCTCCCTGAAAGTATACTGTAGGCACTGAAACTACTACCCTGAGTCTGTGCTATCAAATTCCTTAAGTTAGAAAGTTTTAAAACCCGTCTGTGTGGAGTATTTCATTTACAGATAGAGATTTGGTTGTTTATACATTTTCATACTTGATTTTTAGGGTGTAATAACTATGTTTTAAAATTCATGGTGGTTTTGAATACTGTTGGATAATTGTGCTAAAATGGTATATCCATTCCTCCTAGGAAACAGAAATTATAGAAAGGTAGTGCTTTTCAAATCTGACATCTTTGAGTCATTGCAGTATCATATAAATGCAATAGGAAAAGTGTCATTCATGTTTATGATATTTTCTATAAATAAATTAGAATGTACTGGAGGCCTGATATAAAGTGGGATGCCTAAACTTCAGTAAGATCTTGTTTTCAATTCAAAATAAATTTTATTTTTTATTTTTTTATAATGTCCCTCAATTTCAGATAAGCACCCCCATAAGGTCCACTCAGTTTTTTTTTAAGATTTTATTTATTTTATTTGACAGATAGAGATCACAAGTAGGCAGAGAGGCAGGCAGAGAGAGAGGGAAGAGGAAGCAGGCTCCCTGCTAGGCAGAGAGCCCGATGCGGGGCTCGATCCCAGGACCCTGGGGTCATGACCTGAGCCAAAGGCAGAGGCTTTAACCCACTGAGCCACCCAGGCGCCCCCAAAATAAATTTTAAATTGAATTATGCACCTCTAAGTTCAGAGACAATAAACATCAACCAACACAATTAATAAGTTCTATTTCTTGAAATTTCGGGAACATTGATAGTCTCATCTCCTGGAAGAACAACAGCTAAAATTTTTGGTCATGGATTCTTGCTAAAATATCACTTTCCCAAAGAAAATTAATGTTATGAATTTTCATTGATTGTTATTGATCATGAAGAATATAACACCCACGATAAAAAGAGTAGGAAAAACATGATATCTCATCTGTAAGGGCATGTGGAAAGTAGGAAATGCTAATAAAAATAACTACCATTATTTCCTAAGTTAACATAATATAACAGAACAAAAATATTTCAAAACAATGTTTTCTTTTTTTTAAGATTTTATTTATTTATTTGACAGAGAGAGATCACAAGTAGGCAGAGAGGCAGGCAGAGAGAGAGGAAGAAGCAGGCAACCTGCTGAGCAGAGAGCCCAATGTGGGACTCAATCCCAGGACTCTGAGATTATGACCTGAGCCGAAGGCAGCGGCTTAACCCACTGAGCCACCCAGGCGCCCCCATAACAATATTTTCTAGGCTCATTCTGATAACTCTTTTCTACATTCAAATTTAAAGGTTGAGGCATGTGATATATATTACACAAAAAACATCCCAAGGCATTCGTTAAAAAAAAAAAACTCTTAATAAAGAACAAATCCAAAGGAATTTCTTTTCTAATTTAATTAACAAATTATGAATCGACTTACCTATTTCATCACAGCGTATCAGGCACCAATAATATTTTTTAAGCGTCACACCTGATGCAATAGTTACCATCTTTCAGACATACTGATCATGAACAAGCAAATAAACAAGAGCACCGTAGCTTAAGATCTACCTGCATAAATATAGGCTACTTCAGACAATCTCTTCACCACAACATAGCAATGAATAGAAATCATACATGCTCTGTATGGACATACAGATGAGATAGAAGGGGATGGATGTTAATATATGCAGAATCTTTATTAATTACATTGTAAACCATAATATGGAAAAACAGAATACAATTTTAGAAATACCCAGGTCACCATCATTGTTTTATTTTTATATGTGTAGATAAGGAGTTTAATAAACAATCCATGACTATTCAACTCCTTATATTTTAGCAAAATTTTAGCAAAATTTAATCCAATAAAAACAAACCTAGCACCTAGAAAATTGTACCTATCTGCAAAATACGGCTTTGCCAGCATGGTAGAGGAAAAGCAAAACAAAATAAGTAAGAAAAGTGTAACATTTCACAAGAGATTTGCTTTTATTTTTTATTTTTTAATTTTTATTTTTCATTTATTATTTACTTCTATTTTCTACTTTATTTTAATGAAAATGTCATGACCATAACATAAGAGCAGAATTAAACCAACATGAGAAATTATTTTTTCATAAGTTAAAATAAACTAGCTTGGTGATTAATTCAAAATTATATTACAAACTTCAGTGTTCTTGCAGTAAGTATCACTGCATAAACAAATGAGTCAGGAGTCATAAACTAATGATGATTCTAAATGTTATTTAGAAGACATTCTGTTCTTAATATATTTTAAATATTCTACACAAGGCAAAGTGGATCCAAGTAATCTGTAGGCAAAATAAGATTTTAGAGAAGTATATATTTCCAACAGTATTTATAAAATATTACCTTTATGTAAGGCATCATCCTGGACTTTGTGGAAAACACACAGAGGAGTAAGAAGTGGCCCTTCAAGAAACATATACAATATCAAGGTTTAACATGAAGCAGCATGTCTTCTCTAAGTAAAAAAAACATTGTACCAACTGACTTTACTGAAACTTTATATTTATTGCTCTCATTTTAGGTCATAGTGTCCTTCTGCATGCAGGCTGCTATAACGGACATGATATAGACTTAATAGCTTATAAAGAACAGGAATTTATTTCTCACAGTTCTAGAACGGAGAAGTTCAAGATTAAGGAATGGGCAGATCCAGGGAGAGCCCACTTCCTCATAGATGGCTATCTTCTCACTGTAAACGTACATGATGAATGAAGCAAGAGAACTCTCTGGGGTCTTCTTTAAAAGGACTGTAATCCCACTTATGACCTAATCACCTCCCAAAGGCCCCTATGTTTTAATACTAGCACTTCCAGAGTGAGATTTCATAATATGATTTTGGAAGACATAAACATATAGTATATATAAACAAAAAAAGACACAAAAACAACAAACAAAAAAATTATTTTAACTACCTATTATTTTCAACTACATAAACTTTTAATTTGTTTCTATATAATATTAAATAACTCATTTGAGTGATTCACTTATATCCAATGCATCTGAGTGCAATTAAATTTGCTTACCCAGCATATCCAGAAGCATATTTCTTCAGACTATCCCATTCCCCACCTTACAGGATTTACCACAATTAGAAGACAGGGGATAGAGGATAGATAGATAGATGTATACATAAACACACTTGTACATACACATATGCATATTTTTTCCTGTTAATGATACTCATGCAAATAAAATTTAAGCTCAAGGAAACCTGTCTTGTGTGTTACTTAATATCCAGTTTTTAGTCAACATCCAAAAACAAATAATCCAATAAAAACATGGATAGAAGACATGAACAAGTGTTTCCCCAAGGAACACATTCAAATGTTCAGTAGATACATGAAAAGATGTCCATCATCATGTATCATCAGGAAATTGCAAAGCAAAACTAGAAAGAGATACCACCTCACACCTGTCAGAATGGCTAAAATCAACACTACAAGAAACAAAAGGTGTTGGAGAGGATGTGAAAAAGTAACACTTGTGGGGGCTCCCTGGGTGGCTCAGTGGGTTAAGCCTCTGTCTTCAGCTCAGGTCATGATCTCAGGGTCCTGGGATCAAGTCCCACATCGGGCTCTCTGCCAGGCATGGAGCCTGCCCCCTCCTCTCTCTCTCTCTACTTGTGATCTCTCTCTGTCAAATGAATAAAATCTTAAAAAAAAAGAAAAAGTAACAATTGTGAACTGTTGGTGGTGATGCAAACTGATACAGCCATATTTGAAAACAGTATGGAATTTCCATAAATTTAAAAATAGAAGTCCTTTGTGATCCAACAATCCTGTTGGTGTGTATTTACCCAATGAATATAAGAAAACTTATTCAAAGGGATGCTAGCAACCCTATGTTTATAGCAGCATTATTTATAAAGCTAAGATATGGAAAGCGCCCAAGTATCCATCAATTGATGAATAAATAAAGAATAAGTGGTATGTATATACAATGGAATATTATTCTGCCATAAAAAGACTGAAATCTTGCCATTTGCCATAACATGGTTGGAACTAGACAGTATAATGCTAAAAGTGAAATAAGTCAGTCAGAGAAAGACAAATACCTTTACTCATATATGGAATAAAAGAAACAAAACAAACAAGCAAAGGGGAAATAATAAGACATAGAAAGAGAAACAAATCAAGAAACAGACATTTCACTACGGAGAACAAACTGATGGTTACTTGAGGGGATCTTAAAGGAGTGATGGATTAAATAAGTGATGGGCGTTAATTAGAGCACTTGTCATGATGAGCACTGAGTGCTATATGTTATATTGTACACATGAAACTAATACAACCATATATGTTAACTAACTGGATTTCAAATGAAAATTTTTTAAAATCCCAGTTTTTAGCTCACATTCTGGCTTACAAAAGGGATTTAGTCAGGAATTTGGAGATTAGTTAATGAACAAATAAGGGGTGAACAGGCAGTTGTTAGATAAAATTACTATCCTTTCTAGCATGACCTTATACCTTTTATCTAGAATTATTTTTAGCACTTTAGACTCTTCCTATTTTATTTTGAGTCATTAAACAAAAATTTCCTCAAAGGACCTTAGACTCCATCCAATTTGAGCAACAGTGTGAGAGAGGAAATGATGTCCAGGAGGAAAAAAAAAAAAAAAGATGAAACTACTTTTGTTTGCTAGTGAATGCATAGTTCTTCCACAGAAGAAGCTCTAAATGGTCATGGCTCCAGCTTTATATGTGTTCAGTCATATGTTCAGAAGTAGGTAACACTATCAAAAAATATAAAGCATCTGAGATTATTTTCCCTTATTTGAAAGCTGGTGTATGAGTCTGCCGTAGTTTCTTGGGTGTTGATAGAAGACGCAGACTCATGGTTCAGAAATAATATAGTTTATTATTCACAGCAATAGAGGTAGCCAGAATATTAACAGTATTTATGTGTGTGTGTGTGTGTGTGTGTGTGTGTGTTTGTGTGTGTGTGTGTGTGTGTGTGTGTAGGGGTGGGAGTTATATATCAGTTCTGAGCCTCAGTTCCCACAAGAAGAATCAAAACAGAGGCAGAAAATATTTGCAAACACAACAGGTTAAGTTAAAAAAAAAGATACTATTTCTGTCTTCCAAGTCTATTCAATACAACCATCTTCAAAGGATGGCCTAGAACAAATAATAAATGCAGAAATGTAAGCAACCAATTGAAAAGTGTCTCCCAAGAAACACACTTTGAGAGTCTTCATTTGACAAAAATACTATAGGATATTACATGGATCAGGTGCATTGAATACTGGAAGGTTAAAATTACAAGGGACCAAATATTTTTAAGCAGTTCTGGCATCCAGTAGAGTTCAAATAGGTTTTATAAGATTGAGGAAAGAAGCCATCAAAACCTGGGCCCAGGGGCACCTGGGTAGCTCAGTGGGTTAAGCCTCTGCCTTCGGCTCAGGCCATGATCTCAGGGTCCTGGGATCGAACTCTGCATCAGGCTCTCTGTTCAGCAGGGAGCCTGCTTCCCCCCCCCCCCTGCTATTTGCCTCTTTGCCTACTTGTGGTCTCTGTCTGTCAAATAAATAAATAAAATCTTAAAACAAAACAAAACAAAACAAAAATCCTGGTCCCAATTTTTCCAAAAGTATGGTTCTGATTCTAGTCTCTATGAAGTTATCCCTTGAAGACAATGTCTCTAATTGAGTTGAATTAGTTTACTAAAGAGCATACCCCCATTTGTTGTAGGAGATGAACAATATGCAAGAGGCAAAATGCCACATGGAAGCCACCTGGTCTTCAGTGGAATATAGAATCAGTTCCTTTGGGATGAATTTCTTCCACATTTGACTTCCCACTTAAGGGAAAATAAGAGTGCCTTCTAATAGATTTTAAATAGGAAATGACAACGAAAGCTTATACAAGATTATAAAATGGGAAATTTCATTTAGATAAGCAATCATTTCAAAGTCATCTTCTTAATATTACAGACTCTTCACATAATCATAATTTTATTTTGGTATTATATGGTAATTTCAAATATAGTAAATATAAAGAATTTACCTCTGTAATTATAGCGAGTCTGGTCGTAGTTTAATGGCAACAAAACTTCAATTTAGAAGTATGGTCTACCAATTATTAATACATTTGGAAATGGTGTGTCATCTTCACTCCACTTGTCTCACTAAAACAGTGAGCCAAAAAAAGTAGGTCCAAGCTGTTTACTATGGTCAAAATGGGTTGCTTTTGCACTTGGTAAAGAAGCAGTCATATTTTGGAAGAAGAAACTGAAGCTATTAATATTTTCAACTTATTTTCAGAAAAGGAAAGAAAGGATAATCTAAGCTAAAGCCAAAATCTTACACAAGGTGGCAGGAGAAAGATCTTTTCCCAGATAAAGGTTTTTTCAACTTAGCCATGTTAGGAGGAAGAAGAGATGAGACATTGTGGACTTGACTAACTTTTGTATACTGTTCAAAAATTTTCAAAATAATGTGTATTATTTTTCTTCTTTTAGTTGATACAAAAACAAACAAACAAAAAAAAACACTAATGAGCTTACTCTTAAAAGGAGGTAAACAAGAAACTAGCAAAGATTGAGTGTTAGGTATTGTCCCCCTCCTTTTTTTTTAATTATGTTATGTTAGTTACCATACAATACATCATTAGTTTTTGAAGTAGTGTTCCATGATTCATTGTTTGTGTAAAACACCCAGTGCCCCATGCAATATGTGCCCTCCTTAATACCCATCACCAGGCTCACCCATCCCCACATCCTTCTCATCTTTAAAACCCTCAGTTTGTTTCTTGGAGTCCATAGATTTTCACGTTTTATTTCCCCCTCCAATCCCCCCACTTCATTTTTCCTTTCCTTCTCCTAATGTCCTCCATGCTATTCCTTAGGTTCCACAAATAAGTGAAACCATATGATGATTGACTTTCACTGCTTGACTTATTTCACTTAACATAATCTCCTCCAGTCCCATCCATGTTGATGCAAAAGTTGGGTATTCATCCTTTCTTATGGCTGAGTGATATTCCATTGTATCCATAGATCACATCTTCTTTATCCGTTTGTCTGTTGAAGGGGATCTTGGCTCTTTCAACAGAATGGCTATAGTGGACATTGCTGCTATGAACACTGGGGTGCATATGGCCCTTCTTTCCAGTAAAATAGAGCTAGCCTATGACCCAGCTATTGCACTACTGAGTATTGACCTCAAAGATACAGATGCAGTGAAAAGAATTAGGTATTGTTAAAGCACAAATGCAGGGGATAGAAGTTATGGTACAGAAGAGGGAAGGGCAACCATATGGCAGAGTAGAATAAAGTAGCTCAGGAAGAAATTAGTCATATCCAGATATTGTAAGGCATGTGGGGTTGGCAGGGAGAGCATGAGAAATCATGAGAGAAGAGAGAGAAAATGGACCAGGCAGGAGAGGTTTATAACATTTTAACATCTAAGGTAAGCATATGCAAAGCAGAATAGGGAAAGAAATAAAAGTTTTTATAAGACTCAATACATAAGGAATAACGTGGAGGACACTGGGAGATGGAGAGAAGTGTGCTGGGGGAAATCGGAGGGAGAGACAAACCATGAGAGACTGTGGACTCTGAGAAACAAACTGAGGGTTTTGAAGAGGAGGGTGGCAGGTGGTTGGGTGAGCCCAGTGGTGGGTATTAAGGAGGGAATTTATTACATGAAGCACTGGGTGTGGTGCATAAACAATGAATTTTGGAACCCTGAAAATAAACTAAAAGAAAAAAAAGACTGACTACAGACATGGACCACAGTGTAACACAGATATGGAACTCACTGTAATACCAGCCACTTCCCACCGACACACACAGACTATGATAATAATAAATAATAATGCAATTAAGAAAATTGCCTGCCAAATAATTTTTCCTCTTTTTTATTTTTATGATTATTATTTTTATTTTATTTTTAAAGTTTTTATTTAAATTGTAGTTAGTTAAAATAAGGTTAATATTAGTTTCAGGTGTACAATATAGTGATCAACACTGCCATACAATGGCTTAAATAAAAAAATGAAAAAAATTTTTTTAAAGATTTTATTTTTAAATAAAACCTCTACACCCAAGGTGGATTTCAAACATACAACCCCAAGATCAAGATTTACATATTTTACTGACTGTTCCAGCCAGGCACCCCAACAAATAAAAATTTTATAAAATTGTTGAGTTTGTGGGAGTCTCATTTGCTTAGTCAGTTAAGTGTCTGCCTTTGGCTCAGATCAGGATCTCAAGAGTCCTGGGATCCAGCCCCATATTGCTCATGCTCTCTCTCTCTCTCTCAGGCTTTTGCTCTTAAATAAATAAATAAAATATTTTTAAAAAAATTGTTGAGTTTGTTTAACTAGTTTTAAACTAGTAGACAGAGATGAAGATAAAGTATGATGTCATGGCACGGAAAAATACAACTTACACGTTTTAAAAATAAAATGTGCAATGCAAGTTACCTCACTTCTTTTATCACCACACTGGGACTTTCCATACTGAGTTGTTGTAATGTAAGGACCTATTTTATATTTTTATATTTTAGCAAGAGGCTTTCATTGAGGTTAACCCTTAAACTGTCCTTGCTCCCCTTCCCCCAGGGGATTCACTTAAAAACAAGTCCTGGAAATCAGCTCCAGGTAACAAAGCCCATATACAAGGGTGGGTCAGGCCAGGTGGAGACATCAATCAGCGGGAGGGGGGCGGTGTTTGCATATTGTCTCCCTAGATACTAAGGAGTATGCCCCACTCCTCTGCCCTTTGGGAAACTTTTTTGCACCAATCCTAATCAAGGTGTAATAGGCTGGGTCAAATGTCTATACTAGGGTAAATTGAACCTCAATTGGTCATCTAGCCTCACTGTGGAGTTTCCTGTGTGTGTTAAAATCTCATTGGTCACCTGTGCGTGGCCAGGCCTGACTGCATGGCCTTTGCCCTTAAAAGCTAGACTGTGAAACAGCAAAGGGTTGCCTTCTCTCATAAGAGGTGTGGCCCCGAACATTCGGTTAGATTCTTGATGCTTGGCATGAAATAAAGCTTTGCTTGACCTTTGCTTTACATCAGTCTCGCTCCTTTAATCATAGACCCATTATTGGGGCATAACAGTATTAATCTTAAAGTTATAAGTCCACAATGCATCCATCATCCATTCTACCCCTTATCATTCCCCTTTGGACAGACCCATGATCTAGAACAAGCCTTATTTTATAGTGCCTTGTAGGAGATTTTTGCTGCTACCTATATTGCCTACTTTCCTCTCACCATTACCACGGAAATTGGGTCCACTGAAACAAAGGGGTAGTGTAAGAAATTAAGACTTCCATAAATCTCTTTAAATAATAAAGTATAAGATAGTGATACCTTTTTTTCTGCCACATAACCAATTCTTGCAAGAATAAGGTCATATAAGAGAATTTACAACACATGCTAGCATTATCCTACTGGACCCAGACCATTTGTATGTTTCTCTGTCTCTCAGAAATGTAGTTATTTACATGACTAAAACCTAAAAATTGTTTGATATGACTACTAATATCACCTACATTATTTTAAAGCCTGTTTAAGGCTTCTGTAATACATAGGCTTTGTAAACACTTATTAAGCATCTTGTATATATCAAACACTTTAAAAATCTCTGCTTTAAAAAAAAAAAAAACAAACTCTACCTCAATGGAACTTTGAGTCTGAAAAAGATACAAGCAATATACAAGGCAACAGATAGAATAATTACATATTTGATTATATACTCTGAGGATGTCACCTTAAATTGATATGAAAACGATCAGAAGGATCTGGATTTCTTGTCAAAATTTTTTGCCTTAAAAAGAAATTGATATTTAGGGAAAGTTGTTACTGAAAGAGGTCCTGTGTCAACCAGAAATGTTAAACCATGATCTCGCTAAATTTTCCAGTTGTGATCATTGCTTTGTTTAGCTGTCTTCTATTAAGACTGAATTTAGTAATTCAGTCTCAGATTTCAGTAAGTCTTTTTTTTAAAGATTTTATTTATTTATTAGAGAGAGAGAGGGAGGGGCAGAGGGAGAGGAAGAACCAGACTCCTTGCTGAGCAGGCAGCTGATGCAGGACTGGATCCTAGTACCCTGGCATCATGACCTAAGCTGAAGGAAGACACTTAACCAACTGAGCCACCCAGGCACTCTAGACTGTAAACTTCTTAAAGGTAAAAAAGTTTATTCTTCTAGTAGTTCCACAGACATTTCTAACATCCATAAGAAAGCATGTACTGATGTAAAATGCCAGCAAATCAAATTATTTAAAAAAGAAAGAAAGAAAGAAAAGATATATCTGGATAAAGAGAAAAACAGAAAATCTAATAATACATTGAATTATTAGAGCAAAGAGTGGAGGAAGAGAAAATAAATATGAAATAGAGATTTCCACTAAAAGAAAAAAATTGAATAAGGCAGGAGATTTAGAAAATTATTATGACAGAATTGAGAAAAAAATAAAATAGGAATTTTTAGAAAATAGCAATGAATTAAAAGGTCAATTGTTCCTACCTCTATAATATTAGCTGTTTGTTGTTGTTGTTGTTGCTAATTTACCTATTTAAGCTAATAAACAAAGAAAGGTTTCATTTAGGAATAATGTTTCTATGTATATATATATATTTTTTCCCATTTAGGGATAAGGTATATATATATATGTATATATATATATTTTTTTTTTAATTGTAATTGTTAGAAAATGTGTCACAGAAAGTGTTTAAACTTTAAGATACAGATGCAACATGTAACGAACTGCATTGTTTGAACGTCTAATTTGTAAATGCTGTTAGAGGAAACTTGGTGGAAATGTTCTTATGTGCTTGTGTTTCTGAAACTAAGTATATTTATTAATAAGGAATATTCTAAAATTATGAAATGACCAGGAGTGGACAATTTTCCTAATCCTATCAGCTCTTTGCATCTCTTTTATTAGCCCCCTTCAGGAATATCAGCTTTATTTATCTAATTAAATTTTATATTAATGTGCTTTTGACTTTTGGCCTTTCTCTTCCTTCTGTTCTTTTTTTTTTCCCTAAATTACATGTTTCTGTTTAACAGCTACTATCAATTCTTTGATATGAATACTCAACATCAATTTACTAACTCCAGAGATGAAGGAGCATCAATATTTAGAAGCGAAGAATACAAAGCCTTGGGCATCTGGATGGCTCAGTCAGTTAAGCAGCTTCCTTAAACTCAGGTGGTGATCCCAGGGTCGTGGGATGGAACCCCAGGTTGAACTTTCTGCTCAGCTGGGAGCCTACTTCTCCCCCTCCTTCTGCCTGCAGCTCCCTTTGCTTGCGTTCTCCCTCTCTTTGTCAACTAAATAAAATATAATAAAATAATGTAAATAATACATTTATTTATTTATTTATTAAAATGCAATTATTACACAATACATAATGTATTGCATAATTATAATAATGATTAAATAATTTATTTAATATTTATATTAAATATATCAATTTAAGTAAATAAATATTTTTAAAATTTAAAATATTTCAAATTTAGATTATTAAATATTAAATCATTAATTTAATAATATCTAAACATAATTAAATAAATTAATTTATTTATTAAAATGAATAAAATAATGTTGTCATTATCTGAGCATGTATTTTTAAATAGTCTAAAAAAAACCATCTAATAAAGTCTAAATACATTGAGTTCAGATATTTATACAAGTTAATCCAGACACTCAACCCACAGACAGTTTCAAAACTTTTGTTTTTATCTACAACTCAAAATACGATTGTAATGTATTTATTTGTAACTTTGACATAGCAAGGAAACTTGGAGGAAAAGGAGACATTTGCTTTTAATATTTGAAAATTATTTTGTTGATTTAAAAAAAATAAAAACCTTAACACGTGAGCATTTCTTCTTAAATAACACTGTGAAGTTTCTGAGTCGCATTTTATTAAAAGTGCTGATAAAACGGCCTCAGTTACTCATTTAAATTATCAGCTGAATGGGTAACAAATGAAGTAGAGAGCTTTTTAATTATTTATGAATGTATTGCTTGTGGATGGAGTGCCACATAGAGTTACCTCTCTTTTTGGCTTTGTTTTGTGAGCAGCAGTGGAATCTATGAATGAGATTAAATATAAGGACATTCACAGAAATTCTTAATGAACTTCTGGGGAAGGGCAATAAGTGCAAGGAAAAACTGCAGCAAGACTAATTACAAATTTCAAGTGGTCATCGCTTAATTATAGAAGCTTTTAAGTTCAAGTAATATATCTTTTTCATGAGCCTATCATATTGTATTAATTACCACAAACTGCACTCTTGAACACTTATCTTTTCACATATTTCTTATTCTTAGTACTTAAAATTACCCTTATGATTGATAAGTAAATGGATTTTACTGACAATGCATTTATTTACATAAATAAATAATGCTGTTTATATATATAAAAACAATTGAATATGTGTATGTGTTCAATGATTTTTTTTTCAAATTAACATCTTAATTCTACCACATTAGTTACAAATAGATATAGACTTTATAGATTCATCAAATATTTTATTCTCAAATTTATATGTCCTTTGTGAAGTAAATGAAACTGTATATATTAAATATAATCCTATCACATGTAACAGTTACTAGTGCATCCAAGGACATACATAAGTCAGGTCCTACTCAAGGCATCACGGATAACTGGATTTAACTTTCTATCCTAGGAGTCTTCTGTATATTTCTGTGGCTTTTATACTACAATCAGGAGGAAGAATTCTTTTGCTAAAAGCTTCCAAATGACTATGTCAGTAGATTATTTGTAGACTAGTGATATAATATTATAGTTTAATATGTGAAGTATGATAAAATAAAATGCTATTGCCATATTTAATTTGTTCAGTAAAGCATTCATTTAGTTATCAAGCATTCACTTTCTTTTTTTAAAGATTTTATTTATTTATTTGAGAGACAGATCAGGAATAGACAGAGAAGCAGGCAGAGAGAAAGGAAGGGAAGCAGGGTCCCTGCTGAGCAGAGAGCCTGATGTGGGGCTCTATCCCAGGACTCTGGGATCATGACCTGAGCAGAAGGCAGAGGCTTTAACACACTGAGCCACCCAAGAGCCCCAAGCATTCATTTTCGTTATACAGAAGAGATAGAACAATATTATATAGTAGAAAATACAGTAAATAATCTAGAAACCTTGATCATTTTGTTTTGGCAATTTTAGAACATAAAATTAGCTAAAGCTCAAGTGCAAGTTATATTTGTATCATAGGAGGAAAAGTTAATTAAAAGTTTGTTTATTACCATAGTTTAACACTTCAACAAAATGATAACGAGTCCAAAATCAATGAATATATGAAGTATACAATAAAAACAATAATCTTGAGTGTATGTGACTCACTGTAGGTATTGATAGGCTAGAAATCAAAGGGAAAGTATCTATAGGGTTTGTTCAGTTCCATGCTCATCAGATTAATAGGCTTTCTCATATTGCTTCCTTCACCACATTAATTTGTCTAATGAAGTTTTCAAGAGTTAAAGACAGTGATAGGTTCATGGCTGGAGAGAAGGTACAGAATCTAAGATAGTTCAACAGTGCTTATTATTTAAGAGAAAGACAGCATGGGAGGTGAGGGATATATCATGCATCCTGTTTTCACTCCCTTTGTGGAGCACCTACCCTGGAGGTCATGTAATAATAACCAATGACCAAAAAACAATAAAAAAACCCAAACATCCATGTGGAAGTGCCATCCCTGCCTGGAGATGAGTAGACTGCTCAAACAGATCCTGGGCAGGCATCTCAGCCCAGGCCTGTGCTGGGGAACCTGGTTCCTGGCTTTGGGTGCAATCAGGAAGCCAGCAAACTGACAGGAGAGTGCATCCAGGGTTAACAGGACTGATGATCTTTTTGCAGCCAGGAGGCGGGTGGACACCCGCTCAGGGAGCCAGGCTAGGAGGCTGCCCAGCGCCAGCGCTGGCAAAGCTTGCAGCCCCGGGGGCTTCCCCCCCGCACCCCAGCCAGGGCGGGGCCTCAGGAGGGAGGGGGGCGGGGCGGCGCAGAGATGGGGCTTTGCTAATTGCCAAAGCAAAAAGTGAGCTGGCGGAGGACTCAGGAGAGAGGGGGGCGGGGGGGGGGGTCGAGGGCGGCGGGGAGAAGGCGCTTTGCTAATTGCCGAAGCTGGAAGTGAGCTCACAGAGGATGTGGCTGAGAGTCTGGGAGGAGGTGGAGGGGCTGGCGGAGGAGGGGCGGGCAGCGCCGCGGTGCTGTGCTGCGGCCCAGTCGGGACTGCAGGACCCACCGGACTCGCCGCCCGTGCGCTCCCGTGTGAGGCTCCGCTGTCCCCCTCCTGCTGCCTGCTGCCCCTCCCCGCCCCAAGGCTTCTCCGGACCACCCTCTGCGCACATTTAAAGTGACACCCTGCCGCGCCCTCACCTGGAGCAGAAAGCGCAGATCGACCTGGGGGCGGAGAGGGGGTTGTGGAGGCCCAGCCTCCCGCGAACCCCAGGGCACCGGGACCACCCCGGATGCTGCGCCAAACCTGGTCCGCATGGGGTCGGGCTGGGGACAGCGCCTTGCGAGGTGCCCCTCGCCAGCGGGCGCTCTAGCCGCCATCTTTTGGCAGCCCCATGCGCCGGTGCTGAGGACCCACTTCCCTCACCCGCCGTGGCCCCGCTGCTTTTGTTCTGGCCTTGGGATCCCAGGTGGAAACTAGTCCCTCAGACCTCCCTGGCAGCAAGGAGGGCAGGGAGGGATTCTTGGTTTTCTGCCCTGGCTCCTCCTCTCTCCCCATTCACATGCCTTCTGGCTTCCCTTTCCACTCCTCATTGTCAGTTTTCTGAAATGGTTTTCTTCTGCATGTTGACCCAAAGAGCTATTTCATGAATGAATATACACGAAACTGAGTTGGAGCCCACCTGTGAGAGCCCACCTGTAGAGGCCTTTCATTAGAATGGTCTCTGGTTCTAGCTTCAGTTCAGAATACTGCATGTACCTGAGGACCAAGTCCAGATGTTTCTTTCATCTCTGACTTGAATTTGAAATCCTCCTCAGACTTCAGCTTCCAGGATTTCTCCAGTCCTTGCTCTCCCACTGTCTTGGTGGGGATCCGCCATGAGTGTTGAACACAGGAATGAATGAATGATATATAGCCCAGATGGCTGGGGCTTTGTCTTGTTTTGCTGAGGTTGGAAAGGCTTGGGAGAGACCCCCTGTATGCAGATACAGAGCTGCATATAATTGCTTAGATAAACGTGTTGCCCACTATATTGCTTGGGCATTGAACATTTCGCCCTTAACCTGTGGCTTGAGCAGTTAGGAGGAGACAATCTGGAGGTGAATCAGAAGATGGCTGAATCCACATGGTGGTGGTCTGAGTTTGGGAGATTTTCCTGGAGATTCAAACGAAAGATCTAAATTCTTCCAGTGGGGAGTGGTAAACATTTTATCGATGGGAGATGGAAAATAAATGGTCTGGTTAACCTTTCCCTCCCCCTCAAAACCCATTATTTGAAAACACAAAAAGGGAAGTGAAGGGAGAAATCCTCCCACTCCCATCCCCACTCACCTCCAAAGCCACCTCCTCTTCCAAGAACCTAGCAGACAAGGTGCCAAGAAGTGTTAGGTACCAGCAGTGGTCTCAGAACTCATTCAAGGATCATGGTGAAAGGCATTCAAAGAGATTGTGGGGGCACAGGGATCCAATTAAGGGGGACAAGTTTAAGGTTTGCCTGGTCCCCTAAAAACTAATGGCACTAGAGAAGATGAGCTTTGGGAACTATAGCTTAATGGATACAATGTGTAAAAAGCTTCAGTGAGTCATGGTGGGAAGAGGCCATGAGGGCAGCAAACACAGTCTTAGATGATGTTATTAATAGCACTACAGGCTCTAGATTTCCTGTGGTGGTGTTCTTGGCAAGACCAGCCCGGCCAAAGTGGATACTCTCAACCTGGAACAGAGGGTCTTGGAGATGCCAGCACGTGAGGTATGATGAGAGGGTAAAATGATAGGAGGTGTCCTTTGGAAGGACTGACTCCTTGACTTTAAAAGGGAGAACCCAAATCTGTAGGTGAAATCTTTTTGGCTACAAAGAGGGCCAAGGCCTCCTAAGGTCAAGGTCTCCTCGTCACTTGCAAAGATGTCGAAGAACATATTCAGACTTTTCAAAGATGTCCTCATATCATTGGTTCCCACTCTGGAATTCTATCAATGAGGTGAGAGTTCCTCTAGTTGAAAAAGAGATCTAAAAAGACTTCCCTTTCTCATGTAATTTCTGTAACCTCCAGGACACACCCACCTCCCCCTTCCAGCTCTGTAATGAAGCCACAGCTGGTGCCAATTTGTGGAACTCCTTAAAGGCTATTCTCCCTTATATACCCCCGGACCAAGTTCCCATGCTCCCTCACCTGATTTCCTGCACTCACCTCCCACCTGGTGTGTTCACACCTGCAAGTGCCTTTTACCAACCCCTTTGCCAAAAGGCAGCCAGAGTGACCTTTCAAAGACCTATCAGTTCCTGGCATTTGTCTCCATAGAAATCTGCACTGATTTTCTAACAAATTCTCAGTCCTCCAAAGGCACCCATAATCCTCCCATCAGTCTCTTCATACCCCTCCAACTGACTGATGCCTGTTCTGCCCCATCTCTCTGCCCTTCAACCACACTGCCTCCTTCTTCCTGTGGAGACCTCTCATGGCACCTGCCTCCAAGCACAGGTGATTCCCATTGATGGGAAGACCCTCTTCTCTCCCCCATCTCCCCACTCCAGTTACTCCCAATTATTCGTGAGCTCACAAGCCCCATGGTACACACTCTCCATGCAGCCTGCTCTCTCTTTTCTAGCACTGGCCTCCGTTTCTAGCTGTCCTTGTGTCATGGATGTCCCTCCCCAGCCAGCCTCCAAGCTCTCCTTCCCTTTAGCTCCAACACCTGACACAGTGCCTGGCACGTAGTAAGCCCTGGCTAGCTTCTAAGAGCCTCACTGAGGGACTGAAAGCATTTTAAAAATGTCACCACGTAGGCTCCAAACTGTAGGCAGAAAAAGCTTTGCCTGGATTGACATTTTAGAGACGTATTCGTCAAGTTGGATGTGTTCACTGACTTTACCTTGTAAAATTAAAAAAAAAAAAAGGACCTCTGTATCGCTTCGCATCTAACGAAGGCGCATGTATACTACTAGACCACGTTATGAGCTTAATGGAAGGAGACAAGATGTTTTCGCTAAGAAAATGTATAAGACTGTTGAGGTCAAGTGGGAGGAAACAGTCCGTTTGTTGGAGCATTGCTATCTTACTCTATCACAGCCACTCTTAAAAATCTGACACGGGGTGAGTCAGAATTGTCTGTCGGAGATGAGTTAGATCTGGCTCATGTTCCTACAGACATGAAAACCAGAAACGAAGAAGGAGGCTTTGAAAGCGTGGGTTGAGGAGGCGGTGTGTTTCACTGGGATGAGCTAAGTGCCCAGGGCCACCAGCAGACATGCGGGCCTGTTTCCTTCCTTTGTTCTGGGGTCCCTCTTGCACCATGTGGTGAGGCTGGTGGCTGGGAGCAGCTCAGGACAGGACCCGGTCCCATCTTACCTCTCCCACCCTCCTGTGGGCTCTATTGGGCTCCAGTAGGTCCCAAGGGACAGCCTGCCTTCCTTGAAAAGCCCAGTAGCACTGGGAGCAGAAACTGGGACCAAAGAGTGAGCACCCTGTTTGACAAGCTGGACCAGCCACCTCTTCTTCAGATGCAGGGGGAGCCCTGGCATGCTGACTCCTCCCTTCTCCCTTTCCCCTTTCCTCTCTTCCTCCCTCTTTCCTTCCCCTCTCTCCTTTCCTGGTGGTGCCCTTTCCCAATGCCCACTTCATCCCTTTTCCTTTCTACATATCTGTCTTCTAGAGTTTCTTCTCTTTCCTCCCCATTACTTCTCTTCATCTGAATCTCCTCTTTGGTCCCTTTGTCCCTGCTCTCTGCTCCTCCTCCCCTTCCCTGGCCCCTGTTCAGCTCCATACTGAATGCAGGCAGAGCTGGACTAACATGCTCACTTGCTAGCTCAGCCACCCTCCAGAGAAGTCACTCTTCGGTGGCCACCTTCCTGACCCCCTGGTCGCTTCTCCACTTGTTCAGATATTGCTCTGAAGTCTGAGGAGGACAGAGCGGGGCTGCCACAGAAGCAGGCCAGAGGAGAAACCAAACCATGTGTCCACACTGTCCCCCAGCACTGCTGCTCTGAGAGCTTTCGGAGTCCTCAACAGGGTTAGGATTTAGGGGCTTCTTCAGAACCGGGAGTGAAAACAACCATAGGTCAAAAGAAAAGCTATGGCCCCCACACAAAAATAATAATCACAAATGAAAACTATGTTAACTCTGAAGTCCCAAAGTCGAAAAATTGCCTTGAATCTGTCACTAGAAAGCACCCAAGGCCTCACTCTCTGGGTTCTGGGTGCCCTGGGAATGGCAGGAGGCTCTGAAAAGCGCTTGGTGGTGCCAAACTATGGGGGCTAGCCTGCCCGCTGGCGGGGGGGGGGGGGGGGCGGGGTTACCACCTGTGGCGCTGTCCTGGCCTGACCCCCTGCGGAAGGGCTGTGGCGCAGCCTCCAGGGTGGTCTTGATGCCCTGGGGTTGGCGGGAGGCTGGGCCCCGACCACCCCACGCCCCGCCCCTGGACTGCGTTTTCTGCTTCAGGTGAGGGCGCGTCACGGTGTCACTTTACCTGTGAGCAGAAGGTCCTCCAGAGAAGCCATGGGGTGGGGAGGGGCAGCAGGCAGCGGGATCTGGAACAGGACACCGCGGCCTCAGGGGCTAGGCTGCAGCGTGGGAGCGCAGGGGCAGCGAGTATGGTGGGTCCTGCAGTTTTGAATGGGCTGCAGCACAGCAGCCTGGCTCTGCGCGCCCCTCCTTCCCGCCTGGGTAATTAGCAAAGCCCCTTCTCCCGGCCGCCCAGACCCGACCCCGCCCCCCTCCCTCCTGAGTCCTCTGAGAGCTCACTTCCAGCTTTGGAAATTAGCAAAGACCCTTCTCTGCGCCGGCCCTGCCCCCTCACTCCAGGGGCCTGAGCCCTGGCTGGGGTGCGGGGCAAAGCCCTGGCATGCTGCCACATTGACAGCGCCAGCGCTGGGCAGCCTCCTAGCCTGGCTCCCTGAGCGGGTGTCCACGGGCAGCCTGGCTGGAAAAGATCATCAGTCCTAAATGCCGGCTGCACTCTTGGGTCAGTTTGCTGGCTTCCAGATTGTGCCCAAAGACAGGAACCAGCTTCCCCAGCACAGGCCTGGGCTGAGATGCCCGCCTGGGATCTGTCTGAGCAGTCTCCTCGACTCCAGGCAGGGATGGCACTTCGACCTGGATGTTTGGGTTTTTTGTTTGTTTTTTTTGGTCATTGGTTATTACATGACCTCCAGGGTAGGTGCTCCACAAAGGGAGTGAAAACAGGACGCCTGATATATATGCATACAGCCATTCTAGAAAAATAGCTTGGGGTTCTATCGGAAACGCGGCATTGGTCCTTGCACTATGGTTTAATAGAAAAGGGATTATGCACCAAGTTACTTAAATGAGCATAGGTTGAAATCGTTTACTGAGAGTAAATATTTTAAATAGTTATATTTTAACTAAATCTATCATCAATCATAAATCTATTACACGAAGGATACAGGCAATTTAAAAGCAAGAGCACTCTCTTCAGGGTTTTAAATAATCCCTGTCTGTCTTGGCACATGAGAATGCAAAGATAGGAAATGGTTTGTAAAAGATCATATAATAGCTTTTACTAATTCTATTTATTTGACAGACAGAGATCACAAGTAGGCAGAGAGGCAGGCAGAGAGAAAGATGGGGAAGCAGGCTCCCCGCCAAGCAGAGAGCCTGATGAATGGCTTGATCCCAGGACCCTGAGATCAAGACCTGAGCCCAAGGCAGAGGCTTAACACACGGAGCCACCCAGGCGCCCCCAGATGAAATACATTTCTGACTTAGAAACTTCAGATAGAATTTTTTTGTCCATGATGACAAGTGAAGAAAATGTGTCATCCCTAAACCTAACCTTAACCCCTACCAACGCTGAAACCTAAGCTGACCTTAAAGCCCAAACTAGAACCCTGAATCCCAAACCTGGAATGGAACCCAAAGCCTATACCTGAGCCCTGCATCCAAGCCCTGAACCACGAACCCAAACCCTAAACCAGACTTCCAAGTCATGAAACCTGAACCCAAATCTCAGCATGAAGTCAAACCCCAAATTTGACCTTGAACTTTATCCCATAAGCCCTGAGTCTTAAAGCCTAAATCATAAACTTAAAGCCCTAAACTATAACTCTGATCCCTTGTCCTTCACTCTAAATCCTCACCCTAACACTAAACCCAAAGCCTGATCTAGAACTCTGACTAAAACCTGAACCTGAACCCATATTCAAACCCTTCACCACACTTTGCTTATGCACTTGCCATTGATGGATATTTGCAGTTTCTACCTTTTGATTCTTGTGAACATTGTTTGGGTCGGGGGCTAGGGTTAGGGTCTTGGATTAGGGTAGGGTCCAAGCTTGAGACCAAGTTGAGGTCAGAGTGTGTGTCTGCATCAGGGCCATGTTCAGTGACAGTGTTTGGGTCAAGGACTATTGTAATTCCACATTGTTTCCAATTCATTGTTCCTTAGCTATTTGGGGGGAAGTTAGGGGGTATTGGGCTCCATGCAGCTTGAAGTTCCGGAATGAAAAGGCCTCAGCTGGACCCTGGGAGGGAGCAGGACCTTCCACTGAAGGGTGAGCTCCCACAGTCCTGCACTGCCTTGCACCGCCTGCAGAGGGCGCCAGACCCCAGCTCCCGCCCTGAGCCCAGGCTTCACAGCCACAGCTGGGACCAGGGCCCCACCTCTTCAGGACCCACTGTGGAGACTTCTGGAGAATGTGGGGCGCCTCCCACCCTGACAGGACAAGCTGAGGAGGGTGTGGCTCTGCATCCACACTGACCGGACCCCTTGTGGAGGACACGACCACACTGGCAGCAGTCCAACCTCCTAAGGACCAGACGCTGGAGGAGATGAGGAGAAGCCACCTGAGTGGACTGTCAAGGGGTTCGTGGTCTCAGGACCCCACAGAGAAAGGGCGCCCTGTGTAGACACTGGGGCTTCCGTCGTTTTGTGTGAGGAGACGTGGCCTCCTGCTGTGCTGTGTGTGGGGCTGTGGGGTCCCCCCTTTCTGGGCTCGGGTGCTCCTCGGTCCTCGTCTGTGTTTGTGTGCTCGCGGATTCGGTTCCTGGGGCTCCTCAGATGGTCTGCAGTCAGGGAGCGTCCGCCTGCTTCGGTGCTTGTGCTCTCCCCACCTCAGCCCTGCGGGGACCTTCCTGTGTCCACACCCACTCCAGGCTTGTGCTGAGTCCGGAAATTCTGGAGCCAGAGTGAGGACTCTGTAGACGGTTTTGGGGAGAGTAGGTATTTTCCCAGTGTGGGTTCTTCCCTGATACAGTGCCTCCCCATCTCCGTGTGTACCCCTCCCTGTCTGTCATCATTGTTGCAGGGCTGTCAAAGGACAGGTCTGTCACCTTCTTGGTTCAGGGGCCTCCCGGGTATCTTGCTGTCTTTTATGCAGGTGTAAATGAGATCGTTCTCCATAGTCTCTTTCTGATGGTTCCTTCGGAGCACGTAGGAGTGCCACTAATTTCTGCATATTGATTTTGTTCCTTGCAAGTTCTTGAATTTATTAGTTCGATTGGCCTTAAACTCAATCTGCCAGTTATTTGACCAGCAGCATGGGTTTAATTGGGAAGAGCAGAGAATGGCAGTCTGGGCTGAGCAAGCTAAGGTCCCATCACAGGCAAGTGCGAGAAACAAAGGAGAGGAACATTATTTCATGGAGGAGGAAGAAGTTGGGAAGGGTGCTTGAAGGAAAGTCCCTTGGAGAAAGGCAGGGTGATGGAGAATTCTCACCAGCTGAGCTGCAATGCTCCTACAAAAAGTCAGGAGATGAACCTCCAGCTTCCCCTGTGGGGCCTGGAATTGGTGAGTCTCTCCTGTGGGGGATAGCAATGTGGTGTGGGTAATGGGCACTGAGCACCAGGCGCCCCATTCCAGCCTCCCCTTCTGGCTTCCCCAGTCCACTTTACTGGGGCTTCCCTTCCTGCTTTGGACAGTTCTAACCAGCTTGTGGTGGAACGTTGTGGAAAAACTGAAATTCCAAAACCACTGCTTCTACTGCACCTGAGATACAGGGGCCCATGATTTAATCCTCCCACGAGTCTCTTGCTAACATGTGTTCTCTCCCTTTTGGGTGACCTGGATTTGGGAGGGCTTGGCCTCCATCCCAAAGTCTGATGTTCTCTCTGCTTCCGTGTCGTCGTGCCAACATGGATGTTTGGAGGAGTCATTTCCTCTGCGGTGATTTCAAAGTGCAGTCAGCTTGTTATAGCAGCACAAATACGTGCTGTCTCCACACTCAGATTCCCCAGCCGTCATTTCTTTACCATGTTTTGCCACTTCACACGGGATGCTTCAGTGTGTTTGATCCCACACCAGGACAATGTCCTGCAGAACCACCACATAACCTGAAATGAGGACATCATTACAGAACCCATCCAAGGGTTAGTGTTAGGAACCAGGGACATGGCAGGACTGATCTGAAGACCCCATGGAGAGCTGTCTCGGTGGCTGAGTTGACAGTGGAGGTGAGGGTGAGTGTCTGGCTGTGGCTTTGTGTCCAGGAGTCAGCTCTGTGTGGGTGTGTTCTCAGCTAGGCATGCAGATTTCTGCTCCTCTGAATCCTTTCCGGAGTTCCAAATTGCACAGTTTCCTTCTGGGCGGCAGGCTGAGTCCTCTGGGATTGCCCATGTGTCCCCAAATTGTAGGGCACCTACTGCAAGGCCTTTGGGGTCAGAATCCTGAGAACTAAACCAAAGGTTATGGTTAGGGCCCACCACATGGCAGGCCCGATCTGCCAGCACTCTGTCCATCTTTCTGGGGGAGGGGGCAGTCGAGGGATTTGTTCAGGGTGAGTGTCAAGCTCCAGGTTTGCATCCAGTGGCCTGCTGAATATGGGGGTGTCCAGAGGTAGGAATGCAGATTTCAGTTCCTCTGAATCCTTTCTGGAGCTACAAATGGCATGGTTCCTTTCAGGGTGGCAGGGTGAGTCCTATGGTGTTCCTCGCTGTCCCCAATCTCTGAGGCTTTGGAGCCAGGCCGTCGGGGACAGACCTCTCAGGACAGAATCTAGGCTTAAGAGTTTGTGCCTATGGGCATGGCTGCACTGATCTGAAAGCACTGTGGCGAGGATCACAGGGGTCTGAGTTGAGAGCATGGTTCAGGATCAGTATCAAGGTCTGGGTTTGTGTCCAGGGGACCGCTGAATGTGGGGGTGGTCTCAGATGTCCAAGACGATTTCCCCTACTCTGAATTCCTTCCAGCATTCCAAATAGCCTGGTTTCCTTCTGGGTGGCAAGCTGAAATCTCTGAGATTTCTCAGGTCTTGCCCTTGCCCTTGCAAGGGCAAGATACTTTTTACAGTAAAAGAATTCACCAGATGAGCTGAACAGCAGAAAAGACACAGCTCAGGAGTTAATTAGTGAACAGGAATATCATGCCAAAACCTTCTTTGATAACACACTACAGAGCAAGGGAAGATAGGAGAGAAAGCTGAGATATAAAGGACAAACCCTCCAAGTTTCCAACATCATTCCCTACTTGTTTATTTCCATTGCTGTCAGCTTCTTCCCAGTCAAAAATAAGTCACCTGAGCCAGCCTTTTTTCTTCCTGAGATTGGGGCACTGCAAAGCCCACCAGAGAGGCCAAGGGCACCCCTGTACCTGCTGAGCTTAGCCCATTTGTACCTCAACCGTGAGAAGGTACCAGCCTGTCCCCCTGGTGCTCCATGGTCTGTGGCAGTCCTTCCTTCTGGACCCTGCTTTGCTGCTCTATTTTCGCTAACCCTGGTCTCAAACTAGGGATTGCTCCTGGAAGAGGAACTCAGGGAGATGAGGCTCAGGAGGGTCTCCCTGCCTGGAATCTCCATGTGAGGAGTGCGCAGCCAACAGATTTTGCCCAGGGACTTGAAAAATGCAGAGAGGCAGATTTCTTTTCTCTCTTTCTCTCTCTCTCTAGCCTCATACTAACCAGGAGTTCTTAGAACTTTCTTCAGTGACTTCTAGGTGTAGCTTGGCCACTTTTTCACAGAAAGGCCACTTGAGCATGATGAAACACACGTATAAGCAATTACTTTTTAAAAAATAAAAAGAATAAGCCAATGCACACAGACCTTTGACAGCAGCACAGGACGCTCAAGGGACCAGAGTCCCTACCTTGGGCAATAGTGGTA
The DNA here is from genome assembly GCF_964662115.1 of Mustela nivalis. NCBI lineage: Eukaryota > Metazoa > Chordata > Mammalia > Carnivora > Mustelidae > Mustela > Mustela nivalis. The sequence goes on along the minus strand of NW_028136114.1, from coordinate 417,622 downwards.
GAGGCCAGGTTCTGCCATGCAGGTCTCTAGACCTTTGGCAGTTTCCACGATTGCAAATCCAGACATGCAGAATCCTGAGGGACAACCTACTAACTGCAAAAGAGCAAAAATTCATCAGGATTCAGAGAGTGGAAATCCATTTGTACTGGAAAAGAAAGAAGTAGGCTTGCTGTGAATCCAGCAGGGAGGACAGGCATAGATAAAGGCTGGTGTATGGGTCACGGAAACTATTGTTTCTCAAGGGTCCTGCTGTCTCTGTAAAATGCTATGAGGACTGTCTCTTGGGGACCTCCTGCTTTCCTACCAGTGACACCCCCAGATTCTGCTTTGCTAGTCCCATGGATTCCTGGGGATACCCAGTTGATAAGCTACGCTGTCCTCATGACAACACTTGCTAATGGACTGAATGTTTGTGTCTTGTCCCTATTCAGATGTTGAAGCCCTGACCCTCAAGGAGTGCCATCAGGAGGTATGGGCTTTGAGAGGTGGTGAGGTCATGAGATTGGAACACTTGTGAATGAGATAAAAGCACTTCTGAGAAACGACCTGAGAGATTGTTCTGCCAGCTGTCATCCATGCAAGTCTACAACAGAAATATGGGCATTTATAGATAATGAAGCAGTCTCTTGCTAGATATCAGATCTCCCAGGATCTTGCTTTTGGACTTCTCAGTCTCTAGAACAGCAAGGAATAGTACATGTTTTGCTGATTCAGCCACCCAGTCTGTCATCATTTGTTGCAGCAACTTGAACTGAATAAAGCAGAGCCCAAGTCCTGGTTAATCCCTGCTTCTACTCATTTCCCCTCAGAAAGAGCTTCTAATCCAGAACTGACCTCTGCTTTCCATACACGTGCTTCAGACTCCTTCTGTGAGAGCCCAGACTTTGTAAAAGACTCCTCCCTCATGGCAACCAGCATTCTGTGACTCCTGAGGACTGTCCTCCCTGACTGTATTGAGTCAATCAAACTGATTTTGATTCTGGAGTCCCAGGATCAAGGACTGCATCAGGCTCCCAGCTTCATGGGGAGTCAGCTTCTCCCTCTGACCTTCTCCCCTCTCATGCTCTCTCTCTCACACTCTCTCTCTCTCTCAAATAAATAAATAAAAATCTTTTAAAAATCTGATTTTAACAGACCATAAGCTTGTTCTTGCTGGTCTTTGGAAGATTAGGCATTAGCCCTTCGGAGAAAGTTCTGAATGGCTGCTTCATGAAGGGGTGAACTGTGTCCCCAAAGTCTCTTTTTGCTGCCTTCTAATCACAGATGCTGAGACAAATCCTCCCAGGTGCTGGTTTTTCAAAGCACTTAATGCTTTGGCTTTGAAGTTCCTCACCTGACAGTTCTGCTTTAATCAGTTTGTGACAAAACAGCCAATTGGTGGTGGATGCAAAGTGCACTGATAAAGTTAAATGCCTAGAAGTAAAATGGCTATTTGTGTAACTGCAACATATTTTGCATTTAAAAAATTTTTCAAACTATTTTCCAAAGTGGTTGTATCATGATATATGCCAACAACAGTTTAGATTTTTTGTTGCTTCTAAATCTAGCTCAGACCAAGTACAATTAGCCTTTATAATTTTAGCCATTCTAATAGATACGTAAGCATGTCTCATTATGATTTTAATTTGTATTTCTTTAATGTCTAAATTTTGAGAAATTTGTCATGTGCCTCTAAACCATCCATATACTTTTGGTGACATGTCTCTTCCATTATTTCCTTCACATGTAAAATTGGATACTCTGTTTGGTTATTAGTAAGGTTTTTTATTTTTATTCATTTTTTAATAATCAGAGTAGATATCCATTATCAGATATGTAATTTGGAAATCGCTTGTCCATCTTTACAGTTTCTCAATGGAGCTTTGATAGCTGTGTCTTTCAAGAAATATGCTACTTCTTTCCTGGTATGACGGAGGTATGACTACAACATTATCAATGTTGACCTTTGCAAAGAAAATCATGGCTTAAGATATATGTAGTCTGCAGTTGTTGGGAGTGTTCACCATCCTTGCCTCTAACTCATCTCTCACTGCCCACACATTCAGATATGGGGGAATATTGATTGACAAAATATTAATTGCCAAATAACACTAGTTGGAGAATAAGAAAAATGCAGGCACCTGATTATATAATATTACATAAATAAAATATGTTTTTATAAGTGCTATTAGAAGTAAATTCCTCAATACTTTAATCACACAGAATGATGGAATCCTAGATTTTTTTTTCTTGTATTTACTAAGAAAATGATCATGCCTCAAGTATATTAAAATGGAATAGGGAAAATTAAAAATTGTTTTAAGATGATTTGCGTGTGTTGTGCGTATGTGAGAGAGAAAGTGAGAGAGAAAGATAAAGAAAAAGAGAAAGGGAAAGACAGAGAGGTGGCTGCAGTGAATTGATGAGTTGGAGGATAGATTTTAAAGTTTTGTCTTTTGCTTTCTACATTTCTTTTTCCTTAGTTCAAGAGAACAATCAGTAATATCTCAGAAGCCTGCTGGTAACATCAGCAGAAAGAATTAGAGGTTCCCAGAAAATTAAGATGACATATAGTTTTCCTGACATAAGAAAATCATTTTTTGTCCCCAGCTATTTTCAATGATCTATACCCCACCTGTGTACTTGCCCAAGCACACTTCTTCCAAAACTTCCTGGGAGGTTCTTACAAAGAAATGCAAAAACCTCACTCCTTAAGGATTTTGAGGGAACAAGGCAATGGGAAAACTAACAGTCACCACCAGACCAGGAAATAGCCTAAGCTATTGAGACAATAAATCAGTGGTATAACTCCTAGTGCTATTTCAAAAGCAATCAAGGCCTTGCATTCCTTGTCCCAGAAAATGAGCCCAAGACCCCATCTAGTTTATATCTGCTCTTGAAGCCTGCAGAGTCCCTTTCCCTTGTCCAACAGTTACCTCTGCTTTATTCTAATGTTGACGTTTCTGCCCTCGGTGGAATACAAGCTTCATTCAGGTGAACATGCAATACATATTGCACAAATACATATGTGGATGTGCATGCATCCACAACCTTATGACCAACCATACACGGGATAATAAAACTCTCTCTTCTGAGTATTCATCTTAAATACTAAATAAAAATCTCTCTCCTGTTCAAACAGTCAAGGCTTTGGAACTTATTCCCTGTGATCTCCTTGTATGTTGTAAACAAAGATTCCTTTGTTTGACAACTCCACCTGTTTCTGTGATTCACCAAAGACTGACCTCAGTTAGTTCAGTTGCTGTAATGGCTTTCACTACTCTGATTCTAACTCTGCAAGTCTCCAAATTTAACTATTTTTTCTCCCAATTCCGCATGTTCTTGGCTTTAAACTGCAACTCTGAAGAGAAGATTTGCTTGTTTAAAAAAAAAATCAAGAAAAGGGAGTAGTAGTCAACATTGTTACTTTGAACTTCCTGCCCTAAGGGGCTCTCCTGTTCTTTCTCTTTGACTTCCTGGACTAAAGCGACAGAAATTTGGCAATACATCACTCCCCAATCCAGATTACTGCCAGAACAGTTTATACTCTTAGAAAAATATTAGTTTAAAAGATCACATAATTAAATACTTAAGCATGTAGTGTAATATAGTGGTTTACAAGAAATATATTTTGGTCATCTGAATATTTGGTTTTCAGCCATGGCTACTGACTCACAGCTCCTAAAACTCTTGGGATTTCCTGTGATAAGGGTGAGAGAGGTGTGTTTTGTTATGTTAATGAAGTGACCTTCAGACCTCACTCAAGGCAAGGGCTGTTTGCCTGAAGGACCAACCACTTGGTGAAAGCCTTCACAACTTTTTGCCCAATGTGCCTCCCCTTCCTCCCAATACAGGATTATCTGGGGAGGGAAGAGGATCTGGAGATTAGATCAGCAAATGACGATGATTTAGTCAGTCATGACTATGTCATGAAGCCTCCACAGAAAACCTGAAAGGACTGGGTTCAGAAAGCTTTTAGTTTGTTAAATGTATGAAAAGGCAGGAAGAGTGGCAGTCTTACAGAAGGTAATAGAAGCTCTGTGCCCATTCTCCATACCTTGCCCTGTGCACTTCTTTATCTATCTATTGATTTAAATCTTCTATTATATCTTTTAATAAGCTGGCAAACATAAAGTAAGTATTTTTCTGAGTTTTGTGAGTCCCTGTAGCAAATTAAAAGAACGTAAGAAGTAGGCCACTGGGACCTCCAACCTGTAGTTGCTCAGTCACAAGCACAGGTAATAACCTGGGGCCTACAGTGAGACTGGCATCTGAGGTGGGGTTGGAGATAGTCTTGGAGGACTGATCCCTTAACTGATGAAATCTTACACTATGTTCAGGTAGATAGTGTCAGAATTTAGTTGAATTCTTGGAGATCCTGCTGTTGTCTGAAAATCATTTGGCATTGTTGGTATGATGTCCTAAAGCCCAAAAAGATATAGCTACCTCAAAATAAGAATACGGTTGACAGCTTATATATAATAAGTGAGTATTTCAGGGATTTAAAATATACCCAATAAATAATGTAAGGAAATAAGGAAAGATTTTGAAATAAAAACAAGAATAAGAACCTAGTGGTACTAATAGATTAAATATATGTAATCTAGTTGAATTAAGAATACAATGGATAGAATACGTAATGGATTCAATAGAGATAAGAAGTCACTTAAGGATATAGTCATCTGGATACCAGCAAAGCATTAAAATTATCAATATAAAAGAGGTGTAAGATGTAGGTGATGTGTGTGGAACAAAAGCTAGAGAAGAAATTAGATTTCCTTACTACTCATAGCCTGTTGACAAGTCCTTGAAGCTCCTTTGGGGACTCAGCTGCTTCCATGTGGACACATCCACTCAGGGCAAAAAGCATTCTTAGTCCACCCCCCAGGATACTGAAAATCTACTTTCACATGTAAAAATTACTTTGGAAACTTCTTTATCTCTACTCCCCACCCCTGCCCTCAAGATATACATTGGCAATCATCTCCCAAGCATATACCCACTGATACACATCAGAAGAGTCTCTTCCCTGAGTTTTTACTAAATAGTAATAAATGACCTTGCCCTAACAATAGCTAGCCCCCTCAAGGTCCTGGAAACCTTGTTTATAAAATACCTTGGAGGCTTGTGCTATCCCTAACCTCCTCCCAAATTGAAAGTATATAATCAGCCACTCTTCATGACCCTCTCTCTCTACTCCAAATAAATAAATAAATATTTTTAAATAAAATAAAATAAATGACTTTTTTTAAATGAAAGAAGAAAAAGGAAAGAAATATTTGAATATTAATGTACATCTATTTCTCAAGCATAAATAGTGAAGACACTGGATTAAAACTTACATACAAGAAAAGAAATAAAATATTCATAACTATAGTTGACTCTATGAATCCCAAACTAGGGCATACATACCAAAGACACACAAAAAATATCACAAGTGTTAGAGAGAACAAAAATAATTCATTAATAAAGAAACAAGAATCAGACTGACAGAAATTTTTTAAATAACATCAGATATAAAAAAGAATGAAGTAATAGCTTTATTATCTTGAAAAAAAATCGCAAATGGAAACATTTAGATCCTTATAAAATGTCATTGGCATAGGAAGGCATAATAAAAAAAATATTTTCAGGAATACAGACCACAGATAATTTGCCTTAATTTGTGTAGGCAGCACTTAAATACTAATATCATTTTAACAGTTAAAATATACTCTATGATCTTTGAGGTTGGGGAAAAGAGGATGACCAAGTCATCTTGAAATAATTCAGTTTTATGAAAAAAGTAAAAAGATAAAAAAAAAAGACTTGTAGAAAAGAGAGATAAAACATATGCATAATAAAAATAAATAAATAAATAAACAGCTGAAGTGCCTGGGTGACTTAGTCGGTTCAAGTGTCTGCCTTCAGCTCAGGTGATGATCCCAGGGTCCTGGTATTGAGCCCTGCATCAGGCTCCCTGCTCAGTGGAGAGTCTGCTTCTCCCTCCCATTGAGAAAAAAAAATTTGACTTATTTATTTGAGAGAGATAATCTTTAAATTTTACTTATTTATTTGAGAGAGAGTGAGAAAAGAAAAACATGCACACAGCAGAGGGAATAACAGAGGGAGAGGGAGAAGCACGCCACTGAGCAGGGAACCCCCTGCGGGGCTCTATCCCAGGACCCGGGTATTATGACCTGAGCTATAGGTAGACACTTAACTCAGGTACCCCAATAAATACAATCTTTTAAAAAAAAATAAATAATAATAAAAATAAATAATATTTCAGGTATTATGATTTATTTACTGTAAGACTTGGTATAAAAACAGGATGACATACTTGTCTAATTATAGCAAAAGACTTTGATAAGTTTAGATGCAGTAGTACATAAAAAATTTAACTTCTTTCATTAACTGATAATTTAATTAGATTAAATTAAGAGACATCAAAATTTAGAGAATCTAGTAGTCCTGATCTATTAATAAATGTAGCCATCCTGACCCCAAAACAAGAGTCTTCAGTAAGTATATAAGCATAAGTTGAACATTTACACAAACAGGCCATTATTTAGGCCAGAAGTATATGCCAATAAATTCCTAGAGTTAAATATCAGGCTATATTTTCCAAGAATAAGGCAATAAAATTAGAAAACAATGACCAAAATATTAAATTCATATAATTGGAAGTTAACTTCATACCTAAAAAGAAATAATACAGCTAATTCAGAAATTTTTAGAATTACAGTACTTTGGTAATATCAACTCTCAAAATGAGTGACGGACAGGTGGGACTAGCAAGAGACTCGTGGGAGGATTAAATCATGGGCCCCTGTATCTCAGGTGCAGTAGAAGCAGTGGATTTGGAATTTCAGTTTTTCCACAACGTTCCACCACAAGCTGGTTAGAACTGTGCAAAAGCAGGAAGCGAAGCCCCAGTAAAGTGGACTGGGGATGCCAGAAGGGGAGGCTGGAAGGGGCCTGGTGCTCAGTGCCCATTACAGACCCCACATTGCAATCCCCGACAGGAGAGACTCACCAATTTAAGGCCCCACAGGGGAAGCTGGAGGTTCATCTCCTGACTTTTTGTAGGAGCTTTGCAGCTCAGCTGGTGAGAATTCTCCATCACCCTGCCTTTCTCCAAGGGACTTTCCTTCAAGCACCCTTCCCAACTTCTTCCTCCTCCATGAAATAATGTTCCTCTCCTTTGTTTCTTGCACTTGCCTGTGATGGGACCTTAGCTTGCTCAGCCCAGACTGCCATTCTCTGCTCTTCCCAATTAAGCCCATGCTGCTGGTCAAATAACTGGCAGATTGAGTTTAAGGCCAATCGAACTAATAAATTCAAGAACTTGCAAGGAACAAAATCAATATGCACAAATTAGTGGCACTCCTAGGTGCTCAGAAGGAACCATCAGAAAGAGACTGCGGAGAACGATCTCATTTACACCTGCATCCAAGATAGCAAGATTCCCGGGAGGCCCCTGAACCAAGAAAGTGACAGCCCTGTAACAATGACGACAGACAGGGAGGGGTACACACGGAGATGGGGAGGCACTGTGCTCAGGGAAGTACCCCCACTGGGAAAATACCTACTCTCCCCAAAACCGGCTACAGAGTCCTCACTCTGGCTCCCGAATTTCCGGACTCGGAGCAAGCCTGGAGTGGGTGTGGACACGGGAAGGACCCCGCAGGGCTGAGGTGGGGAGAGCACAAGCACCGAAGAAGGCAGACGCTCCCTGACTGCAGACCATCTGAGGAGAACAAGGAACCGAATCCGCGAGCACACAAACACAGACAAGGACCAAGGAGCACCCGAGCCCAGAAAGGGGGGACCCCACAGCCCCGCGCACAGCACAGCAGGAGGCCACGTCTCCTCACACAAAACGACGGAAGCCCCAGTGTCTACACAGGGCGCCCTTTCTCTGTGGGGTCCTGAGACCACGAACCCCTTGACAGTCCACTAAGGGACTTCTCACCTCCTCGAGCGTCTGGTCCTTAGGAGGTTGGACTGCTGCCAGTGTGAGCGTGTCCTCCACAACGGGTCCGGTCAGTGTGGATGCAGAGCCACACCCTCCTCAGCTTGTCCTGTCAGGGTGGGAGGCGCCCCACATTCTCCAGAAGTCTCCACAGTGGGTCCTGAAGAGGCAGGGCTCAGGTCCCAGCTGTGGCTGTGCAGCCTGGGCACAGGGCAGGAGCTGGGGTCTGGCGCCCTCTGCAGGCGGTGCAAGGCAGTGCAGGACTGTGGGAGCTCACCCTTCAGTGGAATGTCCTGCTCCCTCCTGGGGTCCAGCTGACGCCATTTCATTCCGGAAATTCAAGCTGCATGGAGCCCAATACCCCCCAACTTCCCCCCAAATAGCTAAAGAACAATGAATTGGAAACAATGTGGAATTACAACAGTCCATGACCCAAACAGTGTCACTGAACATGGCCCTGATGCAGACCCACACTCTGACCTCAACTTGGTCTCAAGACTGGACCCTACCCTAATCCAAGACCCTAACCCTAGCCCCCAACCCAAACAATGTTCACAAGAATCAAGAGGTAGAAACTGCAAATATCCATCAATGGCAAGTGCATAAGCAAAGTGTGGTGAAGGGTTTGAATTTGGGTTCAGGTTCAGGTTTTAGTCAGAGTTCTAATCAGGCTTTGGGTTTAGTGTTAGGGTGAGGATTAGAGTGAAGGACAAGGGAACAGAGTTATAGTTTAGGGCTTTAAGTTTATGATTTAGGCTTTAAGACTCAGGGCTTATGGGATAAAGTTCAAGGTCAAATTTGGGGTTTGACTTCATGCTGAGATTTGGGTTCAGGTTTCATGGCTTGGAAGTCTGGTTTAGGGTTTGGGTTCGTGGTTCAGGGCTTGGATCCAGGGCTCAGGTACAGGCTTTGGGTTCCATTCCAGGTTTGGGATTCAGGGTTCTAGTTTGGGCTTTAAGGTCAGCTTAGGTTTCAGCATTGGTAGGGTTTAAGGTTAGGTTTAGGGATGACACATTTTCTTCAGTTGTCATCATGGACAAAATAATTCTATCTGAAGTTTCTAAGTCAGAAATGTATTTCATCTGGGGGCGTCTGGGTGGCTCAGTTTGTTAAGCCTCTGCCTTGGGCTCAGGTCATGATCTCAGGGTCCTGGGATCAAGCCCTTCATCAGACTCTCTGCTTGACGGGGAGCCTGCTTCCCCATCTTTCTCTCTGCCTGCCTCTCTGCCTACTTGTGATCTCTCTCTGTCAAATAAATAGAATTAGTAAAAGCTATTATATGATCTTTTACAAACCATTTCCTATCTTTGCATTCTCATGTGCCAAGACAGACAGGGATTATTTAAAACCATGAAGAGAGTGCTCTTGCTTTTAAATTGCCTGTAACCTTCGTGTAATAGATTTATGATTGATGATAGATTTAGTTAAAATATAACTATTTAAAATATTTACTCTCAGTAAACGATTTCAACCTATGCTCATTTAAGTAACTTGGTGCATAATCCCTTTTCTATTAAACCATAGTGCAAGGACCAATGCCACGTTCCCGAGAGAACCCCAAGCTATTTTTCTAGAATGGCCATATGCATATATATCAGGCGTCCTGTTTTCACTCCCTTTGTGGAGCACCTACCCTGGAGGTCATGTAATAACCAATGACCAAAAAAAACAAACGAAACCCCAAACATCCAGGTCGAAGTGCCATCCCTGCCTGGAGTGGAGGAGACTGCTCAGACAGATCCCAGGCAGGCATCTCAGCCCAGGCCTGTGCTGGGGAAGCTGGTTCCTGGCTTTGGGCGCAATCTGGAAGCCAGCAAACTGACCCAAGTGTGCTGCCGGCCTTTAAGACTGATGATCTATTCGCAGCCAGGCTGCCCGTGGACACCCGCTCAGGGAGCCAGGCTAGGAGTCTGCCCAGCGCAGGCGCTGGCAACGGGGCAGCATGCTAGGGCATAGCCCTGCACCCCAGCCAGGGCTCAGTCCTCAGCAGTGAGGGGGCGGGGCCGGCGCAGAAAAGGGTCTTTGCTAATTTCCAAAGCTGGAAGTGAGCTCTCAGAGGACTCAGGAGGGAGGGGGCGGGGGCGGATCGAGGGCGGCCAGGAGAAGGGGCTTTGCTAATTGCCCAGGCGGGAAGGAGGGGCGCACAGCGCCAGGGTGCTGTGCTGCAGCCCATTGGGGACTGCAGGACCCACCATACTCGCTGCCCCTGCGCTCCCACGCTCCAGCTTAGCCCCAGAGGCCGCGGTGTCCCGTTCTCATTCCTGCGGCCTGCTGCCCCTCCCTGCCCCATGGCTTCTCTGGAGGACCCTCTGCTCACAGGTAAAGTGACACCTCGACGCGCCCTCACCTGAAGCAGAAACCTAGGACAGGAGCGGGGGAAGGGGGGGGAGTGGTCGGGGCCCAGGCTCCAGCCAACCCCAGGGCACCAGGACCACCCCGGACGCCTCGCCACACCCCCTCCGCAGGGGGTCGGGCCAGGACAGTGCCACAGGAGGTACCCCCCCCTGCCAGCAGGCAGGCTAGCCCCCATAGTTTGGCGCCCCCCGTGCATGTCAGAGCCTCCTGCCATTCCCAGGGCACCCAGAACCCAGAGAGTGAGGCCTTGGGTGCTTTATAGTGACAGATTCAAGGCAATTCTTCGACTTTGGGACTTCAGAGTTAACATAGTTTTCATTTGTGATTATTATTTTTGTGTGGGCCATAGCTTTTCTTTGGACCTATGGTTGTTTTCACTCCCGGTTCTGAAGAAGCCCCTAAATCCTAACCCTGTTGAGGACTCAGAAAGATCTCAGAGCACCAGTGCTGGGGGACAGTTTGGACACATGGTTTGGTTTCTCCTCTGGCCTGCTTCTGTGGCAGCCCCGCTCTGTCCTCCTCAGACTTCAGAGCAATATCTGAACAAGTGGAGAAGTGACCAGGTGGTCAGGAAGGTGGCCACCGAAGAGTGACTTCTCTGGAGGGTGGCTGAGCTAGCAAGTGAGCATGTTAGTCCAGCTCTGCCTGCATTCAGTATGGAGCTGAACAGGGGCCAGGGAAGAGGAGGAGGAGCAGAGAGCAGGGACTAAGGGACCAAAGAGGAGATTCAGATGAAGGGAAGTAATGGAGAGGAAAGAGAAGAAACTCTAGAAGACAGGCATGTAGAAAGAAAAGGGATGAAGTGGGCATTGGGAAAGGGCACCACCAGGGAAGGAGAGAGGGGAAGGAAAGAGGGAGGAAAGAGGAAAGGGGAAAGGGAGAAGGGAGGAGTCAGCATGCCAGGGCTCCCCCTGCATCTGAAGAAGAGGTGGCTGGTCCAGCTTGTCAAACAGGGTGCTCACTCTTTGGCCCCAGTTTCTGCTCCCAGTGCTACTGGGCTTTGCAAGGAAGGCAGGCTGTCCCTTGGGACCTACTGGAGCCCACTGGAGCCCACAGGAGGGTGGGAGAAATAAGATGCCACCGGGTCCTGTCCTGAGCTGCTCCCAGCCACCAGCCTCACCACATGGTGCAAGAGGGACCCCAGAACAAAGGAAGGATACAGGCCAGCATGTCTGCTGGTGGCCCTGGGCACTTAGCTCATCGCAGTGAACCACACCGCCTCCTCAACCCACGCTTTTAAAGCCTCCTTCTTCGTTTCTGGCTTTCATGTCTGTAGGAACATGAGCCAGATCTAACTCATCTCCGACAGACAATTCTGACTCACCCCGTGTCAGATTTTTATGAGTGGCTGTGATAGAGTAAGATAGCAATGCTCCAACAAACGGACTGTTTCCTCCCACTTGACCTCAACAGTCTTATACATTTTCTTAGCGAAAACATCTTGTCTCCTTCCATTAAGCTCATAACGTGGTCTAATAGTATACACAAGCCTTCGTTAGATGCGAAGCAATACAGAGGTCATTTTTTTTTTTTAAATTTTACAAGGTAAAGTCAGTGAACACATCCAACTTGACGAATACGTCTCTAAAATGTCAATCCAGGCAAAGCTTTTTCTGCCTACAGTTTGGAGCCTACGTGGTGACATTTTTAAAATGCTTTCAGTCCCTCAGTGAGGCTCTTAGAAGCTAGCCAGGGCTTACTACGTGCCAGGCACTGTGTCAGGTGTTGGAGCTAAAGGGAAGGAGAGCTTGGAGGCTGGCTGGGGAGGGACATCCATGACACAAGGACAGCTAGAAACGGAGGCCAGTGCTAGAAAAGAGAGAGCAGGCTGCATGGAGAGTGTGTACCATGGGGCTTGTGAGCTCACGAATAATTGGGAGTAACTGGAGTGGGGAGATGGGGGAGAGAAGAGGGTCTTCCCATCAATGGGAATCACCTGTGCTTGGAGGCAGGTGCCATGAGAGGTCTCCACAGGAAGAAGTAGGCAGTGTGGTTGAAGGGCAGAGAGATGGGGCAGAACAGGCATCAGTCAGTTGGAGGGGTATGAAGAGACTGATGGGAGGATTATGGGTGCTTTTGCAGGACTGAGAATTTGTTAGAAGATCAGTGCAGATTTCTATGGAGACAAATGCCAGGAACTGATAGGTCTTTGAAAGGTCACTCTGGCTGCCTTTTGACAAAGGGTTTGGTAAAAGGCACTTACAGGTGTGAACACACCAGGTGGGAGGTGAGTGCAGGAAATCAGGTGAGGGAGCATGGGAATTTGATCCGGGGGTATATAAGGGAGAATAGCCTTTAAGGAGTTCCACAAATTGGCACCAGCTGTGGCTTCATTACAGAGCTGGAAGGGGGAGGTGGGTGTGTCCTGGAGGTTACAGAAATTACATGAGAAAGGGAAGTCTTTTTAGATCTCTTTTTCAACTAGAGGAACTCTCACCTTATTGATAGAATTCCAGAGTGGGAACCAATGATATGAGGACATCTTTGAAAAGTCTGAATATGTTCTTCGACATCTTTGCAAGTGACGAGGAGACCTTGACCTTAGGAGGCCTTGGCCCTCTTTGTAGCCAAAAAGATTTCACCTACAGATTTGGGTTCTCCCTTTTAAAGTCAAGGAGTCAGTCCTTCCAAAGGACACCTCCTATCATTTTACCCTCTCATCATACCTCACGTGCTGGCATCTCCAAGACCCTCTGTTCCAGGTTGAGAGTATCCACTTTGGCCGGGCTGGTCTTGCCAAGAACACCACCACAGGAAATCTAGAGCCTGTAGTGCTATTAATAACATCATCTAAGACTGTGTTTGCTGCCCTCATGGCCTCTTCCCACCATGACTCACTGAAGCTTTTTACACAATGTATCCATTAAGCTATAGTTCCCAAAGCTCATCTTCTCTAGTGCCATTAGTTTTTAGGGGACCAGGCAAACCTTAAACTTGTCCCCCTTAATTGGATCCCTGTGCCCCTACAATCTCTTTGAATGCCTTTCACCATGATCCTTGAATGAGATCTGAGACCACTGCTGGTACCTAACACTTCTTGGCACCTTGTCTGCTAGGTTCTTGGAAGAGGAGATGGCTATGGAGGTGAGTGGGGATGGGAGTGGGAGGATTTCTCCCTTCACTTCCCTTTTTGTGTTTTCAAATAATGGGTTTTGAGGGGGAGGGAAAGGTTAACCAGACCATTTATTTTCCATCTCCCATCGATAAAATGTCACACAGGAGAGAGGTGGCAGAAACGCACTTTCAGGTTAATTTTTTTACAAGGAAGATTGACTTATGAACCTACTTTGTTATTCCATTTCATTCAATTTCCCTGTACTTTTTTTTCTATGAAGTGTAACGGTAACCCATCATTATTTTTATTGTTGGCACGTGCTTTGTGAACCATAAAGTGTACGCTATAAATGGGAGCGCTTTTCTTTTTTTTTTGTAGTTTACGAAAAACTAATATTTTTTAAATTAATTTTTTATTTATTTTCAGCATAACAGTATTCATTCTTTTTGCACCACACCCAGTGCTCCATGCAAGCAGTGCCCTCTATGATACCCAACACCTGGTACCCCAACCTCCAAATCCCCCGCCCCTTCAAAATCCTCAGATTGTTTTTCAGAGTCCATAGTCTCTCATGATTCAGCTCCCCTTCCAATTTCCCCCACCTCCCTTCTCGTCTCTAACTCCCCATATCCATGAAAAACTAATTTAAAAACATTCATCCACCAGAGTACCCAAAGGGCTCCCATATAAACTATCTGTCGTTACATTATGTCCCGATGTGGAGCTCGATCCCAGGATCCTGAGATCATGACCTGAACTGAAGGCAGAGGCTTTAACACACTGAGCCACCAGCCCCAATGTATTCTCTTCAGTACCAGAATTTGTAACCAATTGACAGATGAGAAAGGAGGCAGTCAAGTGAAAAACCTGCAAGAAATTTGAATTAGATGAATTCAGCTACTCAGGCACTGTTTCACATTTTCAGATCTCTGCAGAAAAGGGGTTAACCTTTTTACAGCATGTAAAAGAGAAGACTATAACACATACTATGTGTAAGCATGTAAATATCAAAAAATATCCCATTAGTTGCTAAGACACGCAGGGCCTCTATTTTCTCTCAAATTCATGAATATGTAGGAGCAATAAGTGAGAAGTGAATGTATACTCTTCACTTCGAAGTCTTTTAGAAATCTAAAATAAACATAACTGATGCTTTCCTTCTGATGGTCCCTCTGTTGGTCATATTGTATATGAGCCATGACATTTAGTTTTACAAAATTTATTGATGTTTGTTGATATGTTTTATCATAACTAATTTTCCCTCCCTTATCTAGATTCCCCAGCTTTCAGACAGGTGGACACTTCAATAAACCATACCCAAGGGATGTATCAAGTACTTCTTAGACATTCTCTCAGATCCTTGAGGTCTCATTTTCCTATGGATTTGCAATAGGTTCTGCCAGAGGCACCACTGTGACAACTGATGTCCATGGTCTATCTCCTGCTAAGCTCAAGAGGTCACTGGTTTCCAAGTTTATCTATACAATTAATGCATTCCAGCAAGTTCTTTTTTTTTAATATTAACAAACTTATTTTAAAGTTTATATGGAGAAGCAAAGACTCACAATAGTCAACATAGTGTTGAAGGAGAAGAAAGACTGAGGACTGACTTCAAAGTTTACCATAACGATGGGGCGCCTGGGTGGCTCAGTGGGTTAAGCCTCTGCCTTCGGCTCAGGTCATGATCCCAGGGGCCAGGGATCAAGTCCCGCATTGGGTTCTCTGCTCAGCAGGGAGCCTGCTTCTTCTCATCTCTCTCTCTGGCTGTCTCTCTGCCCATTTGTGATCTCTCTCTCTGTCAAAAAAAATAAATAAAATCTTAAAAAAAAGTTTACCATAACGATAATTGTAAGCATGATATTGTAATACCACAGAAAGACTAGATTAAAGCAACAGAATATATGTTATCAATTATATTTTATATTTAATAGAAAAGAAAAAGCAATAAAAGAGAGCAAAATACAATCTTTTAAACAAATGGTTCTGTAGCAATGGTGAAGCTAAATCTAAAAATATAAAATAAAATAAATCCAGGCAGATATCCTACACTCTTCACAAAAATTAACTCAGATTGGATTATAAACCTAAACATGAAACATGTAGAAGGTAATATAGAAGAAAATTTAAATGACCTTGGTTTTTGCAAAAACTTTAGCTACAAAAGCACAAGCACTGAATTTAAAAATGTCTACTCTGTGAAACACAATGCCAAGAGAATGAAAAGGCAAAGCACAGACTATGAGAAAAATTTTGCAAAATACACATCTGGCAAAGGACTGTTAATCAAAAATACACAAAGACCCCTTAAAACTCAACAATGGGGGAAAAACCTGATTAAAAATGAGCCAAAGACCTTAGCAGATACCTCACCAAAGAAAATATTACAGATGGCAAATAAGCATATAAAAAGATGCTTCACATCATATGTCTTCAGGAAAATGCAAATTAAAACAAAAAAGAGACACCAGTACATACCCAGAATCCAGAGCACTGACAACTGAACACGAAATGTTGGTGAGGATGTGGAGCAACAGGAATGTTCTTCCATGTCTATTGAGAATAAAGAATGGAAAACAACTTGGCAGTTTCTTACAAAACTAAACATATTCTTGCCAGATGATTCAGCAGTAGCAGCTCTTGGTATTTATCCAAAGAAGATGAAATCTATACCCACAAAGATGTCTATAGTAGTTTTATTCATAACTGACAAAAGCTTGGAAGCAACCAAGATATCCTTCCATAGGTGAAAGGTCCAATAAAGTGTAGTACATGCAAACAATGGAATATTATTTAATGCTAGAGAAATGAATTACCAAGCTATGAAAAGATATGGATATAAATATTTAATAAATATTTGATTTTAGGCTTTTACCAGTCTATCAATAGTATTAGTATATTTTAACAGTGAATGCTCAGCATTCATGAATTTACCTAATAAAACATTTTGGGTTCAATATTTTAAATACTTCAACCTCTATGATTATATTCCTAATAATTTTGAATTGGGGTAAATAAACCTTAATTTTTTGTAACTTGTTTCTTATTGCAAGAGAGCTCAATGAACTTTTAGAAAATAAAAATTTACAAAAAAAAGTTTAGTTTACTATTGCCAAATAATTTAAAACTTTATCTTATATTCAAATACATATATTTTTCTAAATTGATTTATATGCTACTAAAACCAAAAACTTTTAGTTATACTAGATTTCATATCATGCAATCAATGCCAGAAATCCATCTGGCAATGATTTGTCTTAAATAGAGTTAAGATGGGTGTTATTACAATGCAAGATGGAAACAAAGATAGTATAACAATTGGTGTTACATAACTTTTCCGTTTTGATCAAGTTACTAATCTACAAAAGGCTTTTATCAGTGACAGACTTGGGAATTTACAAAACTTTTAAACTAGCACGTGCGACTCATTCCTAGAAAACAACACAATCAATAACACTTTATTTAGATTAAATCATGACTATTTCTCCATTTGAATAAAAAAGGTAGCAACCCCAATAAGTTTATTGAACATGAAAAGTTGAAATGCTATAATGCTCCTAAGGAATTAAATGATCCAGTCAAGAATTACAAAAAAAGGATATAAATTACCAAAGTGTTTGTATAATTGTAATGTACAACTGCCCATTATCGTTCCATAGTGTAGGCTTGTACAAGAACTCTATAAAAGAACTCCACTTCTAAACTGTGGAAAATATGTTCCCTTTCCCCCTATATACAACTATTAAGCCATTCATTTAGCTTTTAAAATATCCACTTAATACAGGCTTTTTACACATTTGAACAGGCAGCAGGGCTCTATTCTTATCGCTTACATCTGAAGGATAGACTTCTAGCGTAAGAGGTAAAGCCCATAAAGGAGCCCAATAATAAAAACAAAACACAGTTTAGTGAGCCCTTACAATCTGCCAGCTACCTTTCTGAGAATACTTCAATTAATAAAACATATAAAATACCTGACCACAAAGAGCTTACATTCTTTTGAAATATAATAGTGAAATAAACCAATAATAGAGGGGCACCTCGGTGGCTCAGTCCATTGAGTGACTGCCTTTGGCTTGGGTCATGATCTCAGGGTCCTGGGATGTAACTCCCCAGCAGGCTTTCTAGGCAGTGGGGTGTTTTCTTCTTCCTCTGCGCACCCTCCCTATTCTCTCTCTCTCTGTCTCAAATAAGAAAATAAACCAGTAATAGAATAATGATTGATGGTTGATGGTGATAAGTGTTACAAAGAAATACAAGAAAGGTAAAAGCCATTGGAGAATGCAGGGATGAAAGTTAATTTTATTTTGTGTTGGGTGGTTATATCTCATTTATGAGATGCTATTTGCACAAAGACCCAGGAAGTGAAGGAGAGTGTTATACAAATATTAAAGGAAAAGATTGCTCTAGGCAGAGCAAGTAAGTATATAGACTTTGTGTGAACAGCTTGTCTGTTACTTTTGAGGAAAAGCAAGGAGGCCAATGAGGAGTTCATAGTGGTGGAGAGAGGAAGAACGTATTGATGTATGACCTTCTAGTACATTGAAACGCCTTCAGTTTTTATTTAATATGAAAGGGTAAGATACCAAAAGTCTTTCAACAGCAGAATAAAATCATATGACCTGATTTTTAGGTTAAATTGCTGTACCAAAATAAATTTGCATGGAGAAAGGAGTGCAGTATGTGTGGAAGTGGGGTTATCAATCAAGTCAATAATTCAGGAACATATGATGGTGTTTTTAGCATGCTGGGTGGTAATAGAAGTGGTGAGGTATGGTTTTCATTGTGTATATATTTTGATTGTGAATATTCTGGTGAACAGGATGGGGTATGTGCAGGACAGACATCAACATTTATTTTACCTGCACAAACAGAAGGGTGGAGTCTTCATTCCCTGATATGGAGAGAACTCTGAGTTCAAATGTTCTTTCTCATTAAATGGCATAGTGATGATGAGGATTTAGTCAGACAGTGAAAGAGAGCAGTAAGCATAGTGTTAAGCGGTAAGACATTATAATACATTTGAACAAAACGTTGTGTTGGATCATCTGTTTATGTGAGTAAATAAATAAATAAATAAATAAAGCTTCCTGGGGTTCTGATAGAGGTAAAGAAGACTGTATATGATCCAAAGGGGCACGTGCACCAAATGTTTATAGCAGTAATATCCACAATGGAATACTATTCAGCCATCAAAAGAAATGAAATCTTGCCATTTGTTTTGACATGGAAGGAACTGGAGGGTATTATGCTTAGCAAAATAAGTCAACCAGAGAAAGGCACTATTATATGATCTCCCTGATATGAGGAAATGGAGGTGCAATGTGGGGGGTTTGGGGAACAGGAAAAGAGTAAATGAAACAAGATGGGATCGGGAGGGAGACAAACCATAAGAGACTCTTAATCTCACAAAACAAACTGAGAGTTGCCGGGGGGGTGGGGAGGTTAGGGAGAGGGTGGTGGGGTTATGAACATTGGGGAGGGTATGTGCTGTGGTGAGTGCTGTGAAGTGTGTAAACCTAGTGATTCACAGACCTGTACCCCTGGGGCTAATAATACATTATATGTTAATTAAGAAGAATAAGTAAAAGAAGAAGAAGAAGAAGAAGAAGAAGAAGAAGAAGAAGAAGAAGAAGAAGAAGACGACTACTATAAATCAAATGCTATGGTTTTCAGCATAGAGTGTGTAATCAGGCATATTTTATTAAAGTAACCAAGTAAAATGATGGTCGAAAATTGGAATAACAGAAAACATAAAAATCAGAGATTTTAAAAAGAGATATGGGACAGTGTAGAGAATATAGTCAATGATATTATAATAGTGTTATATGGTGACAGATGGTGGCTATATTTGTAGTGATCAAACAATAATGTATGGAGATATTGAAAACCTGAAACCAATGTAACACTGACTATCAACTACACTCAAATAAAAAAATAGTAAAAAGAAAACATTTTAATTTAAAAAGATAAAAAGAGGGACAAGAATTTGAAAAGTGAATTTCAAAAAGAGTAAAGATGAGGCTAAGACATACTCTGAACCTTGAGGAAAACACCATTTTGAATATTCTTCCCATTTTGAGAAAACTCAAATGAATCAATACCATAAAAGAACCCATTTTAACTGAGAGATGTAATGAATGCTCAAGAAATAATTTTATGACAGGATAATTCTTCCCTATGAAACAGCATACAGAAACCCGGGGAAACACCTGGAAGCCAAATAAACTATACTGAAAATAAGAATTAGGAAAAAGATAAATGATGAAAGATAAGAAAATTAGACCTGTGACAGAGACCTAGTGAAGAGAATTTTTAGCTTGTGGTTTAATGTTTTTGAGGATAATCTAGAGTTCATAACTGCCTTGAGGCAGGCTGGTTGTAGGCAGTTTAGGCAGACCCCTAAGAGAGGCCTACTTTGGGCAGGTGGTGTTGGAGGAGGCCATTGGGCTGGACAAAGACAAATCCAACCATTTGACTAAAGTGTCTGTGAAGATGTTGAAGTCAGATGCAGCAGAGAAAGACCTGTCAAACCTAATCTCAGAAATGGAGATGATGAAGATGATTGGACAGCACAAGGACACCATCAACCTGCTGGGTCCTGCACACAGGATGGTCCTTCGTACACTATCATGGAATATGCCTCCAAAGACAACATACAGGAGTACCTGCAGGCCCAGAGGCCTCCTGACCTGGAGTACTGTTACAATATCAGCCACAATGCAGCAGAGCAACTCTTCTCCAAGCACCCGGTATCCTGTGCCTACCAGGTAGCCTGAGGCATGGAGTACCTTGCCTCCAAGAAGTGCATACACCAAGACCTGGCCACCAGGGAAGTGCTGGTGACAAAGGACAACATGAGAAGATCTCAGACTTCAGCCTTGCCAGAGATATCACCACATCAGTTACTATAAAATGAGAACCAACAGTGGAATGCCTGTGAAGTGGATGGTCTCTAAGGCCATGTTTGACCAGATCTACATCCACCAGAGTGACTTCTGGTCTTTTGGGGTGATCCTGTGCAAAATTTTCACTCTGGAAGCCTCCCATATCCTGGAGTGCCTGTGGAGGTGGTTTTTAAGCTGCTGAAGGAGTCATTTGATGGATAAGCCAATAAGTGCACCAGAGAGTTATACACAATAATGAGGGGTGGCTGGCATGTGGTACCTTCAAGCTGCTGGTAGAAGACCTGGATCATACTGTGGCCTTGACCTCCAACCAGGAGTACCCGGACCTGTCCTTGGCCCTGGAACAATACTGTCTATGCTTTCCCAACACCCAAAGCTCCACCTGCTCCTCAGAGAAGAATTCCACCTTCTCTCATGTGCCGTTGCCCAGGGAGGCCTATCTGCCCTGACACCCAGCCCAGCTTGCCAATGGTGGACTCAAATGACTAGTATCCCTATTACTCCTGTTCAGATTCCGTCATAAGCTGTAACCCTTACCCCCCACCCTCCCTGCAAGACTCACTGCCTTCTCCTTTGTCCCTTTCCTACTGGCAGGAGCCAGCTGCCTACCTGAGGCCTTCACCCCTTGAAGTTCACCTCTCTTCCCCTTCCTCTTCCTCCTCCTTACAACCTGCTCATGAAAGAAAGGAACAGAGAGGCAGGTACTTGCTCGTGGCTACTTCCTTCCCTCCCATATGTTGGACCAAGACCCCTCCCTGTCATCTGGTACTGCCTAGACGTCGAGGGAGTTGGAGATGAGGCATGCCAGTGAAAGCTGTCAGAGCTTTCCTGTTTTGGTTTTGTTTGCTTAGCATAACATGTAAGACTGAGTTCTGGTGGCAGGGACCTAGTCCTTGGGGCTATAGCACTAGCGAGGGGAGGTCAACTGCTCTGGGCCTTGGCTAAGAGCAAGCCCTGCTCCAGAGATATGGTGCCAAGGCCTTATTAATTTTGATACTAATTTGCTTTGCTGACCAAATACCTGGTATCAAAAGATGGGAAGGCAAAGACTGGAAGCAGTGTTGTGACCATGGGGTCCAGCCCCAAACTATGAAGAAAACACAAAGTGTATAAATCTGAGTAAGTATATATTTACACACCTTTTTAAATAGGTTGTTATCAAAGATTTAATCAATGGGAAATATGCTCCTCGTGGCTGGGAAACATCAGTTGCCATATATTAAAAACAAAGAAAAGAGGTGTCTGGATGGCTTCCTCCAAGAAGTGTCCCTTCTTTTCAGGTCATGATCCCAGGGTCCTGGGATGGAGCCCCACATCAGGCTCTCTGCTCAGTGGGAAACCTGCTTCTCCTTTTCCCTCTGCCCTGCTTATAGTTCCTCTTCCTGTCTCTCTGTCTGTCAAATAAATAAAATATTAAAAAAAAAAACAAGAAAGAAACAAAATGTTTTTAAAAGGTCTTTTTTTTTTTTAATTTTCTAGGGGTGCCTAGATGACTTAGTTGTTGAAGCAGATGTTTGCCTTTGGGTGAGGTCATGATTCCAGTGTACAGGGATCCAGCCCTGCATGGGACTACTTGCACCCCAAGGAGCTTGCTTCTTCCTCTCCCTTTGCACATGATTCCCCCTGTTTGTGTGCTTCTTCTCTCTCTCTCTCTCTCTCTCTCTCTTGCTGTCAATAAATAAAATAAAATCTTTTACTAAATAAATAAAAAAATAAATAAATTTCTAAACCTACTTTCAGTTTAGGTCCCTTAACAAAAATTGCTTCTGCTTCATTAAAAAAAAAAAAAAAGATAATTTAGAAAGATGCTTCCAGAGTTTAAAAGCTGTTTTGTTTCTTTGTCAGGATTCAATATAGAAGTGCTTTAAAAAGTAAAAGAAAAAATATGCTATATTAACTCTAATCACACTATAACTTTGGTGGTTATATCAAGATAATGAAAAGTGATTTTAAAGCAAATTTCATTATCTGACATAAAGATCAAGTCAAAATTACAGAAGAGTAAAAGGATGAATTCATCCGGGAGTATAATAATTCTTTTTTTTTTAAAGATTTTATTTATTTATTTGACAGAGAGAGATCACAAGTAGGCAGAGAGGCAGGCAGAGAGAGAGAGAGGGGGAAGCAGGCTCCCTGCTGAGCAGAGAGCCCGATGCGGGACTTGATCCCAGGACCCTGAGATTATGACCTGAGCCAAAGGCAGCGGCCTAACCCACTGAGCCACCCAGGTGCCCCGGGAGTATAATAATTCTTGACTTTTAATACGTAACAACAGATTTCGGGATATATAGGGAAAAACTAAGAACAAAAATCATAATTTCTACCTTGGACGACAAATGGAAAATAATTTCAACACCCTTATTTTAAGATTACATAGACAAATGGTCATCACATTGGTAAGATATGTAAGACTTGAACAAAATGATCAACTAACTAGATATGCTTGATATTACATTACGGTAACTGAACTAACTGAGGTCAGTCTTTGGTGAATCACAGAAACAGGTGGAGTTGTCAAACAAAGGAATCTTTGTTTACAACATACAAGGAGATCACAGGGAATAAGTTCCAAAGCCTTGACTGTTTGAACAGGAGAGAGATTTTTATTTAGTATTTAAGATGAATACTCAGAAGGGAGAGTTTTATTATCCCGTGTATGGTTGGTCATAAGGTTGTGGATGCATGCACATCCACATATGTATTTGTGCAATATGTATTGCATGTTCACCTGAATGAAGCTTGTATTCCACCGAGGGCAGAAATGTCAACGTTAGAATAAAGCAGAGGTAACTGTTGGACAAGGGAAAGGGACTCTGCAGGCTTCAAGAGCAGATATAAACTAGATGGGGTCTTGGGCTCATTTTCTGGGACAAGGAATGCAAGGCCTTGATTACTTTTGAAATAGCACTAGGAGTTTTACCACTGATTTATTGTCTCAATAGCTTAGGCTATTTCCTGGTCTAGTGGTGACTGTTAGTTTTCCCATTGCCTTGTTCCCTCAAAATCCTTAAGGAGTGAGGTTTTTGCATTTCTTTGTAAGAACCTCCCAGGAAGTTTTGGAAGCAGTGTGCTTGGGCAAGTACACAGGTGGGGTATAGATCATTGAAAATAGCTGGGGACAAAAAATGACTTTTCTTATGTCAGGAAAACTATATCTCTTCTTTAATTTTCTAGGAACCTCTAACTCTTTCTGCTGATGTTACCAGCAGGCATCTGAGATATTACTGATTGTTCTCTTGAACCTAAGGAAAAGGAAATGTAGAAAGCAAAAGACAAAACTTTAAAATCTATCTTCCAACTCATCAATTCACTGCAGCCACCTCTCTGTCTTTCCCTTTCTCTTTTTCTCTCTTTCTCTTTCTCTCTCACTTTCTCTCTCACATACGCACAACACACGCAAATCAACTTAAAACAATTTTTAATTTTCCCTATTCCATTTTAATATACTTGAGGCATGATCATTTTCTTAGTAAATACAAGGAAAAAAAATCTAGGATTCCATCATTCTGTGTGATTAAAGTATTGAGGAATTTACTTCCAATAGCACTTATAAAAACATATTTTATTTAAGGAATATTATATAATCAGGTGCCTGCATTTTTCTTATTCTCCAAATAGTGTTATTTGGCAATTAATATTTTGTCCATCAATATTCCCCTATACCTGAATGTGTGGGCAGTGAGAGATGAGTTAGAGGCAAGGATGGTGAACACTCCCAACAACTGAAGACTACATATATCTTAAGCCATGATTTTCTTTGCAAAGGTCAACATTGATAATGTTGTAGTCATACCTCCGTGTACCAGGAAAGAAGTAGCATATTTCTTGAAAGACACAGCTATCAAAGCTCCATTGAGAAACCGTAAAGATGGAGAAGGGATTTGCAAATTAAATATCTGATAATGGACATCTACTCTGATTATTTAAAAATGAATAAAAATAAAAAACCTTACTAATAACCAAACAGAGTATCCAATTTTACATGTGAAGGAAATAATGGAAGAGCCATGTCACCAAAAGTATATGGATGGCTTATAAGCACATGGCCAATTTCTCAACATTTAAACATTAAAGAAATACAAATTAAAATCATAATGAGACATGCTTACATATCTATTAGAATGGCTAAAATTATAAAGGCTAATTGTACTTGGTCTGAGCTAGATTGAGAAGCAACAAAAAATCTAAACTGTTGTTGGCATATATCATGATACAACCACTTTGGAAAATAGTTTCAAAATTTTTTTAAATGAAAAATATGTTGCAGTTACACAAATAGCCATTTTATTCTAGGCATTTAACCAAGAAAAACAAACCCTATGTTCATACAAGGACTTGTATATGAATTTCATAGCAGCTTTATTTTTAAGAATTGAAAACAGTGGAAATGTTCATCAATGTCCATCAATAGAGCAAAGACAATTGGAGATTCTCAAAGTAATGATGCTGAGAAAAGAAAATCCAGGCAATGAATTGTATATACTGTGTGATTCCATGACTACAAAAAATCTAGAAAATACAAATTTATATATAGTCACAGTCATCAAATATATGGTGTGATTTTAGTGCCTTCTTCTGTGCTCCCTTAGCTTCCTACACTTGGATCTCCGAGCATTTCTTACACCATGTGAAAATATGAACTCTTTCTCTTTATTCTGTCTTACTAGAATAAGAATCCTTGAAATTTTATGGACATTTGAACTCTCAGTTATTAGCAGAAATTCTATCACACAGTAAGTTTCCAAATATAAAAGCCAGAGTTTTACAATGACTTCTAAGCTTTTACATGATCTAGCCACTCATTTAACCTCTGTGACCTCTTTCCCTGCTACTCTTCAGTCACTCACAGTGGCCTCCTTGCTATTCCTCAGATATGCCAGGCATGATCCAACCTTATGGCCTTCAAGATAGCCAATTCCTTTGTCTGGAGTGACCTTATTGCTGATAGTTCTGCACAAATTCATCACCTTTCCATACATTTGTTCAATTGTCAGCTTCATTGTAACTACCCTGATCTTTCTATTAAAAATTTTAACTCCCCATCCCCTGCCTAGCTCTACTCATAATGGAACGGAAGATGTCATTTCCCTATAATTTTATATATGTCTTTAATTTACTATATCTGGATACAACATATTACCAAACAGATGTTCATCAAAGACTAAATCATTTTTAATGGAACATAATAATTTGAACCTACATCTATTAATTATTTTTTTCGATCTATCATTTATAGTCTTGCTAAATATTTTATCAGTTGTTGACAAAATTCAAAATAAATAGGATAAAAAGTCGTGTTTGGGGACGCCTCGGTGATTCAGTGCCTGCCTGCCTCTCTGCCTACTTGTGATCTCTCTCTGTCAAATAAATAAATAAAATCTTTAAAAAAAAAAAGTCGTGTTTGGAAAAGTAGATTTCTTTTCAAATTTGCATTTAAATGAAAATATTTGCTGATATTTTTAAAACTTTAAATGTAATTTTATATATATCTGACCTATCAGATGATATAAAATTTTTGGAGAAAATATGACATATTTTTTGATCTTGGTTGAAGGTATTAATAAAGAGCAACTGTTTGTATTATTTGTATTGTGATATCTTAGTCAATAAACATGAATAACTGGTATAAAATATGTTTTTTAAAAAATTTTATTTATTTACTTGACAGAGATCATAGGGAAGCAGAGAGGCAGCCAGAGAGAGAGGAATGGAAGCATGCTCCCAGCTGAGAAGAGAGCCCACTGTGGGACTCAATCCCAGGAACCTGGAATCATGACCTGAGCCGAAGGCAGAGATTTTAACCCACTGAGCCACCCAGGCGCCCTAAAATATGTTTTTTTTTTAAATATAGAAGTATAGTTCTTGCCAAAATATGGAACTAGCTGGAACTGAATGCCTCCTTCAAAGTCAGCTCTGGAGAAATTATTCCAGTGTAATATGGAACTATTTCAGATATTAACCAAAAAGAAAGAAATGATGATAAATTCCTTAAAAGACTCAAAGTTGCCATTGACTGGTATGTTTCAAGCTCTATTCCTGGTTTGAAGACACGTTTTAACAGGCCTGTCACTGTAGAAATCCGCTGGATGTTTAGAGGCTATCAGAACTATACAAAAACCTTGAAGGGGTAAAGACTTGAAAATTCTTTAGAGAGATTAGCTCCCTAAGGCATTATTCCTCCACACATTTTCCTCCAATCAATTAAGACTGATGGATGAGGGGCTCTCTCATCACGTGGGTGGTGGGTTAAGCCTCTGCCTTCATCTCAAGTCATGGTCTCTGGGTCCTGGGATCCAGCCCCACATCGGACTCTGCTCAAAAGGAAGCCTGCTTCCCTCCCCGCTTGCCTGCCTCTCTGCTTACTTGTGATCTCTCTCTCTTTCTCTCTCTCTGTGTCCAATAAATAAATAAAATCTTTAAAAATCTTTATCTGAGATTATCTGATGGATGATAAATTATGAAAACTGCTCCCTCCAAATGATGCTTCTTCATAAGGATTTAAGAATTTAAAATTGTAAGAATTTAAAATTGAAACTTGATCATAGGATTTATCTTATAGAATAACATCAAGTGAAGGCAGTTATTATTAGTTCTGAAGTATTTGTGATTCTGAATTCTTGGCCTCATTAGTAAATTTATTTTTAAATTCTCCCATGGAGTGGTGATTGACCTTCAGTCTTTCATTGATATACATCATTGGGTCAAATGAGATGTGTGTGCCCAGAACTATATATAATCTTTTTTGTATTTCACTGGAGATGGCATTTCTGAGTTTTGTTCAATTGAATTTGGACAGATGTTTTAATAGTCACTTCTAGAGTTGGCCCTGGAGAATATCTTCCTTTTTTTCTCTTCCCGATTCACTGAAAAACCCTGACTAATTCACATTATCACAGTGATATCATAATTCAAGTTTTTCCAAACACTATAGCTGCAAAATAGAAGGAAGCTACTCAGAATGGAATACTATTGTGAATGATTGAGAAAGAAAACATTATTATAATTAAGCTACCAGGTTTCAATGTATTTTATTGTTGCTTAGAAAATCCTAGCATACCCAGACTTTACAGAGATTTGATGATCCTAAGAAGAGCTGAACTCATGGACCAAAATAACTATGCACATAAAAAGTACAATTACTTACCTAAAAAATATGATGTGGTTAACTTTATATGCCAATCCAAGTGTTATTGGAACAGGAATTAAAAAAATAGCTTAGGGGCGCCTAGGTGGCACAGTGGATTAAGCCACTGCCTTCAGCTCAGGTCATAATCTCAGGGTCCTGGGATCAAGTCCTGCATCAGGCTCTCTGCTCAGCAGGGAGTCTGCTTCCCTCTCTCTCTCTCTGCCTGCCCTCCGTCTACTTGTGATCTCTCTCTGTCAAATAAATAAATAAATAAAATCTTAAAAAAAAAGAATGACTGTACTTTTAAAAAATAGCTTAAAAGGAGCGCCTGGGTGGCTCAGTGGGTTAAGCCACTGCCTTCCGTTCAGGTCATGATCTCAGGGTTCTGGGATCAAGCCCCACATTGGGCTTTCTGCTCAGCAGGTAGCCTGCTTCCCTTCCTCTCTCTCTGCCCACCTCTCTGCCTACTTGTGATCTCTCACTGTCAAATAAATAAATAAAATATTTTTAAAAATAGCTTAAAAGTATATGATAAAATAATGATATACATATACAAGGAAAAGAAAGATACTATACTGTGAATATAAATTAAGTGAAAATTGTTGAAATAAAAAATACAATAAATGGAGACTAAGATGAATATAGCTGTAAAATAAATAAATGAGTTGGGAAAAACAAACAAACAAATTAATGACTTCTGCCCAAATACAGCAGAAGAGAAAAAAAAAATAAAGAAAATATTTAAATAAGTACTGAGATAAATTTTGGAGAATTAAAGAAAGATAAAAGATACCAGACTTAAAATGATGCCAAACATGAGATATCAGAAACAAAACAAAACAAAAACTACACACACTAAAAACCACTCGTATACATTATGGTGAGTTTTAAGAATATCAAAAACAGAGAAGAGCATAAATGATGCCCAAGAGAAGAACAGATCACCTAAAATGTACAAGAATAATACTGACAGCACAATGCTCAATAGTAATAGCATATAAAGAGACAGCTGGGAGTTTTTATAGATGGAAAAGATATTTGAAACTAGGTATTATACATCAATCCAAATTATTGATTAAATTTGAGAGCACAGTAAAAATACAATGAAGCATGTTAGGTCTTAGAACATTTATCACACAGAGACACACATTTTGGAAAACTTCCTTGGAAGACAGCTCAATTTAGATCGAGAAAACAGAATTATGTACTCAAAGGCACATTTTGAAGGAAGGATTGAATATAGTCTGCACTGCAAATATTCTTTAATCGTATGTTCTGAATTTCCTAAATTTAAGAAGTATTTGTTCAAATATTTACCTTTAAATAAATCCTAGGAGACTTTTTCTTGGATTCTGGAAAATCAGTCCATTTGGATACAAATCTTTTTGTCACTGATGGAAATTTTGATAGCCCTTAACTGTGGAATGCCTAATGTATTGTTACAGCAATTGTGATTTGCCAATACATGGGTGATGTGTGTGTGTTGTGTGTGTTTATTTTTATTTTTGATGGCTTAACTCTTCTATGAGATTTTTAAGTAGACATGATTTTAATAAATTATGATTTGTTGAAATTTATCTGAGATTATATATAATAAAATGAAATTTGTGTGAACTAAAGAAGTGCATCTCCATTTTCTTTGTTTTAAGAGTAGACTGGTCTTTAAAAATTGTCCAAAGAAGTACATTATATTCATTATTAAATTTGATAATATATAATAAAGTATTTATGGTCATATTGGACCATATCAAATTCTACTATTAATTCATATTAATAATTACCATAAGAGGAAAAAGGAATATTTTTCAAAATAAAAATTAGCGTATTTTTCAGAATATGATAATAGTGTTATTCACTGAACTGAGGGAACAAATGTCAAAGTCTAACACAGTTTACAGAATGTTTTAACATAAATTGAAATTTAAATCTGACCAAATTTCACAGTTTTAAGTAAAATGATAGCACTTTATATCCTTGAAAAGTGGTAAGTGACCCAAAACATGGCTTAGAAAAACAAATTTAACACTACACTAGTCTGAGATGGTTAAGTTATGGTACAACTTGCCATTGTGTATCATCAAATGGTATATTTTTTTCTTTTGGGCTTGTCATTATATTTTATTTTAGCCATTCTGGTAAGTGTGTAGTGATATCTCAGTGTCATTTTAATTGCATTTCCTTGATGTCTAATTATGTCAAAATATATTACTTTGATGTTTAATGCTCTGAGCTTTCTCAGTTCAAGACCATGAAGCCACTTAGGGAAAATACAGTTGCAGAGGCACTCATAGACCAACTCTTATTTCGAAATAAGAAGAAACATTACTACCCATTCCAACAAAAAATAGATTTGTTATGCAGCAGGGATTTTATAAATTACCTGACACAACTTATATAGTAAGATGAAATGGGACAGGCGGCTTCTTGCAGCTATATACAACATCATTTTAATTTCAATTTTCAGTATAATTTTTCCAAGGTATACACAGAATATATATTTAATGTAAATTGTGAACATTTTAAACTCTGTATATGGAAATTAGTCAATTTTAAGTTTATAACAATCAAAATTAACGGAAGTTTATTTTAAATTAGTTAGCTTTCTCTGCATTGCAAGACAGAATAATCAAGAATTGGTAAGAAAAAAGTAATCTCTGTAAAATTACTGGGGGTGCATTATAAAGTGTTCGGTAACCGATCAAACTCACAATTTGGATTGAATGGCAAGTGATTTTTAAAATCTGGAACTCATTGTCAATTTTTTTTTCTTCATTGTGTCTTAATAAATTACTGTGTTCATTTGCATGGAAGTGAAGAAAAATGCATGACATTTCATCTCAACACTAACACCTTTAACTGGCAACTCTGAATGTACTTTACAGCAGTGTAACAAAGTAAAGATCAATGATGTTTCATGAAATATTTGTTATAATTCTCAAGGAGATAGGGAGTTTGTGCAAAAATACAAATCACTTTGCGACTAAACACATTGTTTATTTCAGCTAATTTTAAGAAAATATGCTGAGAATCTCTCAAAAAAGGAAGCAATGATTTAGGTTTGCCTTCAAAATCCTTATCTACTCCTGAACCAACAGCACATAGTTCAAAGAGCAACTAATTTGAGTAGCTCCAATTTACACATTTCCTAACAATGCTTAATTTAGTGGAATTTCTGTACAATTATGTTAATTTGATGTAATGAAAGACAAAAGTTCAAAAAGATCATCCTTAATTTATATAGATGCAAAACTGCATTTTCTGAATGATGCCCAGGAACGTATTTTCAAAAACAAACAAACAATGCCAGAACCACTATTAGGTCATCTCTAGGCAGAAAGTGACTCAGAGCTTACATTACTCTCTCCCTGAAAGTATACTGTAGGCACTGAAACTACTACCCTGAGTCTGTGCTATCAAATTCCTTAAGTTAGAAAGTTTTAAAACCCGTCTGTGTGGAGTATTTCATTTACAGATAGAGATTTGGTTGTTTATACATTTTCATACTTGATTTTTAGGGTGTAATAACTATGTTTTAAAATTCATGGTGGTTTTGAATACTGTTGGATAATTGTGCTAAAATGGTATATCCATTCCTCCTAGGAAACAGAAATTATAGAAAGGTAGTGCTTTTCAAATCTGACATCTTTGAGTCATTGCAGTATCATATAAATGCAATAGGAAAAGTGTCATTCATGTTTATGATATTTTCTATAAATAAATTAGAATGTACTGGAGGCCTGATATAAAGTGGGATGCCTAAACTTCAGTAAGATCTTGTTTTCAATTCAAAATAAATTTTATTTTTTATTTTTTTATAATGTCCCTCAATTTCAGATAAGCACCCCCATAAGGTCCACTCAGTTTTTTTTTTAAGATTTTATTTATTTTATTTGACAGATAGAGATCACAAGTAGGCAGAGAGGCAGGCAGAGAGAGAGGGAAGAGGAAGCAGGCTCCCTGCTAGGCAGAGAGCCCGATGCGGGGCTCGATCCCAGGACCCTGGGGTCATGACCTGAGCCAAAGGCAGAGGCTTTAACCCACTGAGCCACCCAGGCGCCCCCAAAATAAATTTTAAATTGAATTATGCACCTCTAAGTTCAGAGACAATAAACATCAACCAACACAATTAATAAGTTCTATTTCTTGAAATTTCGGGAACATTGATAGTCTCATCTCCTGGAAGAACAACAGCTAAAATTTTTGGTCATGGATTCTTGCTAAAATATCACTTTCCCAAAGAAAATTAATGTTATGAATTTTCATTGATTGTTATTGATCATGAAGAATATAACACCCACGATAAAAAGAGTAGGAAAAACATGATATCTCATCTGTAAGGGCATGTGGAAAGTAGGAAATGCTAATAAAAATAACTACCATTATTTCCTAAGTTAACATAATATAACAGAACAAAAATATTTCAAAACAATGTTTTCTTTTTTTTTAAGATTTTATTTATTTATTTGACAGAGAGAGATCACAAGTAGGCAGAGAGGCAGGCAGAGAGAGAGGAAGAAGCAGGCAACCTGCTGAGCAGAGAGCCCAATGTGGGACTAAATCCCAGGACTCTGAGATTATGACCTGAGCCGAAGGCAGCGGCTTAACCCACTGAGCCACCCAGGCGCCCCCATAACAATATTTTCTAGGCTCATTCTGATAACTCTTTTCTACATTCAAATTTAAAGGTTGAGGCATGTGATATATATTACACAAAAAACATCCCAAGGCATTCGTTAAAAAAAAAAACCTCTTAATAAAGAACAAATCCAAAGGAATTTCTTTTCTAATTTAATTAACAAATTATGAATCGACTTACCTATTTCATCACAGCGTATCAGGCACCAATAATATTTTTTAAGCGTCACACCTGATGCAATAGTTACCATCTTTCAGACATACTGATCATGAACAAGCAAATAAACAAGAGCACCGTAGCTTAAGATCTACCTGCATAAATATAGGCTACTTCAGACAATCTCTTCACCACAACATAGCAATGAATAGAAATCATACATGCTCTGTATGGACATACAGATGAGATAGAAGGGGATGGATGTTAATATATGCAGAATCTTTATTAATTACATTGTAAACCATAATATGGAAAAACAGAATACAATTTTAGAAATACCCAGGTCACCATCATTGTTTTATTTTTATATGTGTAGATAAGGAGTTTAATAAACAATCCATGACTATTCAACTCCTTATATTTTAGCAAAATTTTAGCAAAATTTAATCCAATAAAAACAAACCTAGCACCTAGAAAATTGTACCTATCTGCAAAATACGGCTTTGCCAGCATGGTAGAGGAAAAGCAAAACAAAATAAGTAAGAAAAGTGTAACATTTCACAAGAGATTTGCTTTTATTTTTTATTTTTTAATTTTTATTTTTCATTTATTATTTACTTCTATTTTCTACTTTATTTTAATGAAAATGTCATGACCATAACATAAGAGCAGAATTAAACCAACATGAGAAATTATTTTTTCATAAGTTAAAATAAACTAGCTTGGTGATTAATTCAAAATTATATTACAAACTTCAGTGTTCTTGCAGTAAGTATCACTGCATAAACAAATGAGTCAGGAGTCATAAACTAATGATGATTCTAAATGTTATTTAGAAGACATTCTGTTCTTAATATATTTTAAATATTCTACACAAGGCAAAGTGGATCCAAGTAATCTGTAGGCAAAATAAGATTTTAGAGAAGTATATATTTCCAACAGTATTTATAAAATATTACCTTTATGTAAGGCATCATCCTGGACTTTGTGGAAAACACACAGAGGAGTAAGAAGTGGCCCTTCAAGAAACATATACAATATCAAGGTTTAACATGAAGCAGCATGTATTCTCTAAGTAAAAAAAACATTGTACCAACTGACTTTACTGAAACTTTATATTTATTGCTCTCATTTTAGGTCATAGTGTCCTTCTGCATGCAGGCTGCTATAACGGACATGATATAGACTTAATAGCTTATAAAGAACAGGAATTTATTTCTCACAGTTCTAGAACGGAGAAGTTCAAGATTAAGGAATGGGCAGATCCAGGGAGAGCCCACTTCCTCATAGATGGCTATCTTCTCACTGTAAACGTACATGATGAATGAAGCAAGAGAACTCTCTGGGGTCTTCTTTAAAAGGACTGTAATCCCACTTATGACCTAATCACCTCCCAAAGGCCCCTATGTTTTAATACTAGCACTTCCAGAGTGAGATTTCATAATATGATTTTGGAAGACATAAACATATAGTATATATAAACAAAAAAAGACACAAAAACAACAAACAAAAAAATTATTTTAACTACCTATTATTTTCAACTACATAAACTTTTAATTTGTTTCTATATAATATTAAATAACTCATTTGAGTGATTCACTTATATCCAATGCATCTGAGTGCAATTAAATTTGCTTACCCAGCATATCCAGAAGCATATTTCTTCAGACTATCCCATTCCCCACCTTACAGGATTTACCACAATTAGAAGACAGGGGATAGAGGATAGATAGATAGATGTATACATAAACACACTTGTACATACACATATGCATATTTTTTCCTGTTAATGATACTCATGCAAATAAAATTTAAGCTCAAGGAAACCTGTCTTGTGTGTTACTTAATATCCAGTTTTTAGTCAACATCCAAAAACAAATAATCCAATAAAAACATGGATAGAAGACATGAACAAGTGTTTCCCCAAGGAACACATTCAAATGTTCAGTAGATACATGAAAAGATGGCCATCATCATGTATCATCAGGAAATTGCAAAGCAAAACTAGAAAGAGATACCACCTCACACCTGTCAGAATGGCTAAAATCAACACTACAAGAAACAAAAGGTGTTGGAGAGGATGTGAAAAAGTAACACTTGTGGGGGCTCCCTGGGTGGCTCAGTGGGTTAAGCCTCTGTCTTCAGCTCAGGTCATGATCTCAGGGTCCTGGGATCAAGTCCCACATCGGGCTCTCTGCCAGGCATGGAGCCTGCCCCCTCCTCTCTCTCTCTCTACTTGTGATCTCTCTCTGTCAAATGAATAAAATCTTAAAAAAAAAGAAAAAGTAACAATTGTGAACTGTTGGTGGTGATGCAAACTGATACAGCCATATTTGAAAACAGTATGGAATTTCCATAAATTTAAAAATAGAAGTCCTTTGTGATCCAACAATCCTGTTGGTGTGTATTTACCCAATGAATATAAGAAAACTTATTCAAAGGGATGCTAGCAACCCTATGTTTATAGCAGCATTATTTATAAAGCTAAGATATGGAAAGCGCCCAAGTATCCATCAATTGATGAATAAATAAAGAATAAGTGGTATGTATATACAATGGAATATTATTCTGCCATAAAAAGACTGAAATCTTGCCATTTGCCATAACATGGTTGGAACTAGACAGTATAATGCTAAAAGTGAAATAAGTCAGTCAGAGAAAGACAAATACCTTTACTCATATATGGAATAAAAGAAACAAAACAAACAAGCAAAGGGGAAATAATAAGACATAGAAAGAGAAACAAATCAAGAAACAGACATTTCACTACGGAGAACAAACTGATGGTTACTTGAGGGGATCTTAAAGGAGTGATGGATTAAATAAGTGATGGGCGTTAATTAGAGCACTTGTCATGATGAGCACTGAGTGCTATATGTTATATTGTACACATGAAACTAATACAACCATATATGTTAACTAACTGGATTTCAAATGAAAATTTTTTAAAATCCCAGTTTTTAGCTCACATTCTGGCTTACAAAAGGGATTTAGTCAGGAATTTGGAGATTAGTTAATGAACAAATAAGGGGTGAACAGGCAGTTGTTAGATAAAATTACTATCCTTTCTAGCATGACCTTATACCTTTTATCTAGAATTATTTTTAGCACTTTAGACTCTTCCTATTTTATTTTGAGTCATTAAACAAAAATTTCCTCAAAGGACCTTAGACTCCATCCAATTTGAGCAACAGTGTGAGAGAGGAAATGATGTCCAGGAGGAAAAAAAAAAAAAGATGAAACTACTTTTGTTTGCTAGTGAATGCATAGTTCTTCCACAGAAGAAGCTCTAAATGGTCATGGCTCCAGCTTTATATGTGTTCAGTCATATGTTCAGAAGTAGGTAACACTATCAAAAAATATAAAGCATCTGAGATTATTTTCCCTTATTTGAAAGCTGGTGTATGAGTCTGCCATAGTTTCTTGGGTGTTGATAGAAGACGCAGACTCATGGTTCAGAAATAATATAGTTTATTATTCACAGCAATAGAGGTAGCCAGAATATTAACAGTATTTATGTGTGTGTGTGTGTGTGTGTGTGTTTGTGTGTGTGTGTGTGTGTGTGTGTGTGTGTAGGGGTGGGAGTTATATATCAGTTCTGAGCCTCAGTTCCCACAAGAAGAATCAAAACAGAGGCAGAAAATATTTGCAAACACAACAGGTTAAGTTAAAAAAAAAGATACTATTTCTGTCTTCCAAGTCTATTCAATACAACCATCTTCAAAGGATGGCCTAGAACAAATAATAAATGCAGAAATGTAAGCAACCAATTGAAAAGTGTCTCCCAAGAAACACACTTTGAGAGTCTTCATTTGACAAAAATACTATAGGATATTACATGGATCAGGTGCATTGAATACTGGAAGGTTAAAATTACAAGGGACCAAATATTTTTAAGCAGTTCTGGCATCCAGTAGAGTTCAAATAGGTTTTATAAGATTGAGGAAAGAAGCCATCAAAA
Source organism: Mustela nivalis (assembly GCF_964662115.1). Classification (NCBI taxonomy): domain Eukaryota; kingdom Metazoa; phylum Chordata; class Mammalia; order Carnivora; family Mustelidae; genus Mustela; species Mustela nivalis. The sequence goes on along the minus strand of NW_028136114.1, from coordinate 381,492 downwards.
CCTGGGCCCAGGGGCACCTGGGTAGCTCAGTGGGTTAAGCCTCTGCCTTCGGCTCAGGCCATGATCTCAGGGTCCTGGGATCGAACTCTGCATCAGGCTCTCTGTTCAGCAGGGAGCCTGCTTCCCCCCCCCCCCCCCCGCTATTTGCCTCTTTGCCTACTTGTGGTCTCTGTCTGTCAAATAAATAAATAAAATCTTAAAACAAAACAAAACAAAACAAAAATCCTGGTCCCAATTTTTCCAAAAGTATGATTCTGATTCTAGTCTCTATGAAGTTATCCCTTGAAGACAATGTCTCTAATTGAGTTGAATTAGTTTACTAAAGAGCATACCCCCATTTGTTGTAGGAGATGAACAATATGCAAGAGGCAAAATGCCACATGGATGCCACCTGGTCTTCAGTGGAATATAGAATCAGTTCCTTTGGGATGAATTTCTTCCACATTTGACTTCCCACTTAAGGGAAAATAAGAGTGCCTTCTAATAGATTTTAAATAGGAAATGACAACGAAAGCTTATACAAGATTATAAAATGGGAAATTTCATTTAGATAAGCAATCATTTCAAAGTCATCTTCTTAATATTACAGACTCTTCACATAATCATAATTTTATTTTGGTATTATATGGTAATTTCAAATATAGTAAATATAAAGAATTTACCTCTGTAATTATAGCGAGTCTGGTCGTAGTTTAATGGCAACAAAACTTCAATTTAGAAGTATGGTCTACCAATTATTAATACATTTGGAAATGGTGTGTCATCTTCACTCCACTTGTCTCACTAAAACAGTGAGCCAAAAAAAGTAGGTCCAAGCTGTTTACTATGGTCAAAATGGGTTGCTTTTGCACTTGGTAAAGAAGCAGTCATATTTTGGAAGAAGAAACTGAAGCTATTAATATTTTCAACTTATTTTCAGAAAAGGAAAGAAAGGATAATCTAAGCTAAAGCCAAAATCTTACACAAGGTGGCAGGAGAAAGGTCTTTTCCCAGATAAAGGTTTTTTCAACTTAGCCATGTTAGGAGGAAGAAGAGATGAGACATTGTGGACTTGACTAACTTTTGTATACTGTTCAAAAATTTTCAAAATAATGTGTATTATTTTTCTTCTTTTAGTTGATACAAAAACAAACAAACAAAAAAAAACACTAATGAGCTTACTCTTAAAAGGAGGTAAACAAGAAACTAGCAAAGATTGAGTGTTAGGTATTGTCCCCCTCCTTTTTTTTTAAATTATGTTATGTTAGTTACCATACAATACATCATTAGTTTTTGAAGTAGTGTTCCATGATTCATTGTTTGTGTAAAACACCCAGTGCCCCATGCAATATGTGCCCTCCTTAATACCCATCACCAGGCTCACCCATCCCCACATCCTTCTCATCTTTAAAACCCTCAGTTTGTTTCTTGGAGTCCATAGATTTTCACGTTTTATTTCCCCCTCCAATCCCCCCACTTCATTTTTCCTTTCCTTCTCCTAATGTCCTCCATGCTATTCCTTAGGTTCCACAAATAAGTGAAACCATATGATGATTGACTTTCACTGCTTGACTTATTTCACTTAACATAATCTCCTCCAGTCCCATCCATGTTGATGCAAAAGTTGGGTATTCATCCTTTCTTATGGCTGAGTGATATTCCATTGTATCCATAGATCACATCTTCTTTATCCGTTTGTCTGTTGAAGGGGATCTTGGCTCTTTCAACAGAATGGCTATAGTGGACATTGCTGCTATGAACACTGGGGTGCATATGGCCCTTCTTTCCAGTAAAATAGAGCTAGCCTATGACCCAGCTATTGCACTACTGAGTATTGACCTCAAAGATACAGATGCAGTGAAAAGAATTAGGTATTGTTAAAGCACAAATGCAGGGGATAGAAGTTATGGTACAGAAGAGGGAAGGGCAACCATATGGCAGAGTAGAATAAAGTAGCTCAGGAAGAAATTAGTCATATCCAGATATTGTAAGGCATGTGGGGTTGGCAGGGAGAGCATGAGAAATCATGAGAGAAGAGAGAGAAAATGGACCAGGCAGGAGAGGTTTATAACATTTTAACATCTAAGGTAAGCATATGCAAAGCAGAATAGGGAAAGAAATAAAAGTTTTTATAAGACTCAATACATAAGGAATAACGTGGAGGACACTGGGAGATGGAGAGAAGTGTGCTGGGGGAAATCGGAGGGAGAGACAAACCATGAGAGACTGTGGACTCTGAGAAACAAACTGAGGGTTTTGAAGAGGAGGGTGGCAGGTGGTTGGGTGAGCCCAGTGGTGGGTATTAAGGAGGGAATTTATTACATGAAGCACTGGGTGTGGTGCATAAACAATGAATTTTGGAACCCTGAAAATAAACTAAAAGAAAAAAAAGACTGACTACAGACATGGACCACAGTGTAACACAGATATGGAACTCACTGTAATACCAGCCACTTCCCACCGACACACACAGACTATGATAATAATAAATAATAATGCAATTAAGAAAATTGCCTGCCAAATAATTTTTCCTCTTTTTTATTTTTATGATTATTATTTTTATTTTATTTTTAAAGTTTTTATTTAAATTGTAGTTAGTTAAAATAAGGTTAATATTAGTTTCAGGTGTACAATATAGTGATCAACACTGCCATACAATGGCTTAAATAAAAAAATGAAAAAAATTTTTTTAAAGATTTTATTTTTAAATAAAACCTCTACACCCAAGGTGGATTTCAAACATACAACCCCAAGATCAAGATTTACATATTTTACTGACTGTTCCAGCCAGGCACCCCAACAAATAAAAATTTTATAAAATTGTTGAGTTTGTGGGAGTCTCATTTGCTTAGTCAGTTAAGTGTCTGTCTTTGGCTCAGATCAGGATCTCAAGAGTCCTGGGATCCAGCCCCATATTGCTCATGCTCTCTCTCTCTCTCTCAGGCTTTTGCTCTTAAATAAATAAATAAAATATTTTAAAAAAAATTGTTGATTTTGTTTAACTAGTTTTAAACTAGTAGACAGAGATGAAGATAAAGTATGATGTCATGGCACGGAAAAATACAACTTACACGTTTTAAAAATAAAATGTGCAATGCAAGTTACCTCACTTCTTTTATCACCACACTGGGACTTTCCCTACTGAGTTGTTGTAATGTAAGGACCTATTTTATATTTTTATATTTTAGCAAGAGGCTTTCATTGAGGTTAACCCTTAAACTGTCCTTGCTCCCCTTCCCCCAGGGGATTCACTTAAAAACAAGTCCTGGAAATCAGCTCCAGGTAACAAAGCCCATATACAAGGGTGGGTCAGGCCAGGTGGAGACATCAATCAGCGGGAGGGGGGGCGGTGTTTGCATATTGTCTCCCTAGATACTAAGGAGTATGCCCCACTCCTCTGCCCTTCGGGAACCTTTTTGGCACTAATCCTAATCAAGGTGTAATAGGCTGGGTCAAATGTCTATACTAGGGTAAATTGAACCTCAATTGGTCACCTAGCCTCACTGTGGAGTTTCCTGTGTGTGTTAAAATCTCATTGGTCACCTGTGCGTGGCCAGGCCTGACTGCATGGCCTTTGCCCTTAAAAGCTAGACTGTGAAACAGCAAAGGGTTGCCTTCTCTCATAAGAGGTGTGGCCCCGAACATTCGGTTAGATTCTTGATGCTTGGCATGAAATAAAGCTTTGCTTGACCTTTGCTTTACATCAGTCTCGCTCCTTTAATCATAGACCCATTATTGGCGCATAACAGTATTAATCTTAAAGTTATAAGTCCACAATGCATCCATCATCCATTCTACCCCTTATCATTCCCCTTTGGACAGACCCATGATCTAGAACAAGCCTTATTTTATAGTGCCTTGTAGGAGATTTTTGCTGCTACCTATATTGCCTACTTTCCTCTCACCATTACCACGGAAATTGGGTCCACTGAAACAAAGGGGTAGTGTAAGAAATTAAGACTTCCATAAATCTCTTTAAATAATAAAGTATAAGATAGTGATACCTTTTTTTCTGCCACATAACCAATTCTTGCAAGAATAAGGTCATATAAGAGAATTTACAACACATGCTAGCATTATCCTACTGGACCCAGACCATTTGTATGTTTCTCTGTCTCTCAGAAATGTAGTTATTTACATGACTAAAACCTAAAAATTGTTTGATATGACTACTAATATCACCTACATTATTTTAAAGCCTGTTTAAGGCTTCTGTAATACATAGGCTTTGTAAACACTTATTAAGCATCTTGTATATATCAAACACTTTAAAAATCTCTGCTTTAAAAAAAAAACAAACAAACTCTACCTCAATGGAACTTTGAGTCTGAAAAAGATACAAGCAATATACAAGGCAACAGATAGAATAATTACATATTTGATTATATACTCTGAGGATGTCACCTTAAATTGATATGAAAACGATCAGAAGGATCTGGATTTCTTGTCAAAATTTTTTGCCTTAAAAAGAAATTGATATTTAGGGAAAGTTGTTACTGAAAGAGGTCCTGTGTCAACCAGAAATGTTAAACCATGATCTCGCTAAATTTTCCAGTTGTGATCATTGCTTTGTTTAGCTGTCTTCTATTAAGACTGAATTTAGTAATTCAGTCTCAGATTTCAGTAAGTCTTTTTTTTAAAGATTTTATTTATTTATTAGAGAGAGAGAGGGAGGGGCAGAGGGAGAGGAAGAACCAGACTCCTTGCTGAGCAGGCAGCTGATGCAGGACTGGATCCTAGTACCCTGGCATCATGACCTAAGCTGAAGGAAGACACTTAACCAACTGAGCCACCCAGGCACTCTAGACTGTAAACTTCTTAAAGGTAAAAAAGTTTATTCTTCTAGTAGTTCCACAGACATTTCTAACATCCATAAGAAAGCATGTACTGATGTAAAATGCCAGCAAATCAAATTATTTAAAAAAGAAAGAAAGAAAGAAAAGATATATCTGGATAAAGAGAAAAACAGAAAATCTAATAATACATTGAATTATTAGAGCAAAGAGTGGAGGAAGAGAAAATAAATATGAAATAGAGATTTCCACTAAAAGAAAAAAATTGAATAAGGCAGGAGATTTAGAAAATTATTATGACAGAATTGAGAAAAAAATAAAATAGGAATTTTTAGAAAATAGCAATGAATTAAAAGGTCAATTGTTCCTACCTCTATAATATTAGCTGTTTGTTGTTGTTGTTGTTGCTAATTTACCTATTTAAGCTAATAAACAAAGAAAGGTTTCATTTAGGAATAATGTTTCTATGTATATATATATTTTTTTTCCCATTTAGGGATAAGGTATATATATATATGTATATATATATATTTTTTTTTTAATTGTAATTGTTAGAAAATGTGTCACAGAAAGTGTTTAAACTTTAAGATACAGATGCAACATGTAACGAACTGCATTGTTTGAACGTCTAATTTGTAAATGCTGTTAGAGGAAACTTGGTGGAAATGTTCTTATGTGCTTGTGTTTCTGAAACTAAGTATATTTATTAATAAGGAATATTCTAAAATTATGAAATGACCAGGAGTGGACAATTTTCCTAATCCTATCAGCTCTTTGCATCTCTTTTATTAGCCCCCTTCAGGAATATCAGCTTTATTTATCTAATTAAATTTTATATTAATGTGCTTTTGACTTTTGGCCTTTCTCTTCCTTCTGTTCTTTTTTTTTTCCCTAAATTACATGTTTCTGTTTAACAGCTACTATCAATTCTTTGATATGAATACTCAACATCAATTTACTAACTCCAGAGATGAAGGAGCATCAATATTTAGAAGCGAAGAATACAAAGCCTTGGGCATCTGGATGGCTCAGTCAGTTAAGCAGCTTCCTTAAACTCAGGTGGTGATCCCAGGGTCGTGGGATGGAACCCCAGGTTGAACTTTCTGCTCAGCTGGGAGCCTACTTCTCCCCCTCCTTCTGCCTGCAGCTCCCTTTGCTTGCGTTCTCCCTCTCTTTGTCAACTAAATAAAATATAATAAAATAATGTAAATAATACATTTATTTATTTATTTATTAAAATGCAATTATTACACAATACATAATGTATTGCATAATTATAATAATGATTAAATAATTTATTTAATATTTATATTAAATATATCAATTTAAGTAAATAAATATTTTTAAAATTTAAAATATTTCAAATTTAGATTATTAAATATTAAATCATTAATTTAATAATATCTAAACATAATTAAATAAATTAATTTATTTATTAAAATGAATAAAATAATGTTGTCATTATCTGAGCATGTATTTTTAAATAGTCTAAAAAAAACCATCTAATAAAGTCTAAATACATTGAGTTCAGATATTTATACAAGTTAATCCAGACACTCAACCCACAGACAGTTTCAAAACTTTTGTTTTTATCTACAACTCAAAATACGATTGTAATGTATTTATTTGTAACTTTGACATAGCAAGGAAACTTGGAGGAAAAGGAGACATTTGCTTTTAATATTTGAAAATTATTTTGTTGATTTAAAAAAAATAAAAACCTTAACACGTGAGCATTTCTTCTTAAATAACACTGTGAAGTTTCTGAGTCGCATTTTATTAAAAGTGCTGATAAAACGGCCTCAGTTACTCATTTAAATTATCAGCTGAATGGGTAACAAATGAAGTAGAGAGCTTTTTAATTATTTATGAATGTATTGCTTGTGGATGGAGTGCCACATAGAGTTACCTCTCTTTTTGGCTTTGTTTTGTGAGCAGCAGTGGAATCTATGAATGAGATTAAATATAAGGACATTCACAGAAATTCTTAATGAACTTCTGGGGAAGGGCAATAAGTGCAAGGAAAAACTGCAGCAAGACTAATTACAAATTTCAAGTGGTCATCGCTTAATTATAGAAGCTTTTAAGTTCAAGTAATATATCTTTTTCATGAGCCTATCATATTGTATTAATTACCACAAACTGCACTCTTGAACACTTATCTTTTCACATATTTCTTATTCTTAGTACTTAAAATTACCCTTATGATTGATAAGTAAATGGATTTTACTGACAATGCATTTATTTACATAAATAAATAATGCTGTTTATATATATAAAAACAATTGAATATGTGTATGTGTTCAATGATTTTTTTTTCAAATTAACATCTTAATTCTACCACATTAGTTACAAATAGATATAGACTTTATAGATTCATCAAATATTTTATTCTCAAATTTATATGTCCTTTGTGAAGTAAATGAAACTGTATATATTAAATATAATCCTATCACATGTAACAGTTACTAGTGCATCCAAGGACATACATAAGTCAGGTCCTACTCAAGGCATCACGGATAACTGGATTTAACTTTCTATTCTAGGAGTCTTCTGTATATTTCTGTGGCTTTTATACTACAATCAGGAGGAAGAATTCTTTTGCTAAAAGCTTCCAAATGACTATGTCAGTAGATTATTTGTAGACTAGTGATATAATATTATAGTTTAATATGTGAAGTATGATAAAATAAAATGCTATTGCCATATTTAATTTGTTCAGTAAAGCATTCATTTAGTTATCAAGCATTCACTTTCTTTTTTTAAAGATTTTATTTATTTATTTGAGAGACAGATCAGGAATAGACAGAGAAGCAGGCAGAGAGAAAGGAAGGGAAGCAGGGTCCCTGCTGAGCAGAGAGCCTGATGTGGGGCTCTATCCCAGGACTCTGGGATCATGACCTGAGCAGAAGGCAGAGGCTTTAACACACTGAGCCACCCAAGAGCCCCAAGCATTCATTTTCGTTATACAGAAGAGATAGAACAATATTATATAGTAGAAAATACAGTAAATAATCTAGAAACCTTGATCATTTTGTTTTGGCAATTTTAGAACATAAAATTAGCTAAAGCTCAAGTGCAAGTTATATTTGTATCATAGGAGGAAAAGTTAATTAAAAGTTTGTTTATTACCATAGTTTAACACTTCAACAAAATGATAACGAGTCCAAAATCAATGAATATATGAAGTATACAATAAAAACAATAATCTTGAGTGTATGTGACTCACTGTAGGTATTGATAGGCTAGAAATCAAAGGGAAAGTATCTATAGGGTTTGTTCAGTTCCATGCTCATCAGATTAATAGGCTTTCTCATATTGCTTCCTTCACCACATTAATTTGTCTAATGAAGTTTTCAAGAGTTAAAGACAGTGATAGGTTCATGGCTGGAGAGAAGGTACAGAATCTAAGATAGTTCAACAGTGCTTATTATTTAAGAGAAAGACAGCATGGGAGGTGAGGGATATATCATGCATCCTGTTTTCACTCCCTTTGTGGAGCACCTACCCTGGAGGTCATGTAATAATAACCAATGACCAAAAAACAATAAAAAAACCCAAACATCCATGTGGAAGTGCCATCCCTGCCTGGAGATGAGTAGACTGCTCAAACAGATCCTGGGCAGGCATCTCAGCCCAGGCCTGTGCTGGGGAACCTGGTTCCTGGCTTTGGGTGCAATCAGGAAGCCAGCAAACTGACAGGAGAGTGCATCCAGGGTTAACAGGACTGATGATCTTTTTGCAGCCAGGAGGCGGGTGGACACCCGCTCAGGGAGCCAGGCTAGGAGGCTGCCCAGCGCCAGCGCTGGCAAAGCTTGCAGCCCCGGGGGCTTCCCCCCCGCACCCCAGCCAGGGCGGGGCCTCAGGAGGGAGGGGGGCGGGGCGGCGCAGAGATGGGGCTTTGCTAATTGCCAAAGCAAAAAGTGAGCTGGCGGAGGACTCAGGAGAGAGGGGGGCGGGGGGGGGGGGGTCGAGGGCGGCGGGGAGAAGGCGCTTTGCTAATTGCCGAAGCTGGAAGTGAGCTCACAGAGGATGTGGCTGAGAGTCTGGGAGGAGGTGGAGGGGCTGGCGGAGGAGGGGCGGGCAGCGCCGCGGTGCTGTGCTGCGGCCCAGTCGGGACTGCAGGACCCACCGGACTCGCCGCCCGTGCGCTCCCGTGTGAGGCTCCGCTGTCCCCCTCCTGCTGCCTGCTGCCCCTCCCCGCCCCAAGGCTTCTCCGGACCACCCTCTGCGCACATTTAAAGTGACACCCTGCCGCGCCCTCACCTGGAGCAGAAAGCGCAGATCGACCTGGGGGCGGAGAGGGGGTTGTGGAGGCCCAGCCTCCCGCGAACCCCAGGGCACCGGGACCACCCCGGATGCTGCGCCAAACCTGGTCCGCATGGGGTCGGGCTGGGGACAGCGCCTTGCGAGGTGCCCCTCGCCAGCGGGCGCTCTAGCCGCCATCTTTTGGCAGCCCCATGCGCCGGTGCTGAGGACCCACTTCCCTCACCCGCCGTGGCCCCGCTGCTTTTGTTCTGGCCTTGGGATCCCAGGTGGAAACTAGTCCCTCAGACCTCCCTGGCAGCAAGGAGGGCAGGGAGGGATTCTTGGTTTTCTGCCCTGGCTCCTCCTCTCTCCCCATTCACATGCCTTCTGGCTTCCCTTTCCACTCCTCATTGTCAGTTTTCTGAAATGGTTTTCTTCTGCATGTTGACCCAAAGAGCTATTTCATGAATGAATATACACGAAACTGAGTTGGAGCCCACCTGTGAGAGCCCACCTGTAGAGGCCTTTCATTAGAATGGTCTCTGGTTCTAGCTTCAGTTCAGAATACTGCATGTACCTGAGGACCAAGTCCAGATGTTTCTTTCATCTCTGACTTGAATTTGAAATCCTCCTCAGACTTCAGCTTCCAGGATTTCTCCAGTCCTTGCTCTCCCACTGTCTTGGTGGGGATCCGCCATGAGTGTTGAACACAGGAATGAATGAATGATATATAGCCCAGATGGCTGGGGCTTTGTCTTGTTTTGCTGAGGTTGGAAAGGCTTGGGAGAGACCCCCTGTATGCAGATACAGAGCTGCATATAATTGCTTAGATAAACGTGTTGCCCACTATATTGCTTGGGCATTGAACATTTCGCCCTTAACCTGTGGCTTGAGCAGTTAGGAGGAGACAATCTGGAGGTGAATCAGAAGATGGCTGAATCCACATGGTGGTGGTCTGAGTTTGGGAGATTTTCCTGGAGATTCAAACGAAAGATCTAAATTCTTCCAGTGGGGAGTGGTAAACATTTTATCGATGGGAGATGGAAAATAAATGGTCTGGTTAACCTTTCCCTCCCCCTCAAAACCCATTATTTGAAAACACAAAAAGGGAAGTGAAGGGAGAAATCCTCCCACTCCCATCCCCACTCACCTCCAAAGCCACCTCCTCTTCCAAGAACCTAGCAGACAAGGTGCCAAGAAGTGTTAGGTACCAGCAGTGGTCTCAGAACTCATTCAAGGATCATGGTGAAAGGCATTCAAAGAGATTGTGGGGGCACAGGGATCCAATTAAGGGGGACAAGTTTAAGGTTTGCCTGGTCCCCTAAAAACTAATGGCACTAGAGAAGATGAGCTTTGGGAACTATAGCTTAATGGATACAATGTGTAAAAAGCTTCAGTGAGTCATGGTGGGAAGAGGCCATGAGGGCAGCAAACACAGTCTTAGATGATGTTATTAATAGCACTACAGGCTCTAGATTTCCTGTGGTGGTGTTCTTGGCAAGACCAGCCCGGCCAAAGTGGATACTCTCAACCTGGAACAGAGGGTCTTGGAGATGCCAGCACGTGAGGTATGATGAGAGGGTAAAATGATAGGAGGTGTCCTTTGGAAGGACTGACTCCTTGACTTTAAAAGGGAGAACCCAAATCTGTAGGTGAAATCTTTTTGGCTACAAAGAGGGCCAAGGCCTCCTAAGGTCAAGGTCTCCTCGTCACTTGCAAAGATGTCGAAGAACATATTCAGACTTTTCAAAGATGTCCTCATATCATTGGTTCCCACTCTGGAATTCTATCAATGAGGTGAGAGTTCCTCTAGTTGAAAAAGAGATCTAAAAAGACTTCCCTTTCTCATGTAATTTCTGTAACCTCCAGGACACACCCACCTCCCCCTTCCAGCTCTGTAATGAAGCCACAGCTGGTGCCAATTTGTGGAACTCCTTAAAGGCTATTCTCCCTTATATACCCCCGGACCAAGTTCCCATGCTCCCTCACCTGATTTCCTGCACTCACCTCCCACCTGGTGTGTTCACACCTGCAAGTGCCTTTTACCAACCCCTTTGCCAAAAGGCAGCCAGAGTGACCTTTCAAAGACCTATCAGTTCCTGGCATTTGTCTCCATAGAAATCTGCACTGATTTTCTAACAAATTCTCAGTCCTCCAAAGGCACCCATAATCCTCCCATCAGTCTCTTCATACCCCTCCAACTGACTGATGCCTGTTCTGCCCCATCTCTCTGCCCTTCAACCACACTGCCTCCTTCTTCCTGTGGAGACCTCTCATGGCACCTGCCTCCAAGCACAGGTGATTCCCATTGATGGGAAGACCCTCTTCTCTCCCCCATCTCCCCACTCCAGTTACTCCCAATTATTCGTGAGCTCACAAGCCCCATGGTACACACTCTCCATGCAGCCTGCTCTCTCTTTTCTAGCACTGGCCTCCGTTTCTAGCTGTCCTTGTGTCATGGATGTCCCTCCCCAGCCAGCCTCCAAGCTCTCCTTCCCTTTAGCTCCAACACCTGACACAGTGCCTGGCACGTAGTAAGCCCTGGCTAGCTTCTAAGAGCCTCACTGAGGGACTGAAAGCATTTTAAAAATGTCACCACGTAGGCTCCAAACTGTAGGCAGAAAAAGCTTTGCCTGGATTGACATTTTAGAGACGTATTCGTCAAGTTGGATGTGTTCACTGACTTTACCTTGTAAAATTTAAAAAAAAAAAAAAGGACCTCTGTATCGCTTCGCATCTAACGAAGGCGCATGTATACTACTAGACCACGTTATGAGCTTAATGGAAGGAGACAAGATGTTTTCGCTAAGAAAATGTATAAGACTGTTGAGGTCAAGTGGGAGGAAACAGTCCGTTTGTTGGAGCATTGCTATCTTACTCTATCACAGCCACTCTTAAAAATCTGACACGGGGTGAGTCAGAATTGTCTGTCGGAGATGAGTTAGATCTGGCTCATGTTCCTACAGACATGAAAACCAGAAACGAAGAAGGAGGCTTTGAAAGCGTGGGTTGAGGAGGCGGTGTGTTTCACTGGGATGAGCTAAGTGCCCAGGGCCACCAGCAGACATGCTGGCCTGTTTCCTTCCTTTGTTCTGGGGTCCCTCTTGCACCATGTGGTGAGGCTGGTGGCTGGGAGCAGCTCAGGACAGGACCCGGTCCCATCTTACTTCTCCCACCCTCCTGTGGGCTCTATTGGGCTCCAGTAGGTCCCAAGGGACAGCCTGCCTTCCTTGAAAAGCCCAGTAGCACTGGGAGCAGAAACTGGGACCAAAGAGTGAGCACCCTGTTTGACAAGCTGGACCAGCCACCTCTTCTTCAGATGCAGGGGGAGCCCTGGCATGCTGACTCCTCCCTTCTCCCTTTCCCCTTTCCTCTCTTCCTCCCTCTTTCCTTCCCCTCTCTCCTTTCCTGGTGGTGCCCTTTCCCAATGCCCACTTCATCCCTTTTCCTTTCTACATATCTGTCTTCTAGAGTTTCTTCTCTTTCCTCCCCATTACTTCTCTTCATCTGAATCTCCTCTTTGGTCCCTTTGTCCCTGCTCTCTGCTCCTCCTCCCCTTCCCTGGCCCCTGTTCAGCTCCATACTGAATGCAGGCAGAGCTGGACTAACATGCTCACTTGCTAGCTCAGCCACCCTCCAGAGAAGTCACTCTTCGGTGGCCACCTTCCTGACCCCCTGGTCGCTTCTCCACTTGTTCAGATATTGCTCTGAAGTCTGAGGAGGACAGAGCGGGGCTGCCACAGAAGCAGGCCAGAGGAGAAACCAAAACATGTGTCCACACTGTCCCCCAGCACTGCTGCTCTGAGAGCTTTCGGAGTCCTCAACAGGGTTAGGATTTAGGGGCTTCTTCAGAACCGGGAGTGAAAACAACCATAGGTCAAAAGAAAAGCTATGGCCCCCACACAAAAATAATAATCACAAATGAAAACTATGTTAACTCTGAAGTCCCAAAGTCGAAAAATTGCCTTGAATCTGTCACTAGAAAGCACCCAAGGCCTCACTCTCTGGGTTCTGGGTGCCCTGGGAATGGCAGGAGGCTCTGAAAAGCGCTTGGTGGTGCCAAACTATGGGGGCTAGCCTGCCCGCTGGCGGGGGGGGGGGGGGGGGCGGGGTTACCACCTGTGGCGCTGTCCTGGCCTGACCCCCTGCGGAAGGGCTGTGGCGCAGCCTCCAGGGTGGTCTTGATGCCCTGGGGTTGGCGGGAGGCTGGGCCCCGACCACCCCACGCCCCGCCCCTGGACTGCGTTTTCTGCTTCAGGTGAGGGCGCGTCACGGTGTCACTTTACCTGTGAGCAGAAGGTCCTCCAGAGAAGCCATGGGGTGGGGAGGGGCAGCAGGCAGCGGGATCTGGAACAGGACACCGCGGCCTCAGGGGCTAGGCTGCAGCGTGGGAGCGCATGGGCAGCGAGTATGGTGGGTCCTGCAGTTTTGAATGGGCTGCAGCACAGCAGCCTGGCTCTGCGCGCCCCTCCTTCCCGCCTGGGTAATTAGCAAAGCCCCTTCTCCCGGCCGCCCAGACCCGACCCCGCCCCCCTCCCTCCTGAGTCCTCTGAGAGCTCACTTCCAGCTTTGGAAATTAGCAAAGACCCTTCTCTGCGCCGGCCCTGCCCCCTCACTCCAGGGGCCTGAGCCCTGGCTGGGGTGCGGGGCAAAGCCCTGGCATGCTGCCACATTGACAGCGCCAGCGCTGGGCAGCCTCCTAGCCTGGCTCCCTGAGCGGGTGTCCACGGGCAGCCTGGCTGGAAAAGATCATCAGTCCTAAATGCCGGCTGCACTCTTGGGTCAGTTTGCTGGCTTCCAGATTGTGCCCAAAGACAGGAACCAGCTTCCCCAGCACAGGCCTGGGCTGAGATGCCCGCCTGGGATCTGTCTGAGCAGTCTCCTCGACTCCAGGCAGGGATGGCACTTCGACCTGGATGTTTGGGTTTTTTGTTTGTTTTTTTTGGTCATTGGTTATTACATGACCTCCAGGGTAGGTGCTCCACAAAGGGAGTGAAAACAGGACGCCTGATATATATGCATACAGCCATTCTAGAAAAATAGCTTGGGGTTCTATCGGAAACGCGGCATTGGTCCTTGCACTATGGTTTAATAGAAAAGGGATTATGCACCAAGTTACTTAAATGAGCATAGGTTGAAATCGTTTACTGAGAGTAAATATTTTAAATAGTTATATTTTAACTAAATCTATCATCAATCATAAATCTATTACACGAAGGATACAGGCAATTTAAAAGCAAGAGCACTCTCTTCAGGGTTTTAAATAATCCCTGTCTGTCTTGGCACATGAGAATGCAAAGATAGGAAATGGTTTGTAAAAGATCATATAATAGCTTTTACTAATTCTATTTATTTGACAGACAGAGATCACAAGTAGGCAGAGAGGCAGGCAGAGAGAAAGATGGGGAAGCAGGCTCCCCGCCAAGCAGAGAGCCTGATGAATGGCTTGATCCCAGGACCCTGAGATCAAGACCTGAGCCCAAGGCAGAGGCTTAACACACGGAGCCACCCAGGCGCCCCCAGATGAAATACATTTCTGACTTAGAAACTTCAGATAGAATTTTTTTGTCCATGATGACAAGTGAAGAAAATGTGTCATCCCTAAACCTAACCTTAACCCCTACCAACGCTGAAACCTAAGCTGACCTTAAAGCCCAAACTAGAACCCTGAATCCCAAACCTGGAATGGAACCCAAAGCCTATACCTGAGCCCTGCATCCAAGCCCTGAACCACGAACCCAAACCCTAAACCAGACTTCCAAGTCATGAAACCTGAACCCAAATCTCAGCATGAAGTCAAACCCCAAATTTGACCTTGAACTTTATCCCATAAGCCCTGAGTCTTAAAGCCTAAATCATAAACTTAAAGCCCTAAACTATAACTCTGATCCCTTGTCCTTCACTCTAAATCCTCACCCTAACACTAAACCCAAAGCCTGATCTAGAACTCTGACTAAAACCTGAACCTGAACCCATATTCAAACCCTTCACCACACTTTGCTTATGCACTTGCCATTGATGGATATTTGCAGTTTCTACCTTTTGATTCTTGTGAACATTGTTTGGGTCGGGGGCTAGGGTTAGGGTCTTGGATTAGGGTAGGGTCCAAGCTTGAGACCAAGTTGAGGTCAGAGTGTGTGTCTGCATCAGGGCCATGTTCAGTGACAGTGTTTGGGTCAAGGACTATTGTAATTCCACATTGTTTCCAATTCATTGTTCCTTAGCTATTTGGGGGGAAGTTAGGGGGTATTGGGCTCCATGCAGCTTGAAGTTCCGGAATGAAAAGGCCTCAGCTGGACCCTGGGAGGGAGCAGGACCTTCCACTGAAGGGTGAGCTCCCACAGTCCTGCACTGCCTTGCACCGCCTGCAGAGGGCGCCAGACCCCAGCTCCCGCCCTGAGCCCAGGCTTCACAGCCACAGCTGGGACCAGGGCCCCACCTCTTCAGGACCCACTGTGGAGACTTCTGGAGAATGTGGGGCGCCTCCCACCCTGACAGGACAAGCTGAGGAGGGTGTGGCTCTGCATCCACACTGACCGGACCCCTTGTGGAGGACACGACCACACTGGCAGCAGTCCAACCTCCTAAGGACCAGACGCTGGAGGAGATGAGGAGAAGCCACCTGAGTGGACTGTCAAGGGGTTCGTGGTCTCAGGACCCCACAGAGAAAGGGCGCCCTGTGTAGACACTGGGGCTTCCGTCGTTTTGTGTGAGGAGACGTGGCCTCCTGCTGTGCTGTGTGTGGGGCTGTGGGGTCCCCCCTTTCTGGGCTCGGGTGCTCCTCGGTCCTCGTCTGTGTTTGTGTGCTCGCGGATTCGGTTCCTGGGGCTCCTCAGATGGTCTGCAGTCAGGGAGCGTCCGCCTGCTTCGGTGCTTGTGCTCTCCCCACCTCAGCCCTGCGGGGACCTTCCTGTGTCCACACCCACTCCAGGCTTGTGCTGAGTCCGGAAATTCTGGAGCCAGAGTGAGGACTCTGTAGACGGTTTTGGGGAGAGTAGGTATTTTCCCAGTGTGGGTTCTTCCCTGATACAGTGCCTCCCCATCTCCGTGTGTACCCCTCCCTGTCTGTCATCATTGTTGCAGGGCTGTCAAAGGACAGGTCTGTCACCTTCTTGGTTCAGGGGCCTCCCGGGTATCTTGCTGTCTTTTATGCAGGTGTAAATGAGATCGTTCTCCATAGTCTCTTTCTGATGGTTCCTTCGGAGCACGTAGGAGTGCCACTAATTTCTGCATATTGATTTTGTTCCTTGCAAGTTCTTGAATTTATTAGTTCGATTGGCCTTAAACTCAATCTGCCAGTTATTTGACCAGCAGCATGGGTTTAATTGGGAAGAGCAGAGAATGGCAGTCTGGGCTGAGCAAGCTAAGGTCCCATCACAGGCAAGTGCGAGAAACAAAGGAGAGGAACATTATTTCATGGAGGAGGAAGAAGTTGGGAAGGGTGCTTGAAGGAAAGTCCCTTGGAGAAAGGCAGGGTGATGGAGAATTCTCACCAGCTGAGCTGCAATGCTCCTACAAAAAGTCAGGAGATGAACCTCCAGCTTCCCCTGTGGGGCCTGGAATTGGTGAGTCTCTCCTGTGGGGGATAGCAATGTGGTGTGGGTAATGGGCACTGAGCACCAGGCGCCCCATTCCAGCCTCCCCTTCTGGCTTCCCCAGTCCACTTTACTGGGGCTTCCCTTCCTGCTTTGGACAGTTCTAACCAGCTTGTGGTGGAACGTTGTGGAAAAACTGAAATTCCAAAACCACTGCTTCTACTGCACCTGAGATACAGGGGCCCATGATTTAATCCTCCCACGAGTCTCTTGCTAACATGTGTTCTCTCCCTTTTGGGTGACCTGGATTTGGGAGGGCTTGGCCTCCATCCCAAAGTCTGATGTTCTCTCTGCTTCCGTGTCGTCGTGCCAACATGGATGTTTGGAGGAGTCATTTCCTCTGCGGTGATTTCAAAGTGCAGTCAGCTTGTTATAGCAGCACAAATACGTGCTGTCTCCACACTCAGATTCCCCAGCCGTCATTTCTTTACCATGTTTTGCCACTTCACACGGGATGCTTCAGTGTGTTTGATCCCACACCAGGACAATGTCCTGCAGAACCACCACATAACCTGAAATGAGGACATCATTACAGAACCCATCCAAGGGTTAGTGTTAGGAACCAGGGACATGGCAGGACTGATCTGAAGACCCCATGGAGAGCTGTCTCGGTGGCTGAGTTGACAGTGGAGGTGAGGGTGAGTGTCTGGCTGTGGCTTTGTGTCCAGGAGTCAGCTCTGTGTGGGTGTGTTCTCAGCTAGGCATGCAGATTTCTGCTCCTCTGAATCCTTTCCGGAGTTCCAAATTGCACAGTTTCCTTCTGGGCGGCAGGCTGAGTCCTCTGGGATTGCCCATGTGTCCCCAAATTGTAGGGCACCTACTGCAAGGCCTTTGGGGTCAGAATCCTGAGAACTAAACCAAAGGTTATGGTTAGGGCCCACCACATGGCAGGCCCGATCTGCCAGCACTCTGTCCATCTTTCTGGGGGAGGGGGCAGTCGAGGGATTTGTTCAGGGTGAGTGTCAAGCTCCAGGTTTGCATCCAGTGGCCTGCTGAATATGGGGGTGTCCAGAGGTAGGAATGCAGATTTCAGTTCCTCTGAATCCTTTCTGGAGCTACAAATGGCATGGTTCCTTTCAGGGTGGCAGGGTGAGTCCTATGGTGTTCCTCGCTGTCCCCAATCTCTGAGGCTTTGGAGCCAGGCCGTCGGGGACAGACCTCTCAGGACAGAATCTAGGCTTAAGAGTTTGTGCCTATGGGCATGGCTGCACTGATCTGAAAGCACTGTGGCGAGGATCACAGGGGTCTGAGTTGAGAGCATGGTTCAGGATCAGTATCAAGGTCTGGGTTTGTGTCCAGGGGACCGCTGAATGTGGGGGTGGTCTCAGATGTCCAAGACGATTTCCCCTACTCTGAATTCCTTCCAGCATTCCAAATAGCCTGGTTTCCTTCTGGGTGGCAAGCTGAAATCTCTGAGATTTCTCAGGTCTTGCCCTTGCCCTTGCAAGGGCAAGATACTTTTTACAGTAAAAGAATTCACCAGATGAGCTGAACAGCAGAAAAGACACAGCTCAGGAGTTAATTAGTGAACAGGAATATCATGCCAAAACCTTCTTTGATAACACACTACAGAGCAAGGGAAGATAGGAGAGAAAGCTGAGATATAAAGGACAAACCCTCCAAGTTTCCAACATCATTCCCTACTTGTTTATTTCCATTGCTGTCAGCTTCTTCCCAGTCAAAAATAAGTCACCTGAGCCAGCCTTTTTTCTTCCTGAGATTGGGGCACTGCAAAGCCCACCAGAGAGGCCAAGGGCACCCCTGTACCTGCTGAGCTTAGCCCATTTGTACCTCAACCGTGAGAAGGTACCAGCCTGTCCCCCTGGTGCTCCATGGTCTGTGGCAGTCCTTCCTTCTGGACCCTGCTTTGCTGCTCTATTTTCGCTAACCCTGGTCTCAAACTAGGGATTGCTCCTGGAAGAGGAACTCAGGGAGATGAGGCTCAGGAGGGTCTCCCTGCCTGGAATCTCCATGTGAGGAGTGCGCAGCCAACAGATTTTGCCCAGGGACTTGAAAAATGCAGAGAGGCAGATTTCTTTTCTCTCTTTCTCTCTCTCTCTAGCCTCATACTAACCAGGAGTTCTTAGAACTTTCTTCAGTGACTTCTAGGTGTAGCTTGGCCACTTTTTCACAGAAAGGCCACTTGAGCATGATGAAACACACGTATAAGCAATTACTTTTTAAAAAATAAAAAGAATAAGCCAATGCACACAGACCTTTGACAGCAGCACAGGACGCTCAAGGGACCAGAGTCCCTACCTTGGGCAATAGTGGTAGAGGCCAGGTTCTGCCATGCAGGTCTCTAGACCTTTGGCAGTTTCCACGATTGCAAATCCAGACATGCAGAATCCTGAGGGACAACCTACTAACTGCAAAAGAGCAAAAATTCATCAGGATTCAGAGAGTGGAAATCCATTTGTACTGGAAAAGAAAGAAGTAGGCTTGCTGTGAATCCAGCAGGGAGGACAGGCATAGATAAAGGCTGGTGTATGGGTCACGGAAACTATTGTTTCTCAAGGGTCCTGCTGTCTCTGTAAAATGCTATGAGGACTGTCTCTTGGGGACCTCCTGCTTTCCTACCAGTGACACCCCCAGATTCTGCTTTGCTAGTCCCATGGATTCCTGGGGATACCCAGTTGATAAGCTACGCTGTCCTCATGACAACACTTGCTAATGGACTGAATGTTTGTGTCTTGTCCCTATTCAGATGTTGAAGCCCTGACCCTCAAGGAGTGCCATCAGGAGGTATGGGCTTTGAGAGGTGGTGAGGTCATGAGATTGGAACACTTGTGAATGAGATAAAAGCACTTCTGAGAAACGACCTGAGAGATTGTTCTGCCAGCTGTCATCCATGCAAGTCTACAACAGAAATATGGGCATTTATAGATAATGAAGCAGTCTCTTGCTAGATATCAGATCTCCCAGGATCTTGCTTTTGGACTTCTCAGTCTCTAGAACTGCAAGGAATAGTACATGTTTTGCTGATTCAGCCACCCAGTCTGTCATCATTTGTTGCAGCAACTTGAACTGAATAAAGCAGAGCCCAAGTCCTGGTTAATCCCTGCTTCTACTCATTTCCCCTCAGAAAGAGCTTCTAATCCAGAACTGACCTCTGCTTTCCATACACGTGCTTCAGACTCCTTCTGTGAGAGCCCAGACTTTGTAAAAGACTCCTCCCTCATGGCAACCAGCATTCTGTGACTCCTGAGGACTGTCCTCCCTGACTGTATTGAGTCAATCAAACTGATTTTGATTCTGGAGTCCCAGGATCAAGGACTGCATCAGGCTCCCAGCTTCATGGGGAGTCAGCTTCTCCCTCTGACCTTCTCCCCTCTCATGCTCTCTCTCTCACACTCTCTCTCTCTCTCAAATAAATAAATAAAAATCTTTTAAAAATCTGATTTTAACAGACCATAAGCTTGTTCTTGCTGGTCTTTGGAAGATTAGGCATTAGCCCTTCGGAGAAAGTTCTGAATGGCTGCTTCATGAAGGGGTGAACTGTGTCCCCAAAGTCTCTTTTTGCTGCCTTCTAATCACAGATGCTGAGACAAATCCTCCCAGGTGCTGGTTTTTCAAAGCACTTAATGCTTTGGCTTTGAAGTTCCTCACCTGACAGTTCTGCTTTAATCAGTTTGTGACAAAACAGCCAATTGGTGGTGGATGCAAAGTGCACTGATAAAGTTAAATGCCTAGAAGTAAAATGGCTATTTGTGTAACTGCAACATATTTTGCATTTAAAAAATTTTTCAAACTATTTTCCAAAGTGGTTGTATCATGATATATGCCAACAACAGTTTAGATTTTTTGTTGCTTCTAAATCTAGCTCAGACCAAGTACAATTAGCCTTTATAATTTTAGCCATTCTAATAGATACGTAAGCATGTCTCATTATGATTTTAATTTGTATTTCTTTAATGTCTAAATTTTGAGAAATTTGTCATGTGCCTCTAAACCATCCATATACTTTTGGTGACATGTCTCTTCCATTATTTCCTTCACATGTAAAATTGGATACTCTGTTTGGTTATTAGTAAGGTTTTTTATTTTTATTCATTTTTTAATAATCAGAGTAGATATCCATTATCAGATATGTAATTTGGAAATCGCTTGTCCATCTTTACAGTTTCTCAATGGAGCTTTGATAGCTGTGTCTTTCAAGAAATATGCTACTTCTTTCCTGGTATGACGGAGGTATGACTACAACATTATCAATGTTGACCTTTGCAAAGAAAATCATGGCTTAAGATATATGTAGTCTGCAGTTGTTGGGAGTGTTCACCATCCTTGCCTCTAACTCATCTCTCACTGCCCACACATTCAGATATGGGGGAATATTGATTGACAAAATATTAATTGCCAAATAACACTAGTTGGAGAATAAGAAAAATGCAGGCACCTGATTATATAATATTACATAAATAAAATATGTTTTTATAAGTGCTATTAGAAGTAAATTCCTCAATACTTTAATCACACAGAATGATGGAATCCTAGATTTTTTTTTCTTGTATTTACTAAGAAAATGATCATGCCTCAAGTATATTAAAATGGAATAGGGAAAATTAAAAATTGTTTTAAGATGATTTGCGTGTGTTGTGCGTATGTGAGAGAGAAAGTGAGAGAGAAAGATAAAGAAAAAGAGAAAGGGAAAGACAGAGAGGTGGCTGCAGTGAATTGATGAGTTGGAGGATAGATTTTAAAGTTTTGTCTTTTGCTTTCTACATTTCTTTTTCCTTAGTTCAAGAGAACAATCAGTAATATCTCAGAAGCCTGCTGGTAACATCAGCAGAAAGAATTAGAGGTTCCCAGAAAATTAAGATGACATATAGTTTTCCTGACATAAGAAAATCATTTTTTGTCCCCAGCTATTTTCAATGATCTATACCCCACCTGTGTACTCTCCCAAGCACACTTCTTCCAAAACGTCCTGGGAGGTTCTTAAAAAGAAATGCAAAAACCTCACTCCTTAAGGATTTTGAGGGAACAAGGCAATGGGAAAACTAACAGTCACCACCAGACCAGGAAATAGCCTAAGCTATTGAGACAATAAATCAGTGGTATAACTCCTAGTGCTATTTCAAAAGCAATCAAGGCCTTGCATTCCTTGTCCCAGAAAATGAGCCCAAGACCCCATCTAGTTTATATCTGCTCTTGAAGCCTGCAGAGTCCCTTTCCCTTGTCCAACAGTTACCTCTGCTTTATTCTAATGTTGACGTTTCTGCCCTCGGTGGAATACAAGCTTCATTCAGGTGAACATGCAATACATATTGCACAAATACATATGTGGATGTGCATGCATCCACAACCTTATGACCAACCATACACGGGATAATAAAACTCTCCCTTCTGAGTATTCATCTTAAATACTAAATAAAAATCTCTCTCCTGTTCAAACAGTCAAGGCTTTGGAACTTATTCCCTGTGATCTCCTTGTATGTTGTAAACAAAGATTCCTTTGTTTGACAACTCCACCTGTTTCTGTGATTCACCAAAGACTGACCTCAGTTAGTTCAGTTGCTGTAATGGCTTTCACTACTCTGATTCTAACTCTGCAAGTCTCCAAATTTAACTATTTTTTCTCCCAATTCCGCATGTTCTTGACTTTAAACTGCAACTCTGAAGAGAAGATTTGCTTGTTTAAAAAAAAAATCAAGAAAAGGGAGTAGTAGTCAACATTGTTACTTTGAACTTCCTGCCCTAAGGGGCTCTCCTGTTCTTTCTCTTTGACTTCCTGGACTAAAACGACAGAAATTTGGCAATACATCACTCCCCAATCCAGATTACTGCCAGAACAGTTTATACTCTTAGAAAAATATTAGTTTAAAAGATCACATAATTAAATACTTAAGCATGTAGTGTAATATAGTGGTTTACAAGAAATATATTTTGGTCATCTGAATATTTGGTTTTCAGCCATGGCTACTGACTCACAGCTCCTAAAACTCTTGGGATTTCCTGTGATAAGGGTGAGAGAGGTGTGTTTTGTTATGTTAATGAAGTGACCTTCAGACCTCACTCAAGGCAAGGGCTGTTTGCCTGAAGGACCAACCACTTGGTGAAAGCCTTCACAACTTTTTGCCCAACGTGCCTCCCCTTCCTCCCAATACAGGATTATCTGGGGAGGGAAGAGGATCTGGAGATTAGATCAGCAAATGACGATGATTTAGTCAGTCATGACTATGTCATGAAGCCTCCACAGAAAACCTGAAAGGACTGGGTTCAGAAAGCTTTTAGTTTGTTAAATGTATGAAAAGGCAGGAAGAGTGGCAGTCTTACAGAAGGTAATAGAAGCTCTGTGCCCATTCTCCATACCTTGCCCTGTGCACTTCTTTATCTATCTATTGATTTAAATCTTCTATTATATCTTTTAATAAGCTGGCAAACATAAAGTAAGTATTTTTCTGAGTTTTGTGAGTCCCTGTAGCAAATTAAAAGAACGTAAGAAGTAGGCCACTGGGACCTCCAACCTGTAGTTGCTCAGTCACAAGCACAGGTAATAACCTGGGGCCTACAGTGAGACTGGCATCTGAGGTGGGGTTGGAGATAGTCTTGGAGGACTGATCCCTTAACTGATGAAATCTTACACTATGTTCAGGTAGATAGTGTCAGAATTTAGTTGAATTCTTGGAGATCCTGCTGTTGTCTGAAAATCATTTGGCATTGTTGGTATGATGTCCTAAAGCCCAAAAAGATATAGCTACCTCAAAATAAGAATACGGTTGACAGCTTATATATAATAAGTGAGTATTTCAGGGATTTAAAATATACCCAATAAATAATGTAAGGAAATAAGGAAAGATTTTGAAATAAAAACAAGAATAAGAACCTAGTGGTACTAATAGATTAAATATATGTAATCTAGTTGAATTAAGAATACAATGGATAGAATACGTAATGGATTCAATAGAGATAAGAAGTCACTTAAGGATATAGTCATCTGGATACCAGCAAAGCATTAAAATTATCAATATAAAAGAGGTGTAAGATGTAGGTGATGTGTGTGGAACAAAAGCTAGAGAAGAAATTAGATTTCCTTACTACTCATAGCCTGTTGACAAGTCCTTGAAGCTCCTTTGGGGACTCAGCTGCTTCCATGTGGACACATCCACTCAGGGCAAAAAGCATTCTTAGTCCACCCCCCAGGATACTGAAAATCTACTTTCACATGTAAAAATTACTTTGGAAACTTCTTTATCTCTACTCCCCACCCCTGCCCTCAAGATATACATTGGCAATCATCTCCCAAGCATATACCCACTGATACACATCAGAAGAGTCTCTTCCCTGAGTTTTTACTAAATAGTAATAAATGACCTTGCCCTAACAATAGCTAGCCCCCTCAAGGTCCTGGAAACCTTGTTTATAAAATACCTTGGAGGCTTGTGCTATCCCTAACCTCCTCCCAAATTGAAAGTATATAATCAGCCACTCTTCATGACCCTCTCTCTCTACTCCAAATAAATAAATAAATATTTTTAAATAAAATAAAATAAATGACTTTTTTTAAATGAAAGAAGAAAAAGGAAAGAAATATTTGAATATTAATGTACATCTATTTCTCAAGCATAAATAGTGAAGACACTGGATTAAAACTTACATACAAGAAAAGAAATAAAATATTCATAACTATAGTTGACTCTATGAATCCCAAACTAGGGCATACATACCAAAGACACACAAAAAATATCACAAGTGTTAGAGAGAACAAAAATAATTCATTAATAAAGAAACAAGAATCAGACTGACAGAAATTTTTTAAATAACATCAGATATAAAAAAGAATGAAGTAATAGCTTTATTATCTTGAAAAAAAATCGCAAATGGAAACATTTAGATCCTTATAAAATGTCATTGGCATAGGAAGGCATAATAAAAAAAATATTTTCAGGAATACAGACCACAGATAATTTGCCTTAATTTGTGTAGGCAGCACTTAAATACTAATATCATTTTAACAGTTAAAATATACTCTATGATCTTTGAGGTTGGGGAAAAGAGGATGACCAAGTCATCTTGAAATAATTCAGTTTTATGAAAAAAGTAAAAAGATAAAAAAAAAAAGACTTGTAGAAAAGAGAGATAAAACATATGCATAATAAAAATAAATAAATAAATAAACAGCTGAAGTGCCTGGGTGACTTAGTCGGTTCAAGTGTCTGCCTTCAGCTCAGGTGATGATCCCAGGGTCCTGGTATTGAGCCCTGCATCAGGCTCCCTGCTCAGTGGAGAGTCTGCTTCTCCCTCCCATTGAGAAAAAAAAATTTGACTTATTTATTTGAGAGAGATAATCTTTAAATTTTACTTATTTATTTGAGAGAGAGTGAGAAAAGAAAAACATGCACACAGCAGAGGGAATAACAGAGGGAGAGGGAGAAGCACGCCACTGAGCAGGGAACCCCCTGCGGGGCTCTATCCCAGGACCCGGGTATTATGACCTGAGCTATAGGTAGACACTTAACTCAGGTACCCCAATAAATACAATCTTTTAAAAAAAAATAAATAATAATAAAAATAAATAATATTTCAGGTAGTATGATTTTTTTACTGTAAGACTTGGTATAAAAACAGGATGACATACTTGTCTAATTATAGCAAAAGACTTTGATAAGTTTAGATGCAGTAGTACATAAAAAATTTAACTTCTTTCATTAACTGATAATTTAATTAGATTAAATTAAGAGACATCAAAATTTAGAGAATCTAGTAGTCCTGATCTATTAATAAATGTAGCCATCCTGACCCCAAAACAAGAGTCTTCAGTAAGTATATAAGCATAAGTTGAACATTTACACAAACAGGCCATTATTTAGGCCAGAAGTATATGCCAATAAATTCCTAGAGTTAAATATCAGGCTATATTTTCCAAGAATAAGGCAATAAAATTAGAAAACAATGACCAAAATATTAAATTCATATAATTGGAAGTTAACTTCATACCTAAAAAGAAATAATACAGCTAATTCAGAAATTTTTAGAATTACAGTACTTTGGTAATATCAACTCTCAAAATGAGTGACGGACAGGTGGGACTAGCAAGAGACTCGTGGGAGGATTAAATCATGGGCCCCTGTATCTCAGGTGCAGTAGAAGCAGTGGATTTGGAATTTCAGTTTTTCCACAACGTTCCACCACAAGCTGGTTAGAACTGTGCAAAAGCAGGAAGCGAAGCCCCAGTAAAGTGGACTGGGGATGCCAGAAGGGGAGGCTGGAAGGGGGTGCCTGGTGCTCAGTGCCCATTACAGACCCCACATTGCAATCCCCGACAGGAGAGACTCACCAATTTAAGGCCCCACAGGGGAAGCTGGAGGTTCATCTCCTGACTTTTTGTAGGAGCTTTGCAGCTCAGCTGGTGAGAATTCTCCATCACCCTGCCTTTCTCCAAGGGACTTTCCTTCAAGCACCCTTCCCAACTTCTTCCTCCTCCATGAAATAATGTTCCTCTCCTTTGTTTCTTGCACTTGCCTGTGATGGGACCTTAGCTTGCTCAGCCCAGACTGCCATTCTCTGCTCTTCCCAATTAAGCCCATGCTGCTGGTCAAATAACTGGCAGA
Source organism: Mustela nivalis (assembly GCF_964662115.1). Lineage (NCBI taxonomy): Eukaryota > Metazoa > Chordata > Mammalia > Carnivora > Mustelidae > Mustela > Mustela nivalis. Next base: position 355,326 of record NW_028136114.1, on the reverse strand, counting down.
TTGAGTTTAAGGCCAATCGAACTAATAAATTCAAGAACTTGCAAGGAACAAAATCAATATGCACAAATTAGTGGCACTCCTAGGTGCTCAGAAGGAACCATCAGAAAGAGACTGCGGAGAACGATCTCATTTACACCTGCATCCAAGATAGCAAGATTCCCGGGAGGCCCCTGAACCAAGAAAGTGACAGCCCTGTAACAATGACGACAGACAGGGAGGGGTACACACGGAGATGGGGAGGCACTGTGCTCAGGGAAGTACCCCCACTGGGAAAATACCTACTCTCCCCAAAACCGGCTACAGAGTCCTCACTCTGGCTCCCGAATTTCCGGACTCGGAGCAAGCCTGGAGTGGGTGTGGACACGGGAAGGACCCCGCAGGGCTGAGGTGGGGAGAGCACAAGCACCGAAGAAGGCAGACGCTCCCTGACTGCAGACCATCTGAGGAGAACAAGGAACCGAATCCGCGAGCACACAAACACAGACAAGGACCAAGGAGCACCCGAGCCCAGAAAGGGGGGACCCCACAGCCCCGCGCACAGCACAGCAGGAGGCCACGTCTCCTCACACAAAACGACAGAAGCCCCAGTGTCTACACAGGGCGCCCTTTCTCTGTGGGGTCCTGAGACCACGAACCCCTTGACAGTCCACTAAGGGACTTCTCACCTCCTCGAGCGTCTGGTCCTTAGGAGGTTGGACTGCTGCCAGTGTGAGCGTGTCCTCCACAACGGGTCCGGTCAGTGTGGATGCAGAGCCACACCCTCCTCAGCTTGTCCTGTCAGGGTGGGAGGCGCCCCACATTCTCCAGAAGTCTCCACAGTGGGTCCTGAAGAGGCAGGGCTCAGGTCCCAGCTGTGGCTGTGCAGCCTGGGCACAGGGCAGGAGCTGGGGTCTGGCGCCCTCTGCAGGCGGTGCAAGGCAGTGCAGGACTGTGGGAGCTCACCCTTCAGTGGAATGTCCTGCTCCCTCCTGGGGTCCAGCTGACGCCATTTCATTCCGGAAATTCAAGCTGCATGGAGCCCAATACCCCCCAACTTCCCCCCAAATAGCTAAAGAACAATGAATTGGAAACAATGTGGAATTACAACAGTCCATGACCCAAACAGTGTCACTGAACATGGCCCTGATGCAGACCCACACTCTGACCTCAACTTGGTCTCAAGACTGGACCCTACCCTAATCCAAGACCCTAACCCTAGCCCCCAACCCAAACAATGTTCACAAGAATCAAGAGGTAGAAACTGCAAATATCCATCAGTGGCAAGTGCATAAGCAAAGTGTGGTGAAGGGTTTGAATTTGGGTTCAGGTTCAGGTTTTAGTCAGAGTTCTAATCAGGCTTTGGGTTTAGTGTTAGGGTGAGGATTAGAGTGAAGGACAAGGGAACAGAGTTATAGTTTAGGGCTTTAAGTTTATGATTTAGGCTTTAAGACTCAGGGCTTATGGGATAAAGTTCAAGGTCAAATTTGGGGTTTGACTTCATGCTGAGATTTGGGTTCAGGTTTCATGGCTTGGAAGTCTGGTTTAGGGTTTGGGTTCGTGGTTCAGGGCTTGGATCCAGGGCTCAGGTACAGGCTTTGGGTTCCATTCCAGGTTTGGGATTCAGGGTTCTAGTTTGGGCTTTAAGGTCAGCTTAGGTTTCAGCATTGGTAGGGTTTAAGGTTAGGTTTAGGGATGACACATTTTCTTCAGTTGTCATCATGGACAAAATAATTCTATCTGAAGTTTCTAAGTCAGAAATGTATTTCATCTGGGGGCGTCTGGGTGGCTCAGTTTGTTAAGCCTCTGCCTTGGGCTCAGGTCATGATCTCAGGGTCCTGGGATCAAGCCCTTCATCAGACTCTCTGCTTGACGGGGAGCCTGCTTCCCCATCTTTCTCTCTGCCTGCCTCTCTGCCTACTTGTGATGTCTCTCTGTCAAATAAATAGAATTAGTAAAAGCTATTATATGATCTTTTACAAACCATTTCCTATCTTTGCATTCTCATGTGCCAAGACAGACAGGGATTATTTAAAACCATGAAGAGAGTGCTCTTGCTTTTAAATTGCCTGTAACCTTCGTGTAATAGATTTATGATTGATGATAGATTTAGTTAAAATATAACTATTTAAAATATTTACTCTCAGTAAACGATTTCAACCTATGCTCATTTAAGTAACTTGGTGCATAATCCCTTTTCTATTAAACCATAGTGCAAGGACCAATGCCGCGTTCCCGAGAGAACCCCAAGCTATTTTTCTAGAATGGCCATATGCATATATATCAGGCGTCCTGTTTTCACTCCCTTTGTGGAGCACCTACCCTGGAGGTCATGTAATAACCAATGACCAAAAAAAACAAACGAAACCCCAAACATCCAGGTCGAAGTGCCATCCCTGCCTGGAGTGGAGGAGACTGCTCAGACAGATCCCAGGCAGGCATCTCAGCCCAGGCCTGTGCTGGGGAAGCTGGTTCCTGGCTTTGGGCGCAATCTGGAAGCCAGCAAACTGACCCAAGTGTGCTGCCGGCCTTTAAGACTGATGATCTATTCGCAGCCAGGCTGCCCGTGGACACCCGCTCAGGGAGCCAGGCTAGGAGTCTGCCCAGCGCAGGCGCTGGCAACGGGGCAGCATGCTAGGGCATAGCCCTGCACCCCAGCCAGGGCTCAGTCCTCAGCAGTGAGGGGGCGGGGCCGGCGCAGAAAAGGGTCTTTGCTAATTTCCAAAGCTGGAAGTGAGCTCTCAGAGGACTCAGGAGGGAGGGGGCGGGGGCGGATCGAGGGCGGCCAGGAGAAGGGGCTTTGCTAATTGCCCAGGCGGGAAGGAGGGGCGCACAGCGCCAGGGTGCTGTGCTGCAGCCCATTGGGGACTGCAGGACCCACCATACTCGCTGCCCCTGCGCTCCCACGCTCCAGCTTAGCCCCAGAGGCCGCGGTGTCCCGTTCTCATTCCTGCCGCCTGCTGCCCCTCCCTGCCCCATGGCTTCTCTGGAGGACCCTCTGCTCACAGGTAAAGTGACACCTCGACGCGCCCTCACCTGAAGCAGAAACCTAGGACAGGAGCGGGGGAAGGGGGGGGAGTGGTCGGGGCCCAGGCTCCAGCCAACCCCAGGGCACCAGGACCACCCCGGACGCCTCGCCACACCCCCTCCGCAGGGGGTCGGGCCAGGACAGTGCCACAGGAGGTACCCCCCCCCCTGCCAGCAGGCAGGCTAGCCCCCATAGTTTGGCGCCCCCCGTGCATGTCAGAGCCTCCTGCCATTCCCAGGGCACCCAGAACCCAGAGAGTGAGGCCTTGGGTGCTTTATAGTGACAGATTCAAGGCAATTCTTCGACTTTGGGACTTCAGAGTTAACATAGTTTTCATTTGTGATTATTATTTTTGTGTGGGCCATAGCTTTTCTTTGGACCTATGGTTGTTTTCACTCCCGGTTCTGAAGAAGCCCCTAAATCCTAACCCTGTTGAGGACTCAGAAAGATCTCAGAGCACCAGTGCTGGGGGACAGTTTGGACACATGGTTTGGTTTCTCCTCTGGCCTGCTTCTGTGGCAGCCCCGCTCTGTCCTCCTCAGACTTCAGAGCAATATCTGAACAAGTGGAGAAGTGACCAGGTGGTCAGGAAGGTGGCCACCGAAGAGTGACTTCTCTGGAGGGTGGCTGAGCTAGCAAGTGAGCATGTTAGTCCAGCTCTGCCTGCATTCAGTATGGAGCTGAACAGGGGCCAGGGAAGAGGAGGAGGAGCAGAGAGCAGGGACTAAGGGACCAAAGAGGAGATTCAGATGAAGGGAAGTAATGGAGAGGAAAGAGAAGAAACTCTAGAAGACAGGCATGTAGAAAGGAAAAGGGATGAAGTGGGCATTGGGAAAGGGCACCACCAGGGAAGGAGAGATGGGAAGGAAAGAGGGAGGAAGAGAGGAAAGGGGAAAGGGAGAAGGGAGGAGTCAGCATGCCAGGGCTCCCCCTGCATCTGAAGAAGAGGTGGCTGGTCCAGCTTGTCAAACAGGGTGCTCACTCTTTGGTCCCAGTTTCTGCTCCCAGTGCTATTGGGCTTTGCAAGGAAGGCAGGCTGTCCCTTGGGACCTACTGGAGCCCACTGGAGCCCACAGGAGGGTGGGAGAAATAAGATGCCACCGGGTCCTGTCCTGAGCTGCTCCCAGCCACCAGCCTCACCACATGGTGCAAGAGGGACCCCAGAACAAAGGAAGGATACAGGCCAGCATGTCTGCTGGTGGCCCTGGGCACTTAGCTCATCGCAGTGAACCACACCGCCTCCTCAACCCACGCTTTTAAAGCCTCCTTCTTCGTTTCTGGCTTTCATGTCTGTAGGAACATGAGCCAGATCTAACTCATCTCCGACAGACAATTCTGACTCACCCCGTGTCAGATTTTTATGAGTGGCTGTGATAGAGTAAGATAGCAATGCTCCAACAAACGGACTGTTTCCTCCCACTTGACCTCAACAGTCTTATACATTTTCTTAGCGAAAACATCTTGTCTCCTTCCATTAAGCTCATAACGTGGTCTAATAGTATACACAAGCCTTCGTTAGATGCGAAGCAATACAGAGGTCATTTTTTTTTTTTTTTAAATTTTACAAGGTAAAGTCAGTGAACACATCCAACTTGACGAATACGTCTCTAAAATGTCAATCCAGGCAAAGCTTTTTCTGCCTACAGTTTGGAGCCTACGTGGTGACATTTTTAAAATGCTTTCAGTCCCTCAGTGAGGCTCTTAGAAGCTAGCCAGGGCTTACTACGTGCCAGGCACTGTGTCAGGTGTTGGAGCTAAAGGGAAGGAGAGCTTGGAGGCTGGCTGGGGAGGGACATCCATGACACAACCACAGCTAGAAACGGAGGCCAGTGCTAGAAAAGAGAGAGCAGGCTGCATGGAGAGTGTGTACCATGGGGCTTGTGAGCTCACGAATAATTGGGAGTAACTGGAGTGGGGAGATGGGGGAGAGAAGAGGGTCTTCCCATCAATGGGAATCACCTGTGCTTGGAGGCAGGTGCCATGAGAGGTCTCCACAGGAAGAAGTAGGCAGTGTGGTTGAAGGGCAGAGAGATGGGGCAGAACAGGCATCAGTCAGTTGGAGGGGTATGAAGAGACTGATGGGAGGATTATGGGTGCTTTTGCAGGACTGAGAATTTGTTAGAAGATCAGTGCAGATTTCTATGGAGACAAATGCCAGGAACTGATAGGTCTTTGAAAGGTCACTCTGGCTGCCTTTTGACAAAGGGTTTGGTAAAAGGCACTTACAGGTGTGAACACACCAGGTGGGAGGTGAGTGCAGGAAATCAGGTGAGGGAGCATGGGAATTTGATCCGGGGGTATATAAGGGAGCATAGCCTTTAAGGAGTTCCACAAATTGGCACCAGCTGTGGCTTCATTACAGAGCTGGAAGGGGGAGGTGGGTGTGTCCTGGAGGTTACAGAAATTACATGAGAAAGGGAAGTCTTTTTAGATCTCTTTTTCAACTAGAGGAACTCTCACCTTATTGATAGAATTCCAGAGTGGGAACCAATGATATGAGGACATCTTTGAAAAGTCTGAATATGTTCTTCGACATCTTTGCAAGTGACGAGGAGACCTTGACCTTAGGAGGCCTTGGCCCTCTTTGTAGCCAAAAAGATTTCACCTACAGATTTGGGTTCTCCCTTTTAAAGTCAAGGAGTCAGTCCTTCCAAAGGACACCTCCTATCATTTTACCCTCTCATCATACCTCACGTGCTGGCATCTCCAAGACCCTCTGTTCCAGGTTGAGAGTATCCACTTTGGCCGGGCTGGTCTTGCCAAGAACACCACCACAGGAAATCTAGAGCCTGTAGTGCTATTAATAACATCATCTAAGACTGTGTTTGCTGCCCTCATGGCCTCTTCCCACCATGACTCACTGAAGCTTTTTACACAATGTATCCATTAAGCTATAGTTCCCAAAGCTCATCTTCTCTAGTGCCATTAGTTTTTAGGGGACCAGGCAAACCTTAAACTTGTCCCCCTTAATTGGATCCCTGTGCCCCTACAATCTCTTTGAATGCCTTTCACCATGATCCTTGAATGAGATCTGAGACCACTGCTGGTACCTAACACTTCTTGGCACCTTGTCTGCTAGGTTCTTGGAAGAGGAGGTGGCTATGGAGGTGAGTGGGGATGGGAGTGGGAGGATTTCTCCCTTCACTTCCCTTTTTGTGTTTTCAAATAATGGGTTTTGAGGGGGAGGGAAAGGTTAACCAGACCATTTATTTTCCATCTCCCATCGATAAAATGTCACACAGGAGAGAGGTGGCAGAAACGCACTTTCAGGTTAATTTTTTTACAAGGAAGATTGACTTATGAACCTACTTTGTTATTCCATTTCATTCAATTTCCCTGTACCTTTTTTTCTATGAAGTGTAACGGTAACCCATCATTATTTTTATTGTTGGCACGTGCTTTGTGAACCATAAAGTGTACGCTATAAATGGGAGCGCTTTTCTTTTTTTTTTGTAGTTTACGAAAAACTAATATTTTTTAAATTAATTTTTTATTTATTTTCAGCATAACAGTATTCATTCTTTTTGCACCACACCCAGTGCTCCATGCAAGCAGTGCCCTCTATGATACCCAACACCTGGTACCCCAACCTCCAAATCCCCCGCCCCTTCAAAACCCTCAGATTGTTTTTCAGAGTCCATAGTCTCTCATGATTCAGCTCCCCTTCCAATTTCCCCCACCTCCCTTCTCGTCTCTAACTCCCCATATCCATGAAAAACTAATTTAAAAACATTCATCCACCAGAGTACCCAAAGGGCTCCCATATAAACTATCTGTCGTTACATTATGTCCCGATGTGGAGCTCGATCCCAGGATCCTGAGATCATGACCTGAACTGAAGGCAGAGGCTTTAACACACTGAGCCACCAGCCCCAATGTATTCTCTTCAGTACCAGAATTTGTAACCAATTGACAGATGAGAAAGGAGGCAGTCAAGTGAAAAACCTGCAAGAAATTTGAATTAGATGAATTCAGCTACTCAGGCACTGTTTCACATTTTCAGATCTCTGCAGAAAAGGGGTTAACCTTTTTACAGCATGTAAAAGAGAAGACTATAACACATACTATGTGTAAGCATGTAAATATCAAAAAATATCCCATTAGTTGCTAAGACACGCAGGGCCTCTATTTTCTCTCAAATTCATGAATATGTAGGAGCAATAAGTGAGAAGTGAATGTATACTCTTCACTTCGAAGTCTTTTAGAAATCTAAAATAAACATAACTGATGCTTTCCTTCTGATGGTCCCTCTGTTGGTCATATTGTATATGAGCCATGACATTTAGTTTTACAAAATTTATTGATGTTTGTTGATATGTTTTATCATAACTAATTTTCCCTCCCTTATCTAGATTCCCCAGCTTTCAGACAGGTGGACACTTCAATAAACCATACCCAAGGGATGTATCAAGTACTTCTTAGACATTCTCTCAGATCCTTGAGGTCTCATTTTCCTATGGATTTGCAATAGGTTCTGCCAGAGGCACCACTGTGACAACTGATGTCCATGGTCTATCTCCTGCTAAGCTCAAGAGGTCACTGGTTTCCAAGTTTATCTATACAATTAATGCATTCCAGCAAGTTCTTTTTTTTTAATATTAACAAACTTATTTTAAAGTTTATATGGAGAAGCAAAGACTCACAATAGTCAACATAGTGTTGAAGGAGAAGAAAGACTGAGGACTGACTTCAAAGTTTACCATAACGATGGGGCGCCTGGGTGGCTCAGTGGGTTAAGCCTCTGCCTTCGGCTCAGGTCATGATCCCAGGGGCCAGGGATCAAGTCCCGCATTGGGTTCTCTGCTCAGCAGGGAGCCTGCTTCTTCTCATCTCTCTCTCTGGCTGTCTCTCTGCCCATTTGTGATCTCTCTCTCTGTCAAAAAAATAAATAAAATCTTAAAAAAAAGTTTACCATAACGATAATTGTAAGCATGATATTGTAATACCACAGAAAGACTAGATTAAAGCAACAGAATATATGTTATCAATTATATTTTATATTTAATAGAAAAGAAAAAGCAATAAAAGAGAGCAAAATACAATCTTTTAAACAAATGGTTCTGTAGCAATGGTGAAGCTAAATCTAAAAATATAAAATAAAATAAATCCAGGCAGATATCCTACACTCTTCATAAAAATTAACTCAGATTGGATTATAAACCTAAACATGAAACATGTAGAAGGTAATATAGAAGAAAATTTAAATGACCTTGGTTTTTGCAAAAACTTTAGCTACAAAAGCACAAGCACTGAATTTAAAAATGTCTACTCTGTGAAACACAATGCCAAGAGAATGAAAAGGCAAAGCACAGACTATGAGAAAAATTTTGCAAAATACACATCTGGCAAAGGACTGTTAATCAAAAATACACAAAGACCCCTTAAAACTCAACAATGGGGGAAAAACCTGATTAAAAATGAGCCAAAGACCTTAGCAGATACCTCACCAAAGAAAATATTACAGATGGCAAATAAGCATATAAAAAGATGCTTCACATCATATGTCTTCAGGAAAATGCAAATTAAAACAAAAAAGAGACACCAGTACATACCCAGAATCCAGAGCACTGACAACAGAACACGAAATGTTGGTGAGGATGTGGAGCAACAGGAATGTTCTTCCATGTCTATTGAGAATAAAGAATGGAAAACAACTTGGCAGTTTCTTACAAAACTAAACATATTCTTGCCAGATGATTCAGCAGTAGCAGCTCTTGGTATTTATCCAAAGAAGATGAAATCTATACCCACAAAGATGTCTATAGTAGTTTTATTCATAACTGACAAAAGCTTGGAAGCAACCAAGATATCCTTCCATAGGTGAAAGGTCCAATAAAGTGTAGTACATGCAAACAATGGAATATTATTTAATGCTAGAGAAATGAATTACCAAGCTATGAAAAGATATGGATATAAATATTTAATAAATATTTGATTTTAGGCTTTTACCAGTCTATCAATAGTATTAGTATATTTTAACAGTGAATGCTCAGCATTCATGAATTTACCTAATAAAACATTTTGGGTTCAATATTTTAAATACTTCAACCTCTATGATTATATTCCTAATAATTTTGAATTGGGGTAAATAAACCTTAATTTTTTGTAACTTGTTTCTTATTGCAAGAGAGCTCAATGAAATTTTAGAAAATAAAAATTTACAAAAAAAAAGTTTAGTTTACTATTGCCAAATAATTTAAAACTTTATCTTATATTCAAATACATATATTTTTCTAAATTGATTTATATGCTACTAAAACCAAAAACTTTTAGTTATACTAGATTTCATATCATGCAATCAATGCCAGAAATCCATCTGGCAATGATTTGTCTTAAATAGAGTTAAGATGGGTGTTATTACAATGCAAGATGGAAACAAAGATAGTATAACAATTGGTGTTACATAACTTTTCCGTTTTGATCAAGTTACTAATCTACAAAAGGCTTTTATCAGTGACAGACTTGGGAATTTACAAAACTTTTAAACTAGCACGTGCGACTCATTCCTAGAAAACAACACAATCAATAACACTTTATTTAGATTAAATCATGACTATTTCTCCATTTGAATAAAAAAGGTAGCAACCCCAATAAGTTTATTGAACATGAAAAGTTGAAATGCTATAATGCTCCTAAGGAATTAAATGATCCAGTCAAGAATTACAAAAAAAGGATATAAATTACCAAAGTGTTTGTATAATTGTAATGTACAACTGCCCATTATCGTTCCATAGTGTAGGCTTGTACAAGAACTCTATAAAAGAACTCCACTTCTAAACTGTGGAAAATATGTTCCCTTTCCCCCTATATACAACTATTAAGCCATTCATTTAGCTTTTAAAATATCCACTTAATACAGGCTTTTTACACATTTGAACAGGCAGCAGGGCTCTATTCTTATCGCTTACATCTGAAGGATAGACTTCTAGCGTAAGAGGTAAAGCCCATAAAGGAGCCCAATAATAAAAACAAAACACAGTTTAGTGAGCCCTTACAATCTGCCAGCTACCTTTCTGAGAATACTTCAATTAATAAAACATATAAAATACCTGACCACAAAGAGCTTACATTCTTTTGAAATATAATAGTGAAATAAACCAATAATAGAGGGGCACCTCGGTGGCTCAGTCCATTGAGTGACTGCCTTTGGCTTGGGTCATGATCTCAGGGTCCTGGGATGTAACTCCCCAGCAGGCTTTCTAGGCAGTGGGGTGTTTTCTTCTTCCTCTGCGCACCCTCCCTATTCTCTCTCTCTCTGTCTCAAATAAGAAAATAAACCAGTAATAGAATAATGATTGATGGTTGATGGTGATAAGTGTTACAAAGAAATACAAGAAAGGTAAAAGCCATTGGAGAATGCAGGGATGAAAGTTAATTTTATTTTGTGTTGGGTGGTTATATCTCATTTATGAGATGCTATTTGCACAAAGACCCAGGAAGTGAAGGAGAGTGTTATACAAATATTAAAGGAAAAGATTGCTCTAGGTAGAGCAAGTAAGTATATAGACTTTGTGTGAACAGCTTGTCTGTTACTTTTGAGGAAAAGCAAGGAGGCCAATGAGGAGTTCATAGTGGTGGAGAGAGGAAGAACGTATTGATGTATGACCTTCTAGTACATTGAAACGCCTTCAGTTTTTATTTAATATGAAAGGGTAAGATACCAAAAGTCTTTCAACAGCAGAATAAAATCATATGACCTGATTTTTAGGTTAAATTGCTGTACCAAAATAAATTTGCATGGAGAAAGGAGTGCAGTATGTGTGGAAGTGGGGTTATCAATCAAGTCAATAATTCAGGAACATATGATGGTGTTTTTAGCATGCTGGGTGGTAATAGAAGTGGTGAGGTATGGTTTTCATTGTGTATATATTTTGATTGTGAATATTCTGGTGAACAGGATGGGGTATGTGCAGGACAGACATCAACATTTATTTTACCTGCACAAACAGAAGGGTGGAGTCTTCATTCCCTGATATGGAGAGAACTCTGAGTTCAAATGTTCTTTCTCATTAAATGGCATAGTGATGATGAGGATTTAGTCAGACAGTGAAAGAGAGCAGTAAGCATAGTGTTAAGCGGTAAGACATTATAATACATTTGAACAAAACGTTGTGTTGGATCATCTGTTTATGTGAGTAAATAAATAAATAAATAAATAAAGCTTCCTGGGGTTCTGATAGAGGTAAAGAAGACTGTATATGATCCAAAGGGGCACGTGCACCAAATGTTTATAGCAATAATATCCACAATGGAATACTATTCAGCCATCAAAAGAAATGAAATCTTGCCATTTGTTTTGACATGGAAGAAACTGGAGGGTATTATGCTTAGCAAAATAAGTCAACCAGAGAAAGGCACTATTATATGATCTCCCTGATATGAGGAAATGGAGGTGCAATGTGGGGGGTTTGGGGAACAGGAAAAGAGTAAATGAAACAAGATGGGATCGGGAGGGAGACAAACCATAAGAGACTCTTAATCTCACAAAACAAACTGAGAGTTGCCGGGGGGGTGGGGAGGTTAGGGAGAGGGTGGTGGGGTTATGAACATTGGGGAGGGTATGTGCTGTGGTGAGTGCTGTGAAGTGTGTAAACCTAGTGATTCACAGACCTGTACCCCTGGGGCTAATAATACATTATATGTTAATTAAGAAGAAGAAGAAAAAGAAGAAGAAGAAGAAGAAGAAGAAGAAGAAGAAGAAGAAGAAGAAGAAGAAGATGACTACTATAAATCAAATGCTATGGTTTTCAGCATAGAGTGTGTAATCAGGCATATTTTATTAAAGTAACCAAGTAAAATGATGGTCGAAAATTGGAATAACAGAAAACATAAAAATCAGAGATTTTAAAAAGAGATATGGGACAGTGTAGAGAATATAGTCAATGATATTATAATAGTGTTATATGGTGACAGATGGTGGCTATATTTGTAGTGATCAAACAATAATGTATGGAGATATTGAAAACCTGAAACCAATGTAACACTGACTATCAACTACACTCAAATAAAAAAATAGTAAAAAGAAAACATTTTAATTTAAAAAGATAAAAAGAGGGACAAGAATTTGAAAAGTGAATTTCAAAAAGAGTAAAGATGAGGCTAAGACATACTCTGAACCTTGAGGAAAACACCATTTTGAAAATTCTTCCCATTTTGAGAAAACTCAAATGAATCAATACCATAAAAGAACCCATTTTAACTGAGAGATGTAATGAATGCTCAAGAAATAATTTTATGACAGGATAATTCTTCCCTATGAAACAGCATACAGAAACCCGGGGAAACACCTGGAAGCCAAATAAACTATACTGAAAATAAGAATTAGGAAAAAGATAAATGATGAAAGATAAGAAAATTAGACCTGCGACAGAGACCTAGTGAAGAGAATTTTTAGCTTGTGGTTTAATGTTTTTGAGGATAATCTAGAGTTCATAACTGCCTTGAGGCAGGCTGGTTGTAGGCAGTTTAGGCAGACCCCTAAGAGAGGCCTACTTTGGGCAGGTGGTGTTGGAGGAGGCCATTGGGCTGGACAAAGACAAATCCAACCATTTGACTAAAGTGTCTGTGAAGATGTTGAAGTCAGATGCAGCAGAGAAAGACCTGTCAAACCTAATCTCAGAAATGGAGATGATGAAGATGATTGGACAGCACAAGGACACCATCAACCTGCTGGGTCCTGCACACAGGATGGTCCTTCGTACACTATCATGGAATATGCCTCCAAAGACAACATACAGGAGTACCTGCAGGCCCAGAGGCCTCCTGACCTGGAGTACTGTTACAATATCAGCCACAATGCAGCAGAGCAACTCTTCTCCAAGCACCCGGTATCCTGTGCCTACCAGGTAGCCTGAGGCATGGAGTACCTTGCCTCCAAGAAGTGCATACACCAAGACCTGGCCACCAGGGAAGTGCTGGTGACAAAGGACAACATGAGAAGATCTCAGACTTCAGCCTTGCCAGAGATATCACCACATCAGTTACTATAAAATGAGAACCAACAGTGGAATGCCTGTGAAGTGGATGGTCCCTAAGGCCATGTTTGACCAGATCTACATCCACCAGAGTGACTTCTGGTCTTTTGGGGTGATCCTGTGCAAAATTTTCACTCTGGAAGCCTCCCATATCCTGGAGTGCCTGTGGAGGTGGTTTTTAAGCTGCTGAAGGAGTCATTTGATGGATAAGCCAATAAGTGCACCAGAGAGTTATACACAATAATGAGGGGTGGCTGGCATGTGGTACCTTCAAGCTGCTGGTAGAAGACCTGGATCATACTGTGGCCTTGACCTCCAACCAGGAGTACCCGGACCTGTCCTTGGCCCTGGAACAATACTGTCTATGCTTTCCCAACACCCAAAGCTCCACCTGCTCCTCAGAGAAGAATTCCACCTTCTCTCATGTGCCGTTGCCCAGGGAGGCCTATCTGCCCTGACACCCAGCCCAGCTTGCCAATGGTGGACTCAAATGACTAGTATCCCTATTACACCTGTTCAGATTCCGTCATAAGCTGTAACCCTTACCCCCCACCCTCCCTGCAAGACTCACTGCCTTCTCCTTTGTCCCTTTCCTACTGGCAGGAGCCAGCTGCCTACCTGAGGCCTTCACCCCTTGAAGTTCACCTCTCTTCCCCTTCCTCTTCCTCCTCCTTACAACCTGCTCATGAAAGAAAGGAACAGAGAGGCAGGTACTTGCTCGTGGCTACTTCCTTCCCTCCCATATGTTGGACCAAGACCCCTCCCTGTCATCTGGTACTGCCTAGACGTCGAGGGAGTTGGAGATGAGGCATGCCAGTGAAAGCTGTCAGAGCTTTCCTGTTTTGGTTTTGTCTGCTTAGCATAACATGTAAGACTGAGTTCTGGTGGCAGGGACCTAGTCCTTGGGGCTATAGCACTAGCGAGGGGAGGTCAACTGCTCTGGGCCTTGGCTAAGAGCAAGCCCTGCTCCAGAGATATGGTGCCAAGGCCTTATTAATTTTGATACTAATTTGCTTTGCTGACCAAATACCTGGTATCAAAAGATGGGAAGGCAAAGACTGGAAGCAGTGTTGTGACCATGGGGTCCAGCCCCAAACTATGAAGAAAACACAAAGTGTATAAATCTGAGTAAGTATATATTTACACACCTTTTTAAATAGGTTGTTATCAAAGATTTAATCAATGGGAAATATGCTCCTCGTGGCTGGGAAACATCAGTTGCCATATATTAAAAACAAAGAAAAGAGGTGTCTGGATGGCTTCCTCCAAGAAGTGTCCCTTCTTTTCAGGTCATGATCCCAGGGTCCTGGGATGGAGCCCCACATCAGGCTCTCTGCTCAGTGGGAAACCTGCTTCTCCTTTTCCCTCTGCCCTGCTTATAGTTCCTCTTCCTGTCTCTCTGTCTGTCAAATAAATAAAATATTAAAAAAAAAAACAAGAAAGAAACAAAATGTTTTTAAAAGGTCTTTTTTTTTTTAAAATTTCTAGGGGTGCCTAGATGACTTAGTTGTTGAAGCAGATGTTTGCCTTTGGGTGAGGTCATGATTCCAGTGTACAGGGATCCAGCCCTGCATGGGACTACTTGCACCCCAAGGAGCTTGCTTCTTCCTCTCCCTTTGCACATGATTCCCCCTGTTTGTGTGCTTCTTCTCTCTCTCTCTCTCTCTCTCTCTCTTGCTATCAATAAATAAAATAAAATCTTTTACTAAATAAATAAAAAAATAAATAAATTTCTAAACCTACTTTCAGTTTAGGTCCCTTAACAAAAATTGCTTCTGCTTCATTAAAAAAAAAAAAAAAGATAATTTAGAAAGATGCTTCCAGAGTTTAAAAGCTGTTTTGTTTCTTTGTCAGGATTCAATATAGAAGTGCTTTAAAAAGTAAAAGAAAAAATATGCTATATTAACTCTAATCACACTATAACTTTGGTGGTTATATCAAGATAATGAAAAGTGATTTTAAAGCAAATTTCATTATCAGACATAAAGATCAAGTCAAAATTACAGAAGAGTAAAAGGATGAATTCATCCGGGAGTATAATAATTCTTTTTTTTTTTAAAGATTTTATTTATTTATTTGACAGAGAGAGATCACAAGTAGGCAGAGAGGCAGGCAGAGAGAGAGAGAGGGGGAAGCAGGCTCCCTGCTGAGCAGAGAGCCCGATGCGGGACTTGATCCCAGGACCCTGAGATTATGACCTGAGCCAAAGGCAGCGGCCTAACCCACTGAGCCACCCAGGTGCCCCGGGAGTATAATAATTCTTGACTTTTAATACGTAACAACAGATTTCGGGATATATAGGGAAAAACTAAGAACAAAAATCATAATTTCTACCTTGGACGACAAATGGAAAATAATTTCAACACCCTTATTTTAAGATTACATAGACAAATGGTCATCACATTGGTAAGATATGTAAGACTTGAACAAAATGATCAACTAACTAGATATGCTTGATATTACATTACGGTAACTGAACTAACTGAGGTCAGTCTTTGGTGAATCACAGAAACAGGTGGAGTTGTCAAACAAAGGAATCTTTGTTTACAACATACAAGGAGATCACAGGGAATAAGTTCCAAAGCCTTGACTGTTTGAACAGGAGAGAGATTTTTATTTAGTATTTAAGATGAATACTCAGAAGGGAGAGTTTTATTATCCCGTGTATGGTTGGTCATAAGGTTGTGGATGCATGCACATCCACATATGTATTTGTGCAATATGTATTGCATGTTCACCTGAATGAAGCTTGTATTCCACCGAGGGCAGAAATGTCAACGTTAGAATAAAGCAGAGGTAACTGTTGGACAAGGGAAAGGGACTCTGCAGGCTTCAAGAGCAGATATAAACTAGATGGGGTCTTGGGCTCATTTTCTGGGACAAGGAATGCAAGGCCTTGATTACTTTTGAAATAGCACTAGGAGTTTTACCACTGATTTATTGTCTCAATAGCTTAGGCTATTTCCTGGTCTAGTGGTGACTGTTAGTTTTCCCATTGCCTTGTTCCCTCAAAATCCTTAAGGAGTGAGGTTTTTGCATTTCTTTGTAAGAACCTCCCAGGAAGTTTTGGAAGCAGTGTGCTTGGGCAAGTACACAGGTGGGGTATAGATCATTGAAAATAGCTGGGGACAAAAAATGACTTTTCTTATGTCAGGAAAACTATATCTCTTCTTTAATTTTCTAGGAACCTCTAACTCTTTCTGCTGATGTTACCAGCAGGCATCTGAGATATTACTGATTGTTCTCTTGAACCTAAGGAAAAGGAAATGTAGAAAGCAAAAGACAAAACTTTAAAATCTATCTTCCAACTCATCAATTCACTGCAGCCACCTCTCTGTCTTTCCCTTTCTCTTTTTCTCTCTTTCTCTTTCTCTCTCACTTTCTCTCTCACATACGCACAACACACGCAAATCAACTTAAAACAATTTTTAATTTTCCCTATTCCATTTTAATATACTTGAGGCATGATCATTTTCTTAGTAAATACAAGGAAAAAAAATCTAGGATTCCATCATTCTGTGTGATTAAAGTATTGAGGAATTTACTTCCAATAGCACTTATAAAAACATATTTTATTTAAGGAATATTATATAATCAGGTGCCTGCATTTTTCTTATTCTCCAAATAGTGTTATTTGGCAATTAATATTTTGTCCATCAATATTCCCCTATACCTGAATGTGTGGGCAGTGAGAGATGAGTTAGAGGCAAGGATGGTGAACACTCCCAACAACTGAAGACTACATATATCTTAAGCCATGATTTTCTTTGCAAAGGTCAACATTGATAATGTTGTAGTCATACCTCCGTGTACCAGGAAAGAAGTAGCATATTTCTTGAAAGACACAGCTATCAAAGCTCCATTGAGAAACCGTAAAGATGGAGAAGGGATTTGCAAATTAAATATCTGATAATGGACATCTACTCTGATTATTTAAAAATGAATAAAAATAAAAAACCTTACTAATAACCAAACAGAGTATCCAATTTTACATGTGAAGGAAATAATGGAAGAGCCATGTCACCAAAAGTATATGGATGGCTTATAAGCACATGGCCAATTTCTCAACATTTAAACATTAAAGAAATACAAATTAAAATCATAATGAGACATGCTTACATATCTATTAGAATGGCTAAAATTATAAAGGCTAATTGTACTTGGTCTGAGCTAGATTGAGAAGCAACAAAAAATCTAAACGGTTGTTGGCATATATCATGATACAACCACTTTGGAAAATAGTTTCAAAATTTTTTTAAATGAAAAATATGTTGCAGTTACACAAATAGCCATTTTATTCTAGGCATTTAACCAAGAAAAACAAACCCTATGTTCATACAAGGACTTGTATATGAATTTCATAGCAGCTTTATTTTTAAGAATTGAAAACAGTGGAAATGTTCATCAATGTCCATCAATAGAGCAAAGACAATTGGAGATTCTCAAAGTAATGATGCTGAGAAAAGAAAATCCAGGCAATGAATTGTATATACTGTGTGATTCCATGACTACAAAAAATCTAGAAAATACAAATTTATATATAGTCACAGTCATCAAATATATGGTGTGATTTTAGTGCCTTCTTCTGTGCTCCCTTAGCTTCCTACACTTGGATCTCCGAGCATTTCTTACACCATGTGAAAATATGAACTCTTTCTCTTTATTCTGTCTTACTAGAATAAGAATCCTTGAAATTTTATGGACATTTGAACTCTCAGTTATTAGCAGAAATTCTATCACACAGTAAGTTTCCAAATATAAAAGCCAGAGTTTTACAATGACTTCTAAGCTTTTACATGATCTAGCCACTCATTTAACCTCTGTGACCTCTTTCCCTGCTACTCTTCAGTCACTCACAGTGGCCTCCTTGCTATTCCTCAGATATGCCAGGCATGATCCAACCTTATGGCCTTCAAGATAGCCAATTCCTTTGTCTGGAGTGACCTTATTGCTGATAGTTCTGCACAAATTCATCACCTTTCCATACATTTGTTCAATTGTCAGCTTCATTGTAACTACCCTGATCTTTCTATTAAAAATTTTAACTCCCCATCCCCTGCCTAGCTCTACTCATAATGGAACGGAAGATGTCATTTCCCTATAATTTTATATATGTCTTTAATTTACTATATCTGGATACAACATATTACCAAACAGATGTTCATCAAAGACTAAATCATTTTTAATGGAACATAATAATTTGAACCTACATCTATTAATTATTTTTTTCGATCTATCATTTATAGTCTTGCTAAATATTTTATCAGTTGTTGACAAAATTCAAAATAAATAGGATAAAAAGTCATGTTTGGGGACGCCTCGGTGATTCAGTGCCTGCCTGCCTCTCTGCCTACTTGTGATCTCTCTCTGTCAAATAAATAAATAAAATCTTTAAAAAAAAAAGTCGTGTTTGGAAAAGTAGATTTCTTTTCAAATTTGCATTTAAATGAAAATATTTGCTGATATTTTTAAAACTTTAAATGTAATTTTATATATATCTGACCTATCAGATGATATAAAATTTTTGGAGAAAATATGACATATTTTTTGATCTTGGTTGAAGGTATTAATAAAGAGCAACTGTTTGTATTATTTGTATTGTGATATCTTAGTCAATAAACATGAATAACTGGTATAAAATATGTTTTTTAAAAAATTTTATTTATTTACTTGACAGAGATCATAGGGAAGCAGAGAGGCAGCCAGAGAGAGAGGAATGGAAGCATGCTCCCAGCTGAGAAGAGAGCCCACTGTGGGACTCAATCCCAGGAACCTGGAATCATGACCTGAGCCGAAGGCAGAGATTTTAACCCACTGAGCCACCCAGGCGCCCTAAAATATGTTTTTTTTTTAAATATAGAAGTATAGTTCTTGCCAAAATATGGAACTAGCTGGAACTGAATGCCTCCTTCAAAGTCAGCTCTGGAGAAATTATTCCAGTGTAATATGGAACTATTTCAGATATTAACCAAAAAGAAAGAAATGATGATAAATTCCTTAAAAGACTCAAAGTTGCCATTGACTGGTATGTTTCAAGCTCTATTCCTGGTTTGAAGACACGTTTTAACAGGCCTGTCACTGTAGAAATCCGCTGGATGTTTAGAGGCTATCAGAACTATACAAAAACCTTGAAGGAGTAAAGACTTGAAAATTCTTTAGAGAGATTAGCTCCCTAAGGCATTATTCCTCCACACATTTTCCTCCAATCAATTAAGACTGATGGATGAGGGGCTCTCTCATCACGTGGGTGGTGGGTTAAGCCTCTGCCTTCATCTCAAGTCATGGTCTCTGGGTCCTGGGATCCAGCCCCACATCGGACTCTGCTCAAAAGGAAGCCTGCTTCCCTCCCTGCTTGCCTGCCTCTCTGCTTACTTGTGATCTCTCTCTCTCTCTCTTTCTCTCTCTCTGTGTCCAATAAATAAATAAAATCTTTAAAAATCTTTATCTGAGATTATCTGATGGATGATAAATTATGAAAACTGCTCCCTCCAAATGATGCTTCTTCATAAGGATTTAAGAATTTAAAATTGTAAGAATTTAAAATTGAAACTTGATCATAGGATTTATCTTATAGAATAACATCAAGTGAAGGCAGTTATTATTAGTTCTGAAGTATTTGTGATTCTGAATTCTTGGCCTCATTAGTAAATTTATTTTTAAATTCTCCCATGGAGTGGTGATTGACCTTCAGTCTTTCATTGATATACATCATTGGGTCAAATGAGATGTGTGTGCCCAGAACTATATATAATCTTTTTTGTATTTCACTGGAGATGGCATTTCTGAGTTTTGTTCAATTGAATTTGGACAGATGTTTTAATAGTCACTTCTAGAGTTGGCCCTGGAGAATATCTTCCTTTTTTTCTCTTCCCGATTCACTGAAAAACCCTGACTAATTCACATTATCACAGTGATATCATAATTCAAGTTTTTCCAAACACTAGAGCTGCAAAATAGAAGGAAGCTACTCAGAATGGAATACTATTGTGAATGATTGAGAAAGAAAACATTATTATAATTAAGCTACCAGGTTTCAATGTATTTTATTGTTGCTTAGAAAATCCTAGCATACCCAGACTTTACAGAGATTTGATGATCCTAAGAAGAGCTGAACTCATGGACCAAAATAACTATGCACATAAAAAGTACAATTACTTACCTAAAAAATATGATGTGGTTAACTTTATATGCCAATCCAAGTGTTATTGGAACAGGAATTAAAAAAATAGCTTAGGGGCACCTAGGTGGCACAGTGGATTAAGCCACTGCCTTCAGCTCAGGTCATAATCTCAGGGTCCTGGGATCAAGTCCTGCATCAGGCTCTCTGCTCAGCAGGGAGTCTGCTTCCCTCTCTCTCTCTCTGCCTGCCCTCCGTCTACTTGTGATCTCTCTCTGTCAAATAAATAAATAAATAAAATCTTAAAAAAAAAGAATGACTGTACTTTTAAAAAATAGCTTAAAAGGAGCGCCTGGGTGGCTCAGTGGGTTAAGCCACTGCCTTCCGTTCAGGTCATGATCTCAGGGTTCTGGGATCAAGCCCCACATTGGGCTTTCTGCTCAGCAGGTAGCCTGCTTCCCTTCCTCTCTCTCTGCCCACCTCTCTGCCTACTTGTGATCTCTCACTGTCAAATAAATAAATAAAATATTTTTAAAAATAGCTTAAAAGTATATGATAAAATAATGATATACATATACAAGGAAAAGAAAGATACTATACTGTGAATATAAATTAAGTGAAAATTGTTGAAATAAAAAATACAATAAATGGAGACTAAGATGAATATAGCTGTAAAATAAATAAATGAGTTGGGAAAAACAAACAAACAAATTAATGACTTCTGCCCAAATACAGCAGAAGAGAAAAAAAAATAAAGAAAATATTTAAATAAGTACTGAGATAAATTTTGGAGAATTAAAGAAAGATAAAAGATACCAGACTTAAAATGATGCCAAACATGAGATATCAGAAACAAAACAAAACAAAAACTACACACACTAAAAACCACTCGTATACATTATGGTGAGTTTTAAGAATATCAAAAACAGAGAAGAGCATAAATGATGCCCAAGAGAAGAACAGATCACCTAAAATGTACAAGAATAATACTGACAGCACAATGCTCAATAGTAATAGCATATAAAGAGACAGCTGGGAGTTTTTATAGATGGAAAAGATATTTGAAACTAGGTATTATACATCAATCCAAATTATTGATTAAATTTGAGAGCACAGTAAAAATACAATGAAGCATGTTAGGTCTTAGAACATTTATCACACAGAGACACACATTTTGGAAAACTTCCTTGGAAGACAGCTCAATTTAGATCGAGAAAACAGAATTATGTACTCAAAGGCACATTTTGAAGGAAGGATTGAATATAGTCTGCACTGCAAATATTCTTTAATCGTATGTTCTGAATTTCCTAAATTTAAGAAGTATTTGTTCAAATATTTACCTTTAAATAAATCCTAGGAGACTTTTTCTTGGATTCTGGAAAATCAGTCCATTTGGATACAAATCTTTTTGTCACTGATGGAAATTTTGATAGCCCTTAACTGTGGAATGCCTAATGTATTGTTACAGCAATTGTGATTTGCCAATACATGGGTGATGTGTGTGTGTTGTGTGTGTTTATTTTTATTTTTGATGGTTTAACTCTTCTATGAGATTTTTAAGTAGACATGATTTTAATAAATTATGATTTGTTGAAATTTATCTGAGATTATATATAATAAAATGAAATTTGTGTGAACTAAAGAAGTGCATCTCCATTTTCTTTGTTTTAAGAGTAGACTGGTCTTTAAAAATTGTCCAAAGAAGTACATTATATTCATTATTAAATTTGATAATATATAATAAAGTATTTATGGTCATATTGGACCATATCAAATTCTACTATTAATTCATATTAATAATTACCATAAGAGGAAAAAGGAATATTTTTCAAAATAAAAATTAGCGTATTTTTCAGAATATGATATAGTGTTATTCACTGAACTGAGGGAACAAATGTCAAAGTCTAACACAGTTTACAGAATGTTTTAACATAAATTGAAATTTAAATCTGACCAAATTTCACAGTTTTAAGTAAAATGATAGCACTTTATATCCTTGAAAAGTGGTAAGTGACCCAAAACATGGCTTAGAAAAACAAATTTAACACTACACTAGTCTGAGATGGTTAAGTTATGGTACAACTTGCCATTGTGTATCATCAAATGGTATATTTTTTTCTTTTGGGCTTGTCATTATATTTTATTTTAGCCATTCTGGTAAGTGTGTAGTGATATCTCAGTGTCATTTTAATTGCATTTCCTTGATGTCTAATTATGTCAAAATATATTACTTTGATGTTTAATGCTCTGAGCTTTCTCAGTTCAAGACCATGAAGCCACTTAGGAAAAATACAGTTGCAGAGGCACACATAGACCAACTCTTATTTCGAAATAAGAAGAAACATTACTACCCATTCCAACAAAAAATAGATTTGTTATGCAGCAGGGATTTTATAAATTACCTGACACAACTTATATAGTAAGATGAAATGGGACAGGCGGCTTCTTGCAGCTATATACAACATCATTTTAATTTCAATTTTCAGTATAATTTTTCCAAGGTATACACAGAATATATATTTAATGTAAATTGTGAACATTTTAAACTCTGTATATGGAAATTAGTCAATTTTAAGTTTATAACAATCAAAATTAACGGAAGTTTATTTTAAATTAGTTAGCTTTCTCTGCATTGCAAGACAGAATAATCAAGAATTGGTAAGAAAAAAGTAATCTCTGTAAAATTACTGGGGGTGCATTATAAAGTGTTCGGTAACCGATCAAACTCACAATTTGGATTGAATGGCAAGTGATTTTTAAAATCTGGAACTCATTGTCAATTTTTTTTTCTTCATTGTGTCTTAATAAATTACTGTGTTCATTTGCATGGAAGTGAAGAAAAATGCATGACATTTCATCTCAACACTAACACCTTTAACTGGCAACTCTGAATGTACTTTACAGCAGTGTAACAAAGTAAAGATCAATGATGTTTCATGAAATATTTGTTATAATTCTCAAGGAGATAGGGAGTTTGTGCAAAAATACAAATCACTTTGCGACTAAACACATTGTTTATTTCAGCTAATTTTAAGAAAATATGCTGAGAATCTCTCAAAAAAGGAAGCAATGATTTAGGTTTGCCTTCAAAATCCTTATCTACTCCTGAACCAACAGCACATAGTTCAAAGAGCAACTAATTTGAGTAGCTCCAATTTACACATTTCCTAACAATGCTTAATTTAGTGGAATTTCTGTACAATTATGTTAATTTGATGTAATGAAAGACAAAAGTTCAAAAAGATCATCCTTAATTTATATAGATGCAAAACTGCATTTTCTGAATGATGCCCAGGAACGTATTTTCAAAAACAAACAAACAATGCCAGAACCACTATTAGGTCATCTCTAGGCAGAAAGTGACTCAGAGCTTACATTACTCTCTCCCTGAAAGTATACTGTAGGCACTGAAACTACTACCCTGAGTCTGTGCTATCAAATTCCTTAAGTTAGAAAGTTTTAAAACCCGTCTGTGTGGAGTATTTCATTTACAGATAGAGATTTGGTTGTTTATACATTTTCATACTTGATTTTTAGGGTGTAATAACTATGTTTTAAAATTCATGGTGGTTTTGAATACTGTTGGATAATTGTGCTAAAATGGTATATCCATTCCTCCTAGGAAACAGAAATTATAGAAAGGTAGTGCTTTTCAAATCTGACATCTTTGAGTCATTGCAGTATCATATAAATGCAATAGGAAAAGTGTCATTCATGTTTATGATATTTTCTATAAATAAATTAGAATGTACTGGAGGCCTGATATAAAGTGGGATGCCTAAACTTCAGTAAGATCTTGTTTTCAATTCAAAATAAATTTTATTTTTTATTTTTTTATAATGTCCCTCAATTTCAGATAAGCACCCCCATAAGGTCCACTCAGTTTTTTTTTAAGATTTTATTTATTTTATTTGACAGATAGAGATCACAAGTAGGCAGAGAGGCAGGCAGAGAGAGAGGGAAGAGGAAGCAGGCTCCCTGCTAGGCAGAGAGCCCGATGCGGGGCTCGATCCCAGGACCCTGGGGTCATGACCTGAGCCAAAGGCAGAGGCTTTAACCCACTGAGCCACCCAGGCGCCCCCAAAATAAATTTTAAATTGAATTATGCACCTCTAAGTTCAGAGACAATAAACATCAACCAACACAATTAATAAGTTCTATTTCTTGAAATTTCGGGAACATTGATAGTCTCATCTCCTGGAAGAACAACAGCTAAAATTTTTGGTCATGGATTCTTGCTAAAATATCACTTTCCCAAAGAAAATTAATGTTATGAATTTTCATTGATTGTTATTGATCATGAAGAATATAACACCCACGATAAAAAGAGTAGGAAAAACATGATATCTCATCTGTAAGGGCATGTGGAAAGTAGGAAATGCTAATAAAAATAACTACCATTATTTCCTAAGTTAACATAATATAACAGAACAAAAATATTTCAAAACAATGTTTTCTTTTTTTTTTAAAGATTTTATTTATTTATTTGACAGAGAGAGATCACAAGTAGGCAGAGAGGCAGGCAGAGAGAGAGGAAGAAGCAGGCAACCTGCTGAGCAGAGAGCCCAATGTGGGACTCAATCCCAGGACTCTGAGATTATGACCTGAGCCGAAGGCAGCGGCTTAACCCACTGAGCCACCCAGGCGCCCCCATAACAATATTTTCTAGGCTCATTCTGATAACTCTTTTCTACATTCAAATTTAAAGGTTGAGGCATGTGATATATATTACACAAAAAACATCCCAAGGCATTCGTTAAAAAAAAAAAACTCTTAATAAAGAACAAATCCAAAGGAATTTCTTTTCTAATTTAATTAACAAATTATGAATCGACTTACCTATTTCATCACAGCGTATCAGGCACCAATAATATTTTTTAAGCGTCACACCTGATGCAATAGTTACCATCTTTCAGACATACTGATCATGAACAAGCAAATAAACAAGAGCACCGTAGCTTAAGATCTACCTGCATAAATATAGGCTACTTCAGACAATCTCTTCACCACAACATAGCAATGAATAGAAATCATACATGCTCTGTATGGACATACAGATGAGATAGAAGGGGATGGATGTTAATATATGCAGAATCTTTATTAATTACATTGTAAACCATAATATGGAAAAACAGAATACAATTTTAGAAATACCCAGGTCACCATCATTGTTTTATTTTTATATGTGTAGATAAGGAGTTTAATAAACAATCCATGACTATTCAACTCCTTATATTTTAGCAAAATTTTAGCAAAATTTAATCCAATAAAAACAAACCTAGCACCTAGAAAATTGTACCTATCTGCAAAATACGGCTTTGCCAGCATGGTAGAGGAAAAGCAAAACAAAATAAGTAAGAAAAGTGTAACATTTCACAAGAGATTTGCTTTTATTTTTTATTTTTTAATTTTTATTTTTCATTTATTATTTACTTCTATTTTCTACTTTATTTTAATGAAAATGTCATGACCATAACATAAGAGCAGAATTAAACCAACATGAGAAATTATTTTTTCATAAGTTAAAATAAACTAGCTTGGTGATTAATTCAAAATTATATTACAAACTTCAGTGTTCTTGCAGTAAGTATCACTGCATAAACAAATGAGTCAGGAGTCATAAACTAATGATGATTCTAAATGTTATTTAGAAGACATTCTGTTCTTAATATATTTTAAATATTCTACACAAGGCAAAGTGGATCCAAGTAATCTGTAGGCAAAATAAGATTTTAGAGAAGTATATATTTCCAACAGTATTTATAAAATATTACCTTTATGTAAGGCATCATCCTGGACTTTGTGGAAAACACACAGAGGAGTAAGAAGTGGCCCTTCAAGAAACATATACAATATCAAGGTTTAACATGAAGCAGCATGTATTCTCTAAGTAAAAAAAACATTGTACCAACTGACTTTACTGAAACTTTATATTTATTGCTCTCATTTTAGGTCATAGTGTCCTTCTGCATGCAGGCTGCTATAACGGACATGATATAGACTTAATAGCTTATAAAGAACAGGAATTTATTTCTCACAGTTCTAGAACGGAGAAGTTCAAGATTAAGGAATGGGCAGATCCAGGGAGAGCCCACTTCCTCATAGATGGCTATCTTCTCACTGTAAACGTACATGATGAATGAAGCAAGAGAACTCTCTGGGGTCTTCTTTAAAAGGACTGTAATCCCACTTATGACCTAATCACCTCCCAAAGGCCCCTATGTTTTAATACTAGCACTTCCAGAGTGAGATTTCATAATATGATTTTGGAAGACATAAACATATAGTATATATAAACAAAAAAAGACACAAAAACAACAAACAAAAAAATTATTTTAACTACCTATTATTTTCAACTACATAAACTTTTAATTTGTTTCTATATAATATTAAATAACTCATTTGAGTGATTCACTTATATCCAATGCATCTGAGTGCAATTAAATTTGCTTACCCAGCATATCCAGAAGCATATTTCTTCAGACTATCCCATTCCCCACCTTACAGGATTTACCACAATTAGAAGACAGGGGATAGAGGATAGATAGATAGATGTATACATAAACACACTTGTACATACACATATGCATATTTTTTCCTGTTAATGATACTCATGCAAATAAAATTTAAGCTCAAGGAAACCTGTCTTGTGTGTTACTTAATATCCAGTTTTTAGTCAACATCCAAAAACAAATAATCCAATAAAAACATGGATAGAAGACATGAACAAGTGTTTCCCCAAGGAACACATTCAAATGTTCAGTAGATACATGAAAAGATGGCCATCATCATGTATCATCAGGAAATTGCAAAGCAAAACTAGAAAGAGATACCACCTCACACCTGTCAGAATGGCTAAAATCAACACTACAAGAAACAAAAGGTGTTGGAGAGGATGTGAAAAAGTAACACTTGTGGGGGCTCCCTGGGTGGCTCAGTGGGTTAAGCCTCTGTCTTCAGCTCAGGTCATGATCTCAGGGTCCTGGGATCAAGTCCCACATCGGGCTCTCTGCCAGGCATGGAGCCTGCCCCCTCCTCTCTCTCTCTCTACTTGTGATCTCTCTCTGTCAAATGAATAAAATCTTAAAAAAAAAGAAAAAGTAACAATTGTGAACTGTTGGTGGTGATGCAAACTGATACAGCCATCTTTGAAAACAGTATGGAATTTCCATAAATTTAAAAATAGAAGTCCTTTGTGATCCAACAATCCTGTTGGTGTGTATTTACCCAATGAATATAAGAAAACTTATTCAAAGGGATGCTAGCAACCCTATGTTTATAGCAGCATTATTTATAAAGCTAAGATATGGAAAGCGCCCAAGTATCCATCAATTGATGAATAAATAAAGAATAAGTGGTATGTATATACAATGGAATATTATTCTGCCATAAAAAGACTGAAATCTTGCCATTTGCCATAACATGGTTGGAACTAGACAGTATAATGCTAAAAGTGAAATAAGTCAGTCAGAGAAAGACAAATACCTTTACTCATATATGGAATAAAAGAAACAAAACAAACAAGCAAAGGGGAAATAATAAGACATAGAAAGAGAAACAAATCAAGAAACAGACATTTCACTACGGAGAACAAACTGATGGTTACTTGAGGGGATCTTAAAGGAGTGATGGATTAAATAAGTGATGGGCGTTAATTAGAGCACTTGTCATGATGAGCACTGAGTGCTATATGTTATATTGTACACATGAAACTAATACAACCATATATGTTAACTAACTGGATTTCAAATGAAAATTTTTTAAAATCCCAGTTTTTAGCTCACATTCTGGCTTACAAAAGGGATTTAGTCAGGAATTTGGAGATTAGTTAATGAACAAATAAGGGGTGAACAGGCAGTTGTTAGATAAAATTACTATCCTTTCTAGCATGACCTTATACCTTTTATCTAGAATTATTTTTAGCACTTTAGACTCTTCCTATTTTATTTTGAGTCATTAAACAAAAATTTCCTCAAAGGACCTTAGACTCCATCCAATTTGAGCAACAGTGTGAGAGAGGAAATGATGTCCAGGAGGAAAAAAAAAAAAAAAGATGAAACTACTTTTGTTTGCTAGTGAATGCATAGTTCTTCCACAGAAGAAGCTCTAAATGGTCATGGCTCCAGCTTTATATGTGTTCAGTCATATGTTCAGAAGTAGGTAACACTATCAAAAAATATAAAGCATCTGAGATTATTTTCCCTTATTTGAAAGCTGGTGTATGAGTCTGCCATAGTTTCTTGGGTGTTGATAGAAGACGCAGACTCATGGTTCAGAAATAATATAGTTTATTATTCACAGCAATAGAGGTAGCCAGAATATTAACAGTATTTATGTGTGTGTGTGTGTGTGTGTGTGTTTGTGTGTGTGTGTGTGTGTGTGTGTGTAGGGGTGGGAGTTATATATCAGTTCTGAGCCTCAGTTCCCACAAGAAGAATCAAAACAGAGGCAGAAAATATTTGCAAACACAACAGGTTAAGTTAAAAAAAAAGATACTATTTCTGTCTTCCAAGTCTATTCAATACAACCATCTTCAAAGGATGGCCTAGAACAAATAATAAATGCAGAAATGTAAGCAACCAATTGAAAAGTGTCTCCCAAGAAACACACTTTGAGAGTCTTCATTTGACAAAAATACTATAGGATATTACATGGATCAGGTGCATTGAATACTGGAAGGTTAAAATTACAAGGGACCAAATATTTTTAAGCAGTTCTGGCATCCAGTAGAGTTCAAATAGGTTTTATAAGATTGAGGAAAGAAGCCATCAAAACCTGGGCCCAGGGGCACCTGGGTAGCTCAGTGGGTTAAGCCTCTGCCTTCGGCTCAGGCCATGATCTCAGGGTCCTGGGATCGAACTCTGCATCAGGCTCTCTGTTCAGCAGGGAGCCTGCTTCCCCCCCCCCCCCGCTATTTGCCTCTTTGCCTACTTGTGGTCTCTGTCTGTCAAATAAATAAATAAAATCTTAAAACAAAACAAAACAAAACAAAAATCCTGGTCCCAATTTTTCCAAAAGTATGATTCTGATTCTAGTCTCTATGAAGTTATCCCTTGAAGACAATGTCTCTAATTGAGTTGAATTAGTTTACTAAAGAGCATACCCCCATTTGTTGTAGGAGATGAACAATATGCAAGAGGCAAAATGCCACATGGAAGCCACCTGGTCTTCAGTGGAATATAGAATCAGTTCCTTTGGGATGAATTTCTTCCACATTTGACTTCCCACTTAAGGGAAAATAAGAGTGCCTTCTAATAGATTTTAAATAGGAAATGACAACGAAAGCTTATACAAGATTATAAAATGGGAAATTTCATTTAGATAAGCAATCATTTCAAAGTCATCTTCTTAATATTACAGACTCTTCACATAATCATAATTTTATTTTGGTATTATATGGTAATTTCAAATATAGTAAATATAAATAATTTACCTCTGTAATTATAGCGAGTCTGGTCGTAGTTTAATGGCAACAAAACTTCAATTTAGAAGTATGGTCTACCAATTATTAATACATTTGGAAATGGTGTGTCATCTTCACTCCACTTGTCTCACTAAAACAGTGAGCCAAAAAAAGTAGGTCCAAGCTGTTTACTATGGTCAAAATGGGTTGCTTTTGCACTTGGTAAAGAAGCAGTCATATTTTGGAAGAAGAAACTGAAGCTATTAATATTTTCAACTTATTTTCAGAAAAGGAAAGAAAGGATAATCTAAGCTAAAGCCAAAATCTTACACAAGGTGGCAGGAGAAAGGTCTTTTCCCAGATAAAGGTTTTTTCAACTTAGCCATGTTAGGAGGAAGAAGAGATGAGACATTGTGGACTTGACTAACTTTTGTATACTGTTCAAAAATTTTCAAAATAATGTGTATTATTTTTCTTCTTTTAGTTGATACAAAAACAAACAAACAAAAAAAAACACTAATGAGCTTACTCTTAAAAGGAGGTAAACAAGAAACTAGCAAAGATTGAGTGTTAGGTATTGTCCCCCTCCTTTTTTTTTTAATTATGTTATGTTAGTTACCATACAATACATCATTAGTTTTTGAAGTAGTGTTCCATGATTCATTGTTTGTGTAAAACACCCAGTGCCCCATGCAATATGTGCCCTCCTTAATACCCATCACCAGGCTCACCCATCCCCACATCCTTCTCATCTTTAAAACCCTCAGTTTGTTTCTTGGAGTCCATAGATTTTCACGTTTTATTTCCCCCTCCAATCCCCCCACTTCATTTTTCCTTTCCTTCTCCTAATGTCCTCCATGCTATTCCTTAGGTTCCACAAATAAGTGAAACCATATGATGATTGACTTTCACTGCTTGACTTATTTCACTTAACATAATCTCCTCCAGTCCCATCCATGTTGATGCAAAAGTTGGGTATTCATCCTTTCTTATGGCTGAGTGATATTCCATTGTATCCATAGATCACATCTTCTTTATCCGTTTGTCTGTTGAAGGGGATCTTGGCTCTTTCAACAGAATGGCTATAGTGGACATTGCTGCTATGAACACTGGGGTGCATATGGCCCTTCTTTCCAGTAAAATAGAGCTAGCCTATGACCCAGCTATTGCACTACTGAGTATTGACCTCAAAGATACAGATGCAGTGAAAAGAATTAGGTATTGTTAAAGCACAAATGCAGGGGATAGAAGTTATGGTACAGAAGAGGGAAGGGCAACCATATGGCAGAGTAGAATAAAGTAGCTCAGGAAGAAATTAGTCATATCCAGATATTGTAAGGCATGTGGGGTTGGCAGGGAGAGCATGAGAAATCATGAGAGAAGAGAGAGAAAATGGACCAGGCAGGAGAGGTTTATAACATTTTAACATCTAAGGTAAGCATATGCAAAGCAGAATAGGGAAAGAAATAAAAGTTTTTATAAGACTCAATACATAAGGAATAACGTGGAGGACACTGGGAGATGGAGAGAAGTGTGCTGGGGGAAATCGGAGGGAGAGACAAACCATGAGAGACTGTGGACTCTGAGAAACAAACTGAGGGTTTTGAAGAGGAGGGTGGCAGGTGGTTGGGTGAGCCCAGTGGTGGGTATTAAGGAGGGAATTTATTACATGAAGCACTGGGTGTGGTGCATAAACAATGAATTTTGGAACCCTGAAAATAAACTAAAAGAAAAAAAAGACTGACTACAGACATGGACCACAGTGTAACACAGATATGGAACTCACTGTAATACCAGCCACTTCCCACCGACACACACAGACTATGATAATAATAAATAATAATGCAATTAAGAAAATTGCCTGCCAAATAATTTTTCCTCTTTTTTATTTTTATGATTATTATTTTTATTTTATTTTTAAAGTTTTTATTTAAATTGTAGTTAGTTAAAATAAGGTTAATATTAGTTTCAGGTGTACAATATAGTGATCAACACTGCCATACAATGGCTTAAATAAAAAAATGAAAAAAATTTTTTTAAAGATTTTATTTTTAAATAAAACCTCTACACCCAAGGTGGATTTCAAACATACAACCCCAAGATCAAGATTTACATATTTTACTGACTGTTCCAGCCAGGCACCCCAACAAATAAAAATTTTATAAAATTGTTGAGTTTGTGGGAGTCTCATTTGCTTAGTCAGTTAAGTGTCTGCCTTTGGCTCAGATCAGGATCTCAAGAGTCCTGGGATCCAGCCCCATATTGCTCATGCTCTCTCTCTCTCTCTCAGGCTTTTGCTCTTAAATAAATAAATAAAATATTTTAAAAAAAATTGTTGATTTTGTTTAACTAGTTTTAAACTAGTAGACAGAGATGAAGATAAAGTATGATGTCATGGCACGGAAAAATACAACTTACACGTTTTAAAAATAAAATGTGCAATGCAAGTTACCTCACTTCTTTTATCACCACACTGGGACTTTCCCTACTGAGTTGTTGTAATGTAAGGACCTATTTTATATTTTTATATTTTAGCAAGAGGCTTTCATTGAGGTTAACCCTTAAACTGTCCTTGCTCCCCTTCCCCCAGGGGATTCACTTAAAAACAAGTCCTGGAAATCAGCTCCAGGTAACAAAGCCCATATACAAGGGTGGGTCAGGCCAGGTGGAGACATCAATCAGCGGGAGGGGGGGCGGTGTTTGCATATTGTCTCCCTAGATACTAAGGAGTATGCCCCACTCCTCTGCCCTTTGGGAACCTTTTTGGCACTAATCCTAATCAAGGTGTAATAGGCTGGGTCAAATGTCTATACTAGGGTAAATTGAACCTCAATTGGTCACCTAGCCTCACTGTGGAGTTTCCTGTGTGTGTTAAAATCTCATTGGTCACCTGTGCGTGGCCAGGCCTGACTGCATGGCCTTTGCCCTTAAAAGCTAGACTGTGAAACAGCAAAGGGTTGCCTTCTCTCATAAGAGGTGTGGCCCCGAACATTCGGTTAGATTCTTGATGCTTGGCATGAAATAAAGCTTTGCTTGACCTTTGCTTTACATCAGTCTCGCTCCTTTAATCATAGACCCATTATTGGCGCATAACAGTATTAATCTTAAAGTTATAAGTCCACAATGCATCCATCATCCATTCTACCCCTTATCATTCCCCTTTGGACAGACCCATGATCTAGAACAAGCCTTATTTTATAGTGCCTTGTAGGAGATTTTTGCTGCTACCTATATTGCCTACTTTCCTCTCACCATTACCACGGAAATTGGGTCCACTGAAACAAAGGGGTAGTGTAAGAAATTAAGACTTCCATAAATCTCTTTAAATAATAAAGTATAAGATAGTGATACCTTTTTTTCTGCCACATAACCAATTCTTGCAAGAATAAGGTCATATAAGAGAATTTACAACACATGCTAGCATTATCCTACTGGACCCAGACCATTTGTATGTTTCTCTGTCTCTCAGAAATGTAGTTATTTACATGACTAAAACCTAAAAATTGTTTGATATGACTACTAATATCACCTACATTATTTTAAAGCCTGTTTAAGGCTTCTGTAATACATAGGCTTTGTAAACACTTATTAAGCATCTTGTATATATCAAACACTTTAAAAATCTCTGCTTTAAAAAAAAAAAAACAAACTCTACCTCAATGGAACTTTGAGTCTGAAAAAGATACAAGCAATATACAAGGCAACAGATAGAATAATTACATATTTGATTATATACTCTGAGGATGTCACCTTAAATTGATATGAAAACGATCAGAAGGATCTGGATTTCTTGTCAAAATTTTTTGCCTTAAAAAGAAATTGATATTTAGGGAAAGTTGTTACTGAAAGAGGTCCTGTGTCAACCAAAAATGTTAAACCATGATCTCGCTAAATTTTCCAGTTGTGATCATTGCTTTGTTTAGCTGTCTTCTATTAAGACTGAATTTAGTAATTCAGTCTCAGATTTCAGTAAGTCTTTTTTTTAAAGATTTTATTTATTTATTAGAGAGAGAGAGGGAGGGGCAGAGGGAGAGGAAGAACCAGACTCCTTGCTGAGCAGGCAGCTGATGCAGGACTGGATCCTAGTACCCTGGCATCATGACCTAAGCTGAAGGAAGACACTTAACCAACTGAGCCACCCAGGCACTCTAGACTGTAAACTTCTTAAAGGTAAAAAAGTTTATTCTTCTAGTAGTTCCACAGACATTTCTAACATCCATAAGAAAGCATGTACTGATGTAAAATGCCAGCAAATCAAATTATTTAAAAAAGAAAGAAAGAAAGAAAAGATATATCTGGATAAAGAGAAAAACAGAAAATCTAATAATACATTGAATTATTAGAGCAAAGAGTGGAGGAAGAGAAAATAAATATGAAATAGAGATTTCCACTAAAAGAAAAAAATTGAATAAGGCAGGAGATTTAGAAAATTATTATGACAGAATTGAGAAAAAAATAAAATAGGAATTTTTAGAAAATAGCAATGAATGAAAAGGTCAATTGTTCCTACCTCTATAATATTAGCTGTTTGTTGTTGTTGTTGTTGCTAATTTACCTATTTAAGCTAATAAACAAAGAAAGGTTTCATTTAGGAATAATGTTTCTATGTATATATATATATTTTTTCCCATTTAGGGATAAGGTATATATATATATGTATATATATATATTTTTTTTAATTGTAATTGTTAGAAAATGTGTCACAGAAAGTGTTTAAACTTTTAAGATACAGATGCAACATGTAACGAACTGCATTGTTTGAACGTCTAATTTGTAAATGCTGTTAGAGGAAACTTGGTGGAAATGTTCTTATGTGCTTGTGTTTCTGAAACTAAGTATATTTATTAATAAGGAATATTCTAAAATTATGAAATGACCAGGAGTGGACAATTTTCCTAATCCTATCAGCTCTTTGCATCTCTTTTATTAGCCCCCTTCAGGAATATCAGCTTTATTTATCTAATTAAATTTTATATTAATGTGCTTTTGACTTTTGGCCTTTCTCTTCCTTCTGTTCTTTTTTTTTCCCTAAATTACATGTTTCTGTTTAACAGCTACTATCAATTCTTTGATATGAATACTCAACATCAATTTACTAACTCCAGAGATGAAGGAGCATCAATATTTAGAAGCGAAGAATACAAAGCCTTGGGCATCTGGATGGCTCAGTCAGTTAAGCAGCTTCCTTAAACTCAGGTGGTGATCCCAGGGTCGTGGGATGGAACCCCAGGTTGAACTTTCTGCTCAGCTGGGAGCCTACTTCTCCCCCTCCTTCTGCCTGCAGCTCCCTTTGCTTGCGTTCTCCCTCTCTTTGTCAACTAAATAAAATATAATAAAATAATGTAAATAATACATTTATTTATTTATTTATTAAAATGCAATTATTACACAATACATAATGTATTGCATAATTATAATAATGATTAAATAATTTATTTAATATTTATATTAAATATATCAATTTAAGTAAATAAATATTTTTAAAATTTAAAATATTTCAAATTTAGATTATTAAATATTAAATCATTAATTTAATAATATCTAAACATAATTAAATAAATTAATTTATTTATTAAAATGAATAAAATAATGTTGTCATTATCTGAGCATGTATTTTTAAATAGTCTAAAAAAAACCATCTAATAAAGTCTAAATACATTGAGTTCAGATATTTATACAAGTTAATCCAGACACTCAACCCACAGACAGTTTCAAAACTTTTGTTTTTATCTACAACTCAAAATACGATTGTAATGTATTTATTTGTAACTTTGACATAGCAAGGAAACTTGGAGGAAAAGGAGACATTTGCTTTTAATATTTGAAAATTATTTTGTTGATTTAAAAAAAATAAAAACCTTAACACGTGAGCATTTCTTCTTAAATAACACTGTGAAGTTTCTGAGTCGCATTTTATTAAAAGTGCTGATAAAACGGCCTCAGTTACTCATTTAAATTATCAGCTGAATGGGTAACAAATGAAGTAGAGAGCTTTTTAATTATTTATGAATGTATTGCTTGTGGATGGAGTGCCACATAGAGTTACCTCTCTTTTTGGCTTTGTTTTGTGAGCAGCAGTGGAATCTATGAATGAGATTAAATATAAGGACATTCACAGAAATTCTTAATGAACTTCTGGGGAAGGGCAATAAGTGCAAGGAAAAACTGCAGCAAGACTAATTACAAATTTCAAGTGGTCATCGCTTAATTATAGAAGCTTTTAAGTTCAAGTAATATATCTTTTTCATGAGCCTATCATATTGTATTAATTACCACAAACTGCACTCTTGAACACTTATCTTTTCACATATTTCTTATTCTTAGTACTTAAAATTACCCTTATGATTGATAAGTAAATGGATTTTACTGACAATGCATTTATTTACATAAATAAATAATGCTGTTTATATATATAAAAACAATTGAATATGTGTATGTGTTCAATGATTTTTTTTTCAAATTAACATCTTAATTCTACCACATTAGTTACAAATAGATATAGACTTTATAGATTCATCAAATATTTTATTCTCAAATTTATATGTCCTTTGTGAAGTAAATGAAACTGTATATATTAAATATAATCCTATCACATGTAACAGTTACTAGTGCATCCAAGGACATACATAAGTCAGGTCCTACTCAAGGCATCACGGATAACTGGATTTAACTTTCTATCCTAGGAGTCTTCTGTATATTTCTGTGGCTTTTATACTACAATCAGAAGGAAGAATTCTTTTGCTAAAAGCTTCCAAATGACTATGTCAGTAGATTATTTGTAGACTAGTGATATAATATTATAGTTTAATATGTGAAGTATGATAAAATAAAATGCTATTGCCATATTTAATTTGTTCAGTAAAGCATTCATTTAGTTATCAAGCATTCACTTTCTTTTTTTAAAGATTTTATTTATTTATTTGAGAGACAGATCAGGAATAGACAGAGAAGCAGGCAGAGAGAAAGGAAGGGAAGCAGGGTCCCTGCTGAGCAGAGAGCCTGATGTGGGGCTCTATCCCAGGACTCTGGGATCATGACCTGAGCAGAAGGCAGAGGCTTTAACACACTGAGCCACCCAAGAGCCCCAAGCATTCATTTTCGTTATACAGAAGAGATAGAACAATATTATATAGTAGAAAATACAGTAAATAATCTAGAAACCTTGATCATTTTGTTTTGGCAATTTTAGAACATAAAATTAGCTAAAGCTCAAGTGCAAGTTATATTTGTATCATAGGAGGAAAAGTTAATTAAAAGTTTGTTTATTACCATAGTTTAACACTTCAACAAAATGATAACGAGTCCAAAATCAATGAATATATGAAGTATACAATAAAAACAATAATCTTGAGTGTATGTGACTCACTGTAGGTATTGATAGGCTAGAAATCAAAGGGAAAGTATCTATAGGGTTTGTTCAGTTCCATGCTCATCAGATTAATAGGCTTTCTCATATTGCTTCCTTCACCACATTAATTTGTCTAATGAAGTTTTCAAGAGTTAAAGACAGTGATAGGTTCATGGCTGGAGAGAAGGTACAGAATCTAAGATAGTTCAACAGTGCTTATTATTTAAGAGAAAGACAG
This sequence comes from Mustela nivalis, assembly GCF_964662115.1. NCBI lineage: Eukaryota > Metazoa > Chordata > Mammalia > Carnivora > Mustelidae > Mustela > Mustela nivalis. The sequence continues at coordinate 318,242 of NW_028136114.1, read as the reverse complement.
CATGGGAGGTGAGGGATATATCATGCATCCTGTTTTCACTCCCTTTGTGGAGCACCTACCCTGGAGGTCATGTAATAATAACCAATGACCAAAAAACAATAAAAAAACCCAAACATCCATGTGGAAGTGCCATCCCTGCCTGGAGATGAGTAGACTGCTCAAACAGATCCTGGGCAGGCATCTCAGCCCAGGCCTGTGCTGGGGAACCTGGTTCCTGGCTTTGGGTGCAATCAGGAAGCCAGCAAACTGACAGGAGAGTGCATCCAGGGTTAACAGGACTGATGATCTTTTTGCAGCCAGGAGGCGGGTGGACACCCGCTCAGGGAGCCAGGCTAGGAGGCTGCCCAGCGCCAGCGCTGGCAAAGCTTGCAGCTCCGGGGGCTTCCCCCCCCGCACCCCAGCCAGGGCGGGGCCTCAGGAGGGAGGGGGGCGGGGCGGCGCAGAGATGGGGCTTTGCTAATTGCCAAAGCAAAAAGTGAGCTGGCGGAGGACTCAGGAGAGAGGGGGGCGGGGGGGGGGTCGAGGGCGGCGGGGAGAAGGCGCTTTGCTAATTGCCGAAGCTGGAAGTGAGCTCACAGAGGATGTGGCTGAGAGTCTGGGAGGAGGTGGAGGGGCTGGCGGAGGAGGGGCGGGCAGCGCCGCGGTGCTGTGCTGCGGCCCAGTCGGGACTGCAGGACCCACCGGACTCGCCGCCCGTGCGCTCCCGTGTGAGGCTCCGCTGTCCCCCTCCTGCTGCCTGCTGCCCCTCCCCGCCCCAAGGCTTCTCCGGACCACCCTCTGCGCACATTTAAAGTGACACCCTGCCGCGCCCTCACCTGGAGCAGAAAGCGCAGATCGACCTGGGGGCGGAGAGGGGGTTGTGGAGGCCCAGCCTCCCGCGAACCCCAGGGCACCGGGACCACCCCGGATGCTGCGCCAAACCTGGTCCGCATGGGGTCGGGCTGGGGACAGCGCCTTGCGAGGTGCCCCTCGCCAGCGGGCGCTCTAGCCGCCATCTTTTGGCAGCCCCATGCGCCGGTGCTGAGGACCCACTTCCCTCACCCGCCGTGGCCCCGCTGCTTTTGTTCTGGCCTTGGGATCCCAGGTGGAAACTAGTCCCTCAGACCTCCCTGGCAGCAAGGAGGGCAGGGAGGGATTCTTGGTTTTCTGCCCTGGCTCCTCCTCTCTCCCCATTCACATGCCTTCTGGCTTCCCTTTCCACTCCTCATTGTCAGTTTTCTGAAATGGTTTTCTTCTGCATGTTGACCCAAAGAGCTATTTCATGAATGAATATACACGAAACTGAGTTGGAGCCCACCTGTGAGAGCCCACCTGTAGAGGCCTTTCATTAGAATGGTCTCTGGTTCTAGCTTCAGTTCAGAATACTGCATGTACCTGAGGACCAAGTCCAGATGTTTCTTTCATCTCTGACTTGAATTTGAAATCCTCCTCAGACTTCAGCTTCCAGGATTTCTCCAGTCCTTGCTCTCCCACTGTCTTGGTGGGGATCCGCCATGAGTGTTGAACACAGGAATGAATGAATGATATATAGCCCAGATGGCTGGGGCTTTGTCTTGTTTTGCTGAGGTTGGAAAGGCTTGGGAGAGACCCCCTGTATGCAGATACAGAGCTGCATATAATTGCTTAGATAAACGTGTTGCCCACTATATTGCTTGGGCATTGAACATTTCGCCCTTAACCTGTGGCTTGAGCAGTTAGGAGGAGACAATCTGGAGGTGAATCAGAAGATGGCTGAATCCACATGGTGGTGGTCTGAGTTTGGGAGATTTTCCTGGAGATTCAAACGAAAGATCTAAATTCTTCCAGTGGGGAGTGGTAAACATTTTATCGATGGGAGATGGAAAATAAATGGTCTGGTTAACCTTTCCCTCCCCCTCAAAACCCATTATTTGAAAACACAAAAAGGGAAGTGAAGGGAGAAATCCTCCCACTCCCATCCCCACTCACCTCCAAAGCCACCTCCTCTTCCAAGAACCTAGCAGACAAGGTGCCAAGAAGTGTTAGGTACCAGCAGTGGTCTCAGAACTCATTCAAGGATCATGGTGAAAGGCATTCAAAGAGATTGTGGGGGCACAGGGATCCAATTAAGGGGGACAAGTTTAAGGTTTGCCTGGTCCCCTAAAAACTAATGGCACTAGAGAAGATGAGCTTTGGGAACTATAGCTTAATGGATACAATGTGTAAAAAGCTTCAGTGAGTCATGGTGGGAAGAGGCCATGAGGGCAGCAAACACAGTCTTAGATGATGTTATTAATAGCACTACAGGCTCTAGATTTCCTGTGGTGGTGTTCTTGGCAAGACCAGCCCGGCCAAAGTGGATACTCTCAACCTGGAACAGAGGGTCTTGGAGATGCCAGCACGTGAGGTATGATGAGAGGGTAAAATGATAGGAGGTGTCCTTTGGAAGGACTGACTCCTTGACTTTAAAAGGGAGAACCCAAATCTGTAGGTGAAATCTTTTTGGCTACAAAGAGGGCCAAGGCCTCCTAAGGTCAAGGTCTCCTCGTCACTTGCAAAGATGTCGAAGAACATATTCAGACTTTTCAAAGATGTCCTCATATCATTGGTTCCCACTCTGGAATTCTATCAATGAGGTGAGAGTTCCTCTAGTTGAAAAAGAGATCTAAAAAGACTTCCCTTTCTCATGTAATTTCTGTAACCTCCAGGACACACCCACCTCCCCCTTCCAGCTCTGTAATGAAGCCACAGCTGGTGCCAATTTGTGGAACTCCTTAAAGGCTATTCTCCCTTATATACCCCCGGACCAAGTTCCCATGCTCCCTCACCTGATTTCCTGCACTCACCTCCCACCTGGTGTGTTCACACCTGCAAGTGCCTTTTACCAACCCCTTTGCCAAAAGGCAGCCAGAGTGACCTTTCAAAGACCTATCAGTTCCTGGCATTTGTCTCCATAGAAATCTGCACTGATTTTCTAACAAATTCTCAGTCCTCCAAAGGCACCCATAATCCTCCCATCAGTCTCTTCATACCCCTCCAACTGACTGATGCCTGTTCTGCCCCATCTCTCTGCCCTTCAACCACACTGCCTCCTTCTTCCTGTGGAGACCTCTCATGGCACCTGCCTCCAAGCACAGGTGATTCCCATTGATGGGAAGACCCTCTTCTCTCCCCCATCTCCCCACTCCAGTTACTCCCAATTATTCGTGAGCTCACAAGCCCCATGGTACACACTCTCCATGCAGCCTGCTCTCTCTTTTCTAGCACTGGCCTCCGTTTCTAGCTGTCCTTGTGTCATGGATGTCCCTCCCCAGCCAGCCTCCAAGCTCTCCTTCCCTTTAGCTCCAACACCTGACACAGTGCCTGGCACGTAGTAAGCCCTGGCTAGCTTCTAAGAGCCTCACTGAGGGACTGAAAGCATTTTAAAAATGTCACCACGTAGGCTCCAAACTGTAGGCAGAAAAAGCTTTGCCTGGATTGACATTTTAGAGACGTATTCGTCAAGTTGGATGTGTTCACTGACTTTACCTTGTAAAATTTAAAAAAAAAAAAAAGGACCTCTGTATCGCTTCGCATCTAACGAAGGCGCATGTATACTACTAGACCACGTTATGAGCTTAATGGAAGGAGACAAGATGTTTTCGCTAAGAAAATGTATAAGACTGTTGAGGTCAAGTGGGAGGAAACAGTCCGTTTGTTGGAGCATTGCTATCTTACTCTATCACAGCCACTCTTAAAAATCTGACACGGGGTGAGTCAGAATTGTCTGTCGGAGATGAGTTAGATCTGGCTCATGTTCCTACAGACATGAAAACCAGAAACGAAGAAGGAGGCTTTGAAAGCGTGGGTTGAGGAGGCGGTGTGTTTCACTGGGATGAGCTAAGTGCCCAGGGCCACCAGCAGACATGCTGGCCTGTTTCCTTCCTTTGTTCTGGGGTCCCTCTTGCACCATGTGGTGAGGCTGGTGGCTGGGAGCAGCTCAGGACAGGACCCGGTCCCATCTTACTTCTCCCACCCTCCTGTGGGCTCTATTGGGCTCCAGTAGGTCCCAAGGGACAGCCTGCCTTCCTTGAAAAGCCCAGTAGCACTGGGAGCAGAAACTGGGACCAAAGAGTGAGCACCCTGTTTGACAAGCTGGACCAGCCACCTCTTCTTCAGATGCAGGGGGAGCCCTGGCATGCTGACTCCTCCCTTCTCCCTTTCCCCTTTCCTCTCTTCCTCCCTCTTTCCTTCCCCTCTCTCCTTTCCTGGTGGTGCCCTTTCCCAATGCCCACTTCATCCCTTTTCCTTTCTACATATCTGTCTTCTAGAGTTTCTTCTCTTTCCTCCCCATTACTTCTCTTCATCTGAATCTCCTCTTTGGTCCCTTTGTCCCTGCTCTCTGCTCCTCCTCCCCTTCCCTGGCCCCTGTTCAGCTCCATACTGAATGCAGGCAGAGCTGGACTAACATGCTCACTTGCTAGCTCAGCCACCCTCCAGAGAAGTCACTCTTCGGTGGCCACCTTCCTGACCCCCTGGTCGCTTCTCCACTTGTTCAGATATTGCTCTGAAGTCTGAGGAGGACAGAGCGGGGCTGCCACAGAAGCAGGCCAGAGGAGAAACCAAAACATGTGTCCACACTGTCCCCCAGCACTGCTGCTCTGAGAGCTTTCGGAGTCCTCAACAGGGTTAGGATTTAGGGGCTTCTTCAGAACCGGGAGTGAAAACAACCATAGGTCAAAAGAAAAGCTATGGCCCCCACACAAAAATAATAATCACAAATGAAAACTATGTTAACTCTGAAGTCCCAAAGTCGAAAAATTGCCTTGAATCTGTCACTAGAAAGCACCCAAGGCCTCACTCTCTGGGTTCTGGGTGCCCTGGGAATGGCAGGAGGCTCTGAAAAGCGCTTGGTGGTGCCAAACTATGGGGGCTAGCCTGCCCGCTGGCAGGGGGGGGGGGGGCGGGGTTACCACCTGTGGCGCTGTCCTGGCCTGACCCCCTGCGGAAGGGCTGTGGCGCAGCCTCCAGGGTGGTCTTGATGCCCTGGGGTTGGCGGGAGGCTGGGCCCCGACCACCCCACGCCCCGCCCCTGGACTGCGTTTTCTGCTTCAGGTGAGGGCGCGTCACGGTGTCACTTTACCTGTGAGCAGAAGGTCCTCCAGAGAAGCCATGGGGTGGGGAGGGGCAGCAGGCAGCGGGATCTGGAACAGGACACCGCGGCCTCAGGGGCTAGGCTGCAGCGTGGGAGCGCAGGGGCAGCGAGTATGGTGGGTCCTGCAGTTTTGAATGGGCTGCAGCACAGCAGCCTGGCTCTGCGCGCCCCTCCTTCCCGCCTGGGTAATTAGCAAAGCCCCTTCTCCCGGCCGCCCAGACCCTACCCCGCCCCCCTCCCTCCTGAGTCCTCTGAGAGCTCACTTCCAGCTTTGGAAATTAGCAAAGACCCTTCTCTGCACCGGCCCTGCCCCCTCACTCCAGGGGCCTGAGCCCTGGCTGGGGTGCGGGGCAAAGCCCTGGCATGCTGCCACATTGACAGCGCCAGCGCTGGGCAGCCTCCTAGCCTGGCTCCCTGAGCGGGTGTCCACGGGCAGCCTGGCTGGAAAAGATCATCAGTCCTAAATGCCGGCTGCACTCTTGGGTCAGTTTGCTGGCTTCCAGATTGTGCCCAAAGACAGGAACCAGCTTCCCCAGCACAGGCCTGGGCTGAGATGCCCGCCTGGGATCTGTCTGAGCAGTCTCCTCGACTCCAGGCAGGGATGGCACTTCGACCTGGATGTTTGGGTTTTTTGTTTGTTTTTTTTGGTCATTGGTTATTACATGACCTCCAGGGTAGGTGCTCCACAAAGGGAGTGAAAACAGGACGCCTGATATATATGCATACAGCCATTCTAGAAAAATAGCTTGGGGTTCTATCGGAAACGCGGCATTGGTCCTTGCACTATGGTTTAATAGAAAAGGGATTATGCACCAAGTTACTTAAATGAGCATAGGTTGAAATCGTTTACTGAGAGTAAATATTTTAAATAGTTATATTTTAACTAAATCTATCATCAATCATAAATCTATTACACGAAGGATACAGGCAATTTAAAAGCAAGAGCACTCTCTTCAGGGTTTTAAATAATCCCTGTCTGTCTTGGCACATGAGAATGCAAAGATAGGAAATGGTTTGTAAAAGATCATATAATAGCTTTTACTAATTCTATTTATTTGACAGACAGAGATCACAAGTAGGCAGAGAGGCAGGCAGAGAGAAAGATGGGGAAGCAGGCTCCCCGCCAAGCAGAGAGCCTGATGAATGGCTTGATCCCAGGACCCTGAGATCAAGACCTGAGCCCAAGGCAGAGGCTTAACACACGGAGCCACCCAGGCGCCCCCAGATGAAATACATTTCTGACTTAGAAACTTCAGATAGAATTTTTTTGTCCATGATGACAAGTGAAGAAAATGTGTCATCCCTAAACCTAACCTTAACCCCTACCAACGCTGAAACCTAAGCTGACCTTAAAGCCCAAACTAGAACCCTGAATCCCAAACCTGGAATGGAACCCAAAGCCTATACCTGAGCCCTGCATCCAAGCCCTGAACCACGAACCCAAACCCTAAACCAGACTTCCAAGTCATGAAACCTGAACCCAAATCTCAGCATGAAGTCAAACCCCAAATTTGACCTTGAACTTTATCCCATAAGCCCTGAGTCTTAAAGCCTAAATCATAAACTTAAAGCCCTAAACTATAACTCTGATCCCTTGTCCTTCACTCTAAATCCTCACCCTAACACTAAACCCAAAGCCTGATCTAGAACTCTGACTAAAACCTGAACCTGAACCCATATTCAAACCCTTCACCACACTTTGCTTATGCACTTGCCATTGATGGATATTTGCAGTTTCTACCTTTTGATTCTTGTGAACATTGTTTGGGTCGGGGGCTAGGGTTAGGGTCTTGGATTAGGGTAGGGTCCAAGCTTGAGACCAAGTTGAGGTCAGAGTGTGTGTCTGCATCAGGGCCATGTTCAGTGACAGTGTTTGGGTCAAGGACTATTGTAATTCCACATTGTTTCCAATTCATTGTTCCTTAGCTATTTGGGGGGAAGTTAGGGGGTATTGGGCTCCATGCAGCTTGAAGTTCCGGAATGAAAAGGCCTCAGCTGGACCCTGGGAGGGAGCAGGACCTTCCACTGAAGGGTGAGCTCCCACAGTCCTGCACTGCCTTGCACCGCCTGCAGAGGGCGCCAGACCCCAGCTCCCGCCCTGAGCCCAGGCTTCACAGCCACAGCTGGGACCAGGGCCCCACCTCTTCAGGACCCACTGTGGAGACTTCTGGAGAATGTGGGGCGCCTCCCACCCTGACAGGACAAGCTGAGGAGGGTGTGGCTCTGCATCCACACTGACCGGACCCCTTGTGGAGGACACGACCACACTGGCAGCAGTCCAACCTCCTAAGGACCAGACGCTGGAGGAGATGAGGAGAAGCCACCTGAGTGGACTGTCAAGGGGTTCGTGGTCTCAGGACCCCACAGAGAAAGGGCGCCCTGTGTAGACACTGGGGCTTCCGTCGTTTTGTGTGAGGAGACGTGGCCTCCTGCTGTGCTGTGTGTGGGGCTGTGGGGTCCCCCCTTTCTGGGCTCGGGTGCTCCTCGGTCCTCGTCTGTGTTTGTGTGCTCGCGGATTCGGTTCCTGGGGCTCCTCAGATGGTCTGCAGTCAGGGAGCGTCCGCCTGCTTCGGTGCTTGTGCTCTCCCCACCTCAGCCCTGCGGGGACCTTCCTGTGTCCACACCCACTCCAGGCTTGTGCTGAGTCCGGAAATTCTGGAGCCAGAGTGAGGACTCTGTAGACGGTTTTGGGGAGAGTAGGTATTTTCCCAGTGTGGGTTCTTCCCTGATACAGTGCCTCCCCATCTCCGTGTGTACCCCTCCCTGTCTGTCATCATTGTTGCAGGGCTGTCAAAGGACAGGTCTGTCACCTTCTTGGTTCAGGGGCCTCCCGGGTATCTTGCTGTCTTTTATGCAGGTGTAAATGAGATCGTTCTCCATAGTCTCTTTCTGATGGTTCCTTCGGAGCACGTAGGAGTGCCACTAATTTCTGCATATTGATTTTGTTCCTTGCAAGTTCTTGAATTTATTAGTTCGATTGGCCTTAAACTCAATCTGCCAGTTATTTGACCAGCAGCATGGGTTTAATTGGGAAGAGCAGAGAATGGCAGTCTGGGCTGAGCAAGCTAAGGTCCCATCACAGGCAAGTGCGAGAAACAAAGGAGAGGAACATTATTTCATGGAGGAGGAAGAAGTTGGGAAGGGTGCTTGAAGGAAAGTCCCTTGGAGAAAGGCAGGGTGATGGAGAATTCTCACCAGCTGAGCTGCAATGCTCCTACAAAAAGTCAGGAGATGAACCTCCAGCTTCCCCTGTGGGGCCTGGAATTTTTGAGTCTCTCCTGTGGGGGATAGCAATGTGGTGTGGGTAATGGGCACTGAGCACCAGGCGCCCCATTCCAGCCTCCCCTTCTGGCTTCCCCAGTCCACTTTACTGGGGCTTCCCTTCCTGCTTTGGACAGTTCTAACCAGCTTGTGGTGGAACGTTGTGGAAAAACTGAAATTCCAAAACCACTGCTTCTACTGCACCTGAGATACAGGGGCCCATGATTTAATCCTCCCACGAGTCTCTTGCTAACATGTGTTCTCTCCCTTTTGGGTGACCTGGATTTGGGAGGGCTTGGCCTCCATCCCAAAGTCTGATGTTCTCTCTGCTTCCGTGTCGTCGTGCTAACATGGATGTTTGGAGGAGTCATTTCCTCTGCGGTGATTTCAAAGTGCAGTCAGCTTGTTATAGCAGCACAAATACGTGCTGTCTCCACACTCAGATTCCCCAGCCGTCATTTCTTTACCATGTTTTGCCACTTCACACGGGATGCTTCAGTGTGTTTGATCCCACACCAGGACAATGTCCTGCAGAACCACCACATAACCTGAAATGAGGACATCATTACAGAACCCATCCAAGGGTTAGTGTTAGGAACCAGGGACATGGCAGGACTGATCTGAAGACCCCATGGAGAGCTGTCTCGGTGGCTGAGTTGACAGTGGAGGTGAGGGTGAGTGTCTGGCTGTGGCTTTGTGTCCAGGAGTCAGCTCTGTGTGGGTGTGTTCTCAGCTAGGCATGCAGATTTCTGCTCCTCTGAATCCTTTCCGGAGTTCCAAATTGCACAGTTTCCTTCTGGGCGGCAGGCTGAGTCCTCTGGGATTGCCCATGTGTCCCCAAATTGTAGGGCACCTACTGCAAGGCCTTTGGGGTCAGAATCCTGAGAACTAAACCAAAGGTTATGGTTAGGGCCCACCACATGGCAGGCCCGATCTGCCAGCACTCTGTCCATCTTTCTGGGGGAGGGGGCAGTCGAGGGATTTGTTCAGGGTGAGTGTCAAGCTCCAGGTTTGCATCCAGTGGCCTGCTGAATATGGGGGTGTCCAGAGGTAGGAATGCAGATTTCAGTTCCTCTGAATCCTTTCTGGAGCTACAAATGGCATGGTTCCTTTCAGGGTGGCAGGGTGAGTCCTATGGTGTTCCTCGCTGTCCCCAATCTCTGAGGCTTTGGAGCCAGGCCGTCGGGGACAGACCTCTCAGGACAGAATCTAGGCTTAAGAGTTTGTGCCTATGGGCATGGCTGCACTGATCTGAAAGCACTGTGGCGAGGATCACAGGGGTCTGAGTTGAGAGCATGGTTCAGGATCAGTATCAAGGTCTGGGTTTGTGTCCAGGGGACCGCTGAATGTGGGGGTGGTCTCAGATGTCCAAGACGATTTCCCCTACTCTGAATTCCTTCCAGCATTCCAAATAGCCTGGTTTCCTTCTGGGTGGCAAGCTGAAATCTCTGAGATTTCTCAGGTCTTGCCCTTGCCCTTGCAAGGGCAAGATACTTTTTACAGTAAAAGAATTCACCAGATGAGCTGAACAGCAGAAAAGACACAGCTCAGGAGTTAATTAGTGAACAGGAATATCATGCCAAAACCTTCTTTGATAACACACTACAGAGCAAGGGAAGATAGGAGAGAAAGCTGAGATATAAAGGACAAACCCTCCAAGTTTCCAACATCATTCCCTACTTGTTTATTTCCATTGCTGTCAGCTTCTTCCCAGTCAAAAATAAGTCACCTGAGCCAGCCTTTTTTCTTCCTGAGATTGGGGCACTGCAAAGCCCACCAGAGAGGCCAAGGGCACCCCTGTACCTGCTGAGCTTAGCCCATTTGTACCTCAACCGTGAGAAGGTACCAGCCTGTCCCCCTGGTGCTCCATGGTCTGTGGCAGTCCTTCCTTCTGGACCCTGCTTTGCTGCTCTATTTTCGCTAACCCTGGTCTCAAACTAGGGATTGCTCCTGGAAGAGGAACTCAGGGAGATGAGGCTCAGGAGGGTCTCCCTGCCTGGAATCTCCATGTGAGGAGTGCGCAGCCAACAGATTTTGCCCAGGGACTTGAAAAATGCAGAGAGGCAGATTTCTTTTCTCTCTTTCTCTCTCTCTCTAGCCTCATACTAACCAGGAGTTCTTAGAACTTTCTTCAGTGACTTCTAGGTGTAGCTTGGCCACTTTTTCACAGAAAGGCCACTTGAGCATGATGAAACACACGTATAAGCAATTACTTTTTAAAAAATAAAAAGAATAAGCCAATGCACACAGACCTTTGACAGCAGCACAGGACGCTCAAGGGACCAGAGTCCCTACCTTGGGCAATAGTGGTAGAGGCCAGGTTCTGCCATGCAGGTCTCTAGACCTTTGGCAGTTTCCACGATTGCAAATCCAGACATGCAGAATCCTGAGGGACAACCTACTAACTGCAAAAGAGCAAAAATTCATCAGGATTCAGAGAGTGGAAATCCATTTGTACTGGAAAAGAAAGAAGTAGGCTTGCTGTGAATCCAGCAGGGAGGACAGGCATAGATAAAGGCTGGTGTATGGGTCACGGAAACTATTGTTTCTCAAGGGTCCTGCTGTCTCTGTAAAATGCTATGAGGACTGTCTCTTGGGGACCTCCTGCTTTCCTACCAGTGACACCCCCAGATTCTGCTTTGCTAGTCCCATGGATTCCTGGGGATACCCAGTTGATAAGCTACGCTGTCCTCATGACAACACTTGCTAATGGACTGAATGTTTGTGTCTTGTCCCTATTCAGATGTTGAAGCCCTGACCCTCAAGGAGTGCCATCAGGATGTATGGGCTTTGAGAGGTGGTGAGGTCATGAGATTGGAACACTTGTGAATGAGATAAAAGCACTTCTGAGAAACGACCTGAGAGATTGTTCTGCCAGCTGTCATCCATGCAAGTCTACAACAGAAATATGGGCATTTATAGATAATGAAGCAGTCTCTTGCTAGATATCAGATCTCCCAGGATCTTGCTTTTGGACTTCTCAGTCTCTAGAACAGCAAGGAATAGTACATGTTTTGCTGATTCAGCCACCCAGTCTGTCATCATTTGTTGCAGCAACTTGAACTGAATAAAGCAGAGCCCAAGTCCTGGTTAATCCCTGCTTCTACTCATTTCCCCTCAGAAAGAGCTTCTAATCCAGAACTGACCTCTGCTTTCCATACACGTGCTTCAGACTCCTTCTGTGAGAGCCCAGACTTTGTAAAAGACTCCTCCCTCATGGCAACCAGCATTCTGTGACTCCTGAGGACTGTCCTCCCTGACTGTATTGAGTCAATCAAACTGATTTTGATTCTGGAGTCCCAGGATCAAGGACTGCATCAGGCTCCCAGCTTCATGGGGAGTCAGCTTCTCCCTCTGACCTTCTCCCCTCTCATGCTCTCTCTCTCACACTCTCTCTCTCTCTCAAATAAATAAATAAAAATCTTTTAAAAATCTGATTTTAACAGACCATAAGCTTGTTCTTGCTGGTCTTTGGAAGATTAGGCATTAGCCCTTCGGAGAAAGTTCTGAATGGCTGCTTCATGAAGGGGTGAACTGTGTCCCCAAAGTCTCTTTTTGCTGCCTTCTAATCACAGATGCTGAGACAAATCCTCCCAGGTGCTGGTTTTTCAAAGCACTTAATGCTTTGGCTTTGAAGTTCCTCACCTGACAGTTCTGCTTTAATCAGTTTGTGACAAAACAGCCAATTGGTGGTGGATGCAAAGTGCACTGATAAAGTTAAATGCCTAGAAGTAAAATGGCTATTTGTGTAACTGCAACATATTTTGCATTTAAAAAATTTTTCAAACTATTTTCCAAAGTGGTTGTATCATGATATATGCCAACAACAGTTTAGATTTTTTGTTGCTTCTAAATCTAGCTCAGACCAAGTACAATTAGCCTTTATAATTTTAGCCATTCTAATAGATACGTAAGCATGTCTCATTATGATTTTAATTTGTATTTCTTTAATGTCTAAATTTTGAGAAATTTGTCATGTGCCTCTAAACCATCCATATACTTTTGGTGACATGTCTCTTCCATTATTTCCTTCACATGTAAAATTGGATACTCTGTTTGGTTATTAGTAAGGTTTTTTATTTTTATTCATTTTTTAATAATCAGAGTAGATATCCATTATCAGATATGTAATTTGGAAATCGCTTGTCCATCTTTACAGTTTCTCAATGGAGCTTTGATAGCTGTGTCTTTCAAGAAATATGCTACTTCTTTCCTGGTATGACGGAGGTATGACTACAACATTATCAATGTTGACCTTTGCAAAGAAAATCATGGCTTAAGATATATGTAGTCTGCAGTTGTTGGGAGTGTTCACCATCCTTGCCTCTAACTCATCTCTCACTGCCCACACATTCAGATATGGGGGAATATTGATTGACAAAATATTAATTGCCAAATAACACTAGTTGGAGAATAAGAAAAATGCAGGCACCTGATTATATAATATTACATAAATAAAATATGTTTTTATAAGTGCTATTAGAAGTAAATTCCTCAATACTTTAATCACACAGAATGATGGAATCCTAGATTTTTTTTTCTTGTATTTACTAAGAAAATGATCATGCCTCAAGTATATTAAAATGGAATAGGGAAAATTAAAAATTGTTTTAAGATGATTTGCGTGTGTTGTGCGTATGTGAGAGAGAAAGTGAGAGAGAAAGATAAAGAAAAAGAGAAAGGGAAAGACAGAGAGGTGGCTGCAGTGAATTGATGAGTTGGAGGATAGATTTTAAAGTTTTGTCTTTTGCTTTCTACATTTCTTTTTCCTTAGTTCAAGAGAACAATCAGTAATATCTCAGAAGCCTGCTGGTAACATCAGCAGAAAGAATTAGAGGTTCCCAGAAAATTAAGATGACATATAGTTTTCCTGACATAAGAAAATCATTTTTTGTCCCCAGCTATTTTCAATGATCTATACCCCACCTGTGTACTTGCCCAAGCACACTTCTTCCAAAACTTCCTGGGAGGTTCTTACAAAGAAATGCAAAAACCTCACTCCTTAAGGATTTTGAGGGAACAAGGCAATGGGAAAACTAACAGTCACCACCAGACCAGGAAATAGCCTAAGCTATTGAGACAATAAATCAGTGGTATAACTCCTAGTGCTATTTCAAAAGCAATCAAGGCCTTGCATTCCTTGTCCCAGAAAATGAGCCCAAGACCCCATCTAGTTTATATCTGCTCTTGAAGCCTGCAGAGTCCCTTTCCCTTGTCCAACAGTTACCTCTGCTTTATTCTAATGTTGACGTTTCTGCCCTCGGTGGAATACAAGCTTCATTCAGGTGAACATGCAATACATATTGCACAAATACATATGTGGATGTGCATGCATCCACAACCTTATGACCAACCATACACGGGATAATAAAACTCTCCCTTCTGAGTATTCATCTTAAATACTAAATAAAAATCTCTCTCCTGTTCAAACAGTCAAGGCTTTGGAACTTATTCCCTGTGATCTCCTTGTATGTTGTAAACAAAGATTCCTTTGTTTCACAACTCCACCTGTTTCTGTGATTCACCAAAGACTGACCTCAGTTAGTTCAGTTGCTGTAATGGCTTTCACTACTCTGATTCTAACTCTGCAAGTCTCCAAATTTAACTATTTTTTCTCCCAATTCCGCATGTTCTTGGCTTTAAACTGCAACTCTGAAGAGAAGATTTGCTTGTTTAAAAAAAAAATCAAGAAAAGGGAGTAGTAGTCAACATTGTTACTTTGAACTTCCTGCCCTAAGGGGCTCTCCTGTTCTTTCTCTTTGACTTCCTGGACTAAAACGACAGAAATTTGGCAATACATCACTCCCCAATCCAGATTACTGCCAGAACAGTTTATACTCTTAGAAAAATATTAGTTTAAAAGATCACATAATTAAATACTTAAGCATGTAGTGTAATATAGTGGTTTACAAGAAATATATTTTGGTCATCTGAATATTTGGTTTTCAGCCATGGCTACTGACTCACAGCTCCTAAAACTCTTGGGATTTCCTGTGATAAGGGTGAGAGAGGTGTGTTTTGTTATGTTAATGAAGTGACCTTCAGACCTCACTCAAGGCAAGGGCTGTTTGCCTGAAGGACCAACCACTTGGTGAAAGCCTTCACAACTTTTTGCCCAACGTGCCTCCCCTTCCTCCCAATACAGGATTATCTGGGGAGGGAAGAGGATCTGGAGATTAGATCAGCAAATGACGATGATTTAGTCAGTCATGACTATGTCATGAAGCCTCCACAGAAAACCTGAAAGGACTGGGTTCAGAAAGCTTTTAGTTTGTTAAATGTATGAAAAGGCAGGAAGAGTGGCAGTCTTACAGAAGGTAATAGAAGCTCTGTGCCCATTCTCCATACCTTGCCCTGTGCACTTCTTTATCTATCTATTGATTTAAATCTTCTATTATATCTTTTAATAAGCTGGCAAACATAAAGTAAGTATTTTTCTGAGTTTTGTGAGTCCCTGTAGCAAATTAAAAGAATGTAAGAAGTAGGCCACTGGGACCTCCAACCTGTAGTTGCTCAGTCACAAGCACAGGTAATAACCTGGGGCCTACAGTGAGACTGGCATCTGAGGTGGGGTTGGAGATAGTCTTGGAGGACTGATCCCTTAAATGATGAAATCTTACACTATGTTCAGGTAGATAGTGTCAGAATTTAGTTGAATTCTTGGAGATCCTGCTGTTGTCTGAAAATCATTTGGCATTGTTGGTATGATGTCCTAAAGCCCAAAAAGATATAGCTACCTCAAAATAAGAATACGGTTGACAGCTTATATATAATAAGTGAGTATTTCAGGGATTTAAAATATACCCAATAAATAATGTAAGGAAATAAGGAAAGATTTTGAAATAAAAACAAGAATAAGAACCTAGTGGTACTAATAGATTAAATATATGTAATCTAGTTGAATTAAGAATACAATGGATAGAATACGTAATGGATTCAATAGAGATAAGAAGTCACTTAAGGATATAGTCATCTGGATACCAGCAAAGCATTAAAATTATCAATATAAAAGAGGTGTAAGATGTAGGTGATGTGTGTGGAACAAAAGCTAGAGAAGAAATTAGATTTCCTTACTACTCATAGCCTGTTGACAAGTCCTTGAAGCTCCTTTGGGGACTCAGCTGCTTCCATGTGGACACATCCACTCAGGGCAAAAAGCATTCTTAGTCCACCCCCCAGGATACTGAAAATCTACTTTCACATGTAAAAATTACTTTGGAAACTTCTTTATCTCTACTCCCCACCCCTGCCCTCAAGATATACATTGGCAATCATCTCCCAAGCATATACCCACTGATACACATCAGAAGAGTCTCTTCCCTGAGTTTTTACTAAATAGTAATAAATGACCTTGCCCTAACAATAGCTAGCCCCCTCAAGGTCCTGGAAACCTTGTTTATAAAATACCTTGGAGGCTTGTGCTATCCCTAACCTCCTCCCAAATTGAAAGTATATAATCAGCCACTCTTCATGACCCTCTCTCTCTACTCCAAATAAATAAATAAATATTTTTAAATAAAATAAAATAAATGACTTTTTTTAAATGAAAGAAGAAAAAGGAAAGAAATATTTGAATATTAATGTACATCTATTTCTCAAGCATAAATAGTGAAGACACTGGATTAAAACTTACATACAAGAAAAGAAATAAAATATTCATAACTATAGTTGACTCTATGAATCCCAAACTAGGGCATACATACCAAAGACACACAAAAAATATCACAAGTGTTAGAGAGAAAAAAAATAATTCATTAATAAAGAAACAAGAATCAGACTGACAGAAATTTTTTAAATAACATCAGATATAAAAAAGAATGAAGTAATAGCTTTATTATCTTGAAAAAAAAATCGCAAATGGAAACATTTAGATCCTTATAAAATGTCATTGGCATAGGAAGGCATAATAAAAAAAATATTTTCAGGAATACAGACCACAGATAATTTGCCTTAATTTGTGTAGGCAGCACTTAAATACTAATATCATTTTAACAGTTAAAATATACTCTATGATCTTTGAGGTTGGGGAAAAGAGGATGACCAAGTCATCTTGAAATAATTCAGTTTTATGAAAAAAGTAAAAAGATAAAAAAAAAAAGACTTGTAGAAAAGAGAGATAAAACATATGCATAATAAAAATAAATAAATAAATAAACAGCTGAAGTGCCTGGGTGACTTAGTCGGTTCAAGTGTCTGCCTTCAGCTCAGGTGATGATCCCAGGGTCCTGGTATTGAGCCCTGCATCAGGCTCCCTGCTCAGTGGAGAGTCTGCTTCTCCCTCCCATTGAGAAAAAAAAATTTGACTTATTTATTTGAGAGAGATAATCTTTAAATTTTACTTATTTATTTGAGAGAGAGTGAGAAAAGAAAAACATGCACACAGCAGAGGGAATAACAGAGGGAGAGGGAGAAGCACGCCACTGAGCAGGGAACCCCCTGCGGGGCTCTATCCCAGGACCCGGGTATTATGACCTGAGCTATAGGTAGACACTTAACTCAGGTACCCCAATAAATACAATCTTTTAAAAAAAAATAAATAATAATAAAAATAAATAATATTTCAGGTAGTATGATTTTTTTACTGTAAGACTTGGTATAAAAACAGGATGACATACTTGTCTAATTATAGCAAAAGACTTTGATAAGTTTAGATGCAGTAGTACATAAAAAATTTAACTTCTTTCATTAACTGATAATTTAATTAGATTAAATTAAGAGACATCAAAATTTAGAGAATCTAGTAGTCCTGATCTATTAATAAATGTAGCCATCCTGACCCCAAAACAAGAGTCTTCAGTAAGTATATAAGCATAAGTTGAACATTTACACAAACAGGCCATTATTAGGCCAGAAGTATATGCCAATAAATTCCTAGAGTTAAATATCAGGCTATATTTTCCAAGAATAAGGCAATAAAATTAGAAAACAATGACCAAAATATTAAATTCATATAATTGGAAGTTAACTTCATACCTAAAAAGAAATAATACAGCTAATTCAGAAATTTTTAGAATTACAGTACTTTGGTAATATCAACTCTCAAAATGAGTGACGGACAGGTGGGGCTAGCAAGAGACTCGTGGGAGGATTAAATCATGGGCCCCTGTATCTCAGGTGCAGTAGAAGCAGTGGATTTGGAATTTCAGTTTTTCCACAACGTTCCACCACAAGCTGGTTAGAACTGTGCAAAAGCAGGAAGCGAAGCCCCAGTAAAGTGGACTGGGGATGCCAGAAGGGGAGGCTGGAAGGGGGCGCCTGGTGCTCAGTGCCCATTACAGACCCCACATTGCAATCCCCGACAGGAGAGACTCACCAATTTAAGGCCCCACAGGGGAAGCTGGAGGTTCATCTCCTGACTTTTTGTAGGAGCTTTGCAGCTCAGCTGGTGAGAATTCTCCATCACCCTGCCTTTCTCCAAGGGACTTTCCTTCAAGCACCCTTCCCAACTTCTTCCTCCTCCATGAAATAATGTTCCTCTCCTTTGTTTCTTGCACTTGCCTGTGATGGGACCTTAGCTTGCTCAGCCCAGACTGCCATTCTCTGCTCTTCCCAATTAAGCCCATGCTGCTGGTCAAATAACTGGCAGATTGAGTTTAAGGCCAATCGAACTAATAAATTCAAGAACTTGCAAGGAACAAAATCAATATGCACAAATTAGTGGCACTCCTAGGTGCTCAGAAGGAACCATCAGAAAGAGACTGCGGAGAACGATCTCATTTACACCTGCATCCAAGATAGCAAGATTCCCGGGAGGCCCCTGAACCAAGAAAGTGACAGCCCTGTAACAATGACGACAGACAGGGAGGGGTACACACGGAGATGGGGAGGCACTGTGCTCAGGGAAGTACCCCCACTGGGAAAATACCTACTCTCCCCAAAACCGGCTACAGAGTCCTCACTCTGGCTCCCGAATTTCCGGACTCGGAGCAAGCCTGGAGTGGGTGTGGACACGGGAAGGACCCCGCAGGGCTGAGGTGGGGAGAGCACAAGCACCGAAGAAGGCAGACGCTCCCTGACTGCAGACCATCTGAGGAGAACAAGGAACCGAATCCGCGAGCACACAAACACAGACAAGGACCAAGGAGCACCCGAGCCCAGAAAGGGGGGACCCCACAGCCCCGCGCACAGCACAGCAGGAGGCCACGTCTCCTCACACAAAACGACGGAAGCCCCAGTGTCTACACAGGGCGCCCTTTCTCTGTGGGGTCCTGAGACCACGAACCCCTTGACAGTCCACTAAGGGACTTCTCACCTCCTCGAGCGTCTGGTCCTTAGGAGGTTGGACTGCTGCCAGTGTGAGCGTGTCCTCCACAACGGGTCCGGTCAGTGTGGATGCAGAGCCACACCCTCCTCAGCTTGTCCTGTCAGGGTGGGAGGCGCCCCACATTCTCCAGAAGTCTCCACAGTGGGTCCTGAAGAGGCAGGGCTCAGGTCCCAGCTGTGGCTGTGCAGCCTGGGCACAGGGCAGGAGCTGGGGTCTGGCGCCCTCTGCAGGCGGTGCAAGGCAGTGCAGGACTGTGGGAGCTCACCCTTCAGTGGAATGTCCTGCTCCCTCCTGGGGTCCAGCTGACGCCATTTCATTCCGGAAATTCAAGCTGCATGGAGCCCAATACCCCCCAACTTCCCCCCAAATAGCTAAAGAACAATGAATTGGAAACAATGTGGAATTACAACAGTCCATGACCCAAACAGTGTCACTGAACATGGCCCTGATGCAGACCCACACTCTGACCTCAACTTGGTCTCAAGACTGGACCCTACCCTAATCCAAGACCCTAACCCTAGCCCCCAACCCAAACAATGTTCACAAGAATCAAGAGGTAGAAACTGCAAATATCCATCAGTGGCAAGTGCATAAGCAAAGTGTGGTGAAGGGTTTGAATTTGGGTTCAGGTTCAGGTTTTAGTCAGAGTTCTAATCAGGCTTTGGGTTTAGTGTTAGGGTGAGGATTAGAGTGAAGGACAAGGGAACAGAGTTATAGTTTAGGGCTTTAAGTTTATGATTTAGGCTTTAAGACTCAGGGCTTATGGGATAAAGTTCAAGGTCAAATTTGGGGTTTGACTTCATGCTGAGATTTGGGTTCAGGTTTCATGGCTTGGAAGTCTGGTTTAGGGTTTGGGTTCGTGGTTCAGGGCTTGGATCCAGGGCTCAGGTACAAGCTTTGGGTTCCATTCCAGGTTTGGGATTCAGGGTTCTAGTTTGGGCTTTAAGGTCAGCTTAGGTTTCAGCATTGGTAGGGTTTAAGGTTAGGTTTAGGGATGACACATTTTCTTCAGTTGTCATCATGGACAAAATAATTCTATCTGAAGTTTCTAAGTCAGAAATGTATTTCATCTGGGGGCGTCTGGGTGGCTCAGTTTGTTAAGCCTCTGCCTTGGGCTCAGGTCATGATCTCAGGGTCCTGGGATCAAGCCCTTCATCAGACTCTCTGCTTGACGGGGAGCCTGCTTCCCCATCTTTCTCTCTGCCTGCCTCTCTGCCTACTTGTGATGTCTCTCTGTCAAATAAATAGAATTAGTAAAAGCTATTATATGATCTTTTACAAACCATTTCCTATCTTTGCATTCTCATGTGCCAAGACAGACAGGGATTATTTAAAACCCTGAAGAGAGTGCTCTTGCTTTTAAATTGCCTGTAACCTTCGTGTAATAGATTTATGATTGATGATAGATTTAGTTAAAATATAACTATTTAAAATATTTACTCTCAGTAAACGATTTCAACCTATGCTCATTTAAGTAACTTGGTGCATAATCCCTTTTCTATTAAACCATAGTGCAAGGACCAATGCCGCGTTCCCGAGAGAACCCCAAGCTATTTTTCTAGAATGGCCATATGCATATATATCAGGCGTCCTGTTTTCACTCCCTTTGTGGAGCACCTACCCTGGAGGTCATGTAATAACCAATGACCAAAAAAAACAAACGAAACCCCAAACATCCAGGTCGAAGTGCCATCCCTGCCTGGAGTGGAGGAGACTGCTCAGACAGATCCCAGGCAGGCATCTCAGCCCAGGCCTGTGCTGGGGAAGCTGGTTCCTGGCTTTGGGCGCAATCTGGAAGCCAGCAAACTGACCCAAGTGTGCTGCCGGCCTTTAAGATTGATGATCTATTCGCAGCCAGGCTGCCCGTGGACACCCGCTCAGGGAGCCAGGCTAGGAGTCTGCCCAGCGCAGGCGCTGGCAACGGGGCAGCATGCTAGGGCATAGCCCTGCACCCCAGCCAGGGCTCAGTCCTCAGCAGTGAGGGGGCGGGGCCGGCGCAGAAAAGGGTCTTTGCTAATTTCCAAAGCTGGAAGTGAGCTCTCAGAGGACTCAGGAGGGAGGGGGCGGGGGCGGATCGAGGGCGGCCAGGAGAAGGGGCTTTGCTAATTGCCCAGGCGGGAAGGAGGGGCGCACAGCGCCAGGGTGCTGTGCTGCAGCCCATTGGGGACTGCAGGACCCACCATACTCGCTGCCCCTGCGCTCCCACGCTCCAGCTTAGCCCCAGAGGCCGCGGTGTCCCGTTCTCATTCCTGCCGCCTGCTGCCCCTCCCTGCCCCATGGCTTCTCTGGAGGACCCTCTGCTCACAGGTAAAGTGACACCTCGACGCGCCCTCACCTGAAGCAGAAACCTAGGACAGGAGCGGGGGAAGGGGGGGGAGTGGTCGGGGCCCAGGCTCCAGCCAACCCCAGGGCACCAGGACCACCCCGGACGCCTCGCCACACCCCCTCCGCAGGGGGTCGGGCCAGGACAGTGCCACAGGAGGTACCCCCCCCCTGCCAGCAGGCAGGCTAGCCCCCATAGTTTGGCGCCCCCCGTGCATGTCAGAGCCTCCTGCCATTCCCAGGGCACCCAGAACCCAGAGAGTGAGGCCTTGGGTGCTTTATAGTGACAGATTCAAGGCAATTCTTTGACTTTGGGACTTCAGAGTTAACATAGTTTTCATTTGTGATTATTATTTTTGTGTGGGCCATAGCTTTTCTTTGGACCTATGGTTGTTTTCACTCCCGGTTCTGAAGAAGCCCCTAAATCCTAACCCTGTTGAGGACTCAGAAAGATCTCAGAGCACCAGTGCTGGGGGACAGTTTGGACACATGGTTTGGTTTCTCCTCTGGCCTGCTTCTGTGGCAGCCCCGCTCTGTCCTCCTCAGACTTCAGAGCAATATCTGAACAAGTGGAGAAGTGACCAGGTGGTCAGGAAGGTGGCCACCGAAGAGTGACTTCTCTGGAGGGTGGCTGAGCTAGCAAGTGAGCATGTTAGTCCAGCTCTGCCTGCATTCAGTATGGAGCTGAACAGGGGCCAGGGAAGAGGAGGAGGAGCAGAGAGCAGGGACTAAGGGACCAAAGAGGAGATTCAGATGAAGGGAAGTAATGGAGAGGAAAGAGAAGAAACTCTAGAAGACAGGCATGTAGAAAGAAAAGGGATGAAGTGGGCATTGGGAAAGGGCACCACCAGGGAAGGAGAGAGGGGAAGGAAAGAGGGAGGAAAGAGGAAAGGGGAAAGGGAGAAGGGAGGAGTCAGCATGCCAGGGCTCCCCCTGCATCTGAAGAAGAGGTGGCTGGTCCAGCTTGTCAAACAGGGTGCTCACTCTTTGGCCCCAGTTTCTGCTCCCAGTGCTACTGGGCTTTGCAAGGAAGGCAGGCTGTCCCTTGGGACCTACTGGAGCCCACTGGAGCCCACAGGAGGGTGGGAGAAATAAGATGCCACCGGGTCCTGTCCTGAGCTGCTCCCAGCCACCAGCCTCACCACATGGTGCAAGAGGGACCCCAGAACAAAGGAAGGATACAGGCCAGCATGTCTGCTGGTGGCCCTGGGCACTTAGCTCATCGCAGTGAACCACACCACCTCCTCAACCCACGCTTTTAAAGCCTCCTTCTTCGTTTCTGGCTTTCATGTCTGTAGGAACATGAGCCAGATCTAACTCATCTCCGACAGACAATTCTGACTCACCCCGTGTCAGATTTTTATGAGTGGCTGTGATAGAGTAAGATAGCAATGCTCCAACAAACGGACTGTTTCCTCCCACTTGACCTCAACAGTCTTATACATTTTCTTAGCGAAAACATCTTGTCTCCTTCCATTAAGCTCATAACGTGGTCTAATAGTATACACAAGCCTTCGTTAGATGCGAAGCAATACAGAGGTCATTTTTTTTTTTTTTAAATTTTACAAGGTAAAGTCAGTGAACACATCCAACTTGACGAATACGTCTCTAAAATGTCAATCCAGGCAAAGCTTTTTCTGCCTACAGTTTGGAGCCTACGTGGTGACATTTTTAAAATGCTTTCAGTCCCTCAGTGAGGCTCTTAGAAGCTAGCCAGGGCTTACTACGTGCCAGGCACTGTGTCAGGTGTTGGAGCTAAAGGGAAGGAGAGCTTGGAGGCTGGCTGGGGAGGGACATCCATGACACAACCACAGCTAGAAACGGAGGCCAGTGCTAGAAAAGAGAGAGCAGGCTGCATGGAGAGTGTGTACCATGGGGCTTGTGAGCTCACGAATAATTGGGAGTAACTGGAGTGGGGAGATGGGGGAGAGAAGAGGGTCTTCCCATCAATGGGAATCACCTGTGCTTGGAGGCAGGTGCCATGAGAGGTCTCCACAGGAAGAAGGAGGCAGTGTGGTTGAAGGGCAGAGAGATGGGGCAGAACAGGCATCAGTCAGTTGGAGGGGTATGAAGAGACTGATGGGAGGATTATGGGTGCTTTTGCAGGACTGAGAATTTGTTAGAAGATCAGTGCAGATTTCTATGGAGACAAATGCCAGGAACTGATAGGTCTTTGAAAGGTCACTCTGGCTGCCTTTTGACAAAGGGTTTGGTAAAAGGCACTTACAGGTGTGAACACACCAGGTGGGAGGTGAGTGCAGGAAATCAGGTGAGGGAGCATGGGAATTTGATCCGGGGGTATATAAGGGAGAATAGCCTTTAAGGAGTTCCACAAATTGGCACCAGCTGTGGCTTCATTACAGAGCTGGAAGGGGGAGGTGGGTGTGTCCTGGAGGTTACAGAAATTACATGAGAAAGGGAAGTCTTTTTAGATCTCTTTTTCAACTAGAGGAACTCTCACCTTATTGATAGAATTCCAGAGTGGGAACCAATGATATGAGGACATCTTTGAAAAGTCTGAATATGTTCTTCGACATCTTTGCAAGTGACGAGGAGACCTTGACCTTAGGAGGCCTTGGCCCTCTTTGTAGCCAAAAAGATTTCACCTACAGATTTGGGTTCTCCCTTTTAAAGTCAAGGAGTCAGTCCTTCCAAAGGACACCTCCTATCATTTTACCCTCTCATCATACCTCACGTGCTGGCATCTCCAAGACCCTCTGTTCCAGGTTGAGAGTATCCACTTTGGCCGGGCTGGTCTTGCCAAGAACACCACCACAGGAAATCTAGAGCCTGTAGTGCTATTAATAACATCATCTAAGACTGTGTTTGCTGCCCTCATGGCCTCTTCCCACCATGACTCACTGAAGCTTTTTACACAATGTATCCATTAAGCTATAGTTCCCAAAGCTCATCTTCTCTAGTGCCATTAGTTTTTAGGGGACCAGGCAAACCTTAAACTTGTCCCCCTTAATTGGATCCCTGTGCCCCTACAATCTCTTTGAATGCCTTTCACCATGATCCTTGAATGAGATCTGAGACCACTGCTGGTACCTAACACTTCTTGGCACCTTGTCTGCTAGGTTCTTGGAAGAGGAGGTGGCTATGGAGGTGAGTGGGGATGGGAGTGGGAGGATTTCTCCCTTCACTTCCCTTTTTGTGTTTTCAAATAATGGGTTTTGAGGGGGAGGGAAAGGTTAACCAGACCATTTATTTTCCATCTCCCATCGATAAAATGTCACACAGGAGAGAGGTGGCAGAAACGCACTTTCAGGTTAATTTTTTTACAAGGAAGATTGACTTATGAACCTACTTTGTTATTCCATTTCATTCAATTTCCCTGTACCTTTTTTTCTATGAAGTGTAACGGTAACCCATCATTATTTTTATTGTTGGCACGTGCTTTGTGAACCATAAAGTGTACGCTATAAATGGGAGCGCTTTTCTTTTTTTTTGTAGTTTACGAAAAACTAATATTTTTTAAATTAATTTTTTATTTATTTTCAGCATAACAGTATTCATTCTTTTTGCACCACACCCAGTGCTCCATGCAAGCAGTGCCCTCTATGATACCCAACACCTGGTACTCCAACCTCCAAATCCCCCGCCCCTTCAAAATCCTCAGATTGTTTTTCAGAGTCCATAGTCTCTCATGATTCAGCTCCCCTTCCAATTTCCCCCACCTCCCTTCTCGTCTCTAACTCCCCATATCCATGAAAAACTAATTTAAAAACATTCATCCACCAGAGTACCCAAAGGGCTCCCATATAAACTATCTGTCGTTACATTATGTCCCGATGTGGAGCTCGATCCCAGGATCCTGAGATCATGACCTGAACTGAAGGCAGAGGCTTTAACACACTGAGCCACCAGCCCCAATGTATTCTCTTCAGTACCAGAATTTGTAACCAATTGACAGATGAGAAAGGAGGCAGTCAAGTGAAAAACCTGCAAGAAATTTGAATTAGATGAATTCAGCTACTCAGGCACTGTTTCACATTTTCAGATCTCTGCAGAAAAGGGGTTAACCTTTTTACAGCATGTAAAAGAGAAGACTATAACACATACTATGTGTAAGCGTGTAAATATCAAAAAATATCCCATTAGTTGCTAAGACACGCAGGGCCTCTATTTTCTCTCAAATTCATGAATATGTAGGAGCAATAAGTGAGAAGTGAATGTATACTCTTCACTTCGAAGTCTTTTAGAAATCTAAAATAAACATAACTGATGCTTTCCTTCTGATGGTCCCTCTGTTGGTCATATTGTATATGAGCCATGACATTTAGTTTTACAAAATTTATTGATGTTTGTTGATATGTTTTATCATAACTAATTTTCCCTCCCTTATCTAGATTCCCCAGCTTTCAGACAGGTGGACACTTCAATAAACCATACCCAAGGGATGTATCAAGTACTTCTTAGACATTCTCTCAGATCCTTGAGGTCTCATTTTCCTATGGATTTGCAATAGGTTCTGCCAGAGGCACCACTGTGACAACTGATGTCCATGGTCTATCTCCTGCTAAGCTCAAGAGGTCACTGGTTTCCAAGTTTATCTATACAATTAATGCATTCCAGCAAGTTCTTTTTTTTTAATATTAACAAACTTATTTTAAAGTTTATATGGAGAAGCAAAGACTCACAATAGTCAACATAGTGTTGAAGGAGAAGAAAGACTGAGGACTGACTTCAAAGTTTACCATAACGATGGGGCGCCTGGGTGGCTCAGTGGGTTAAGCCTCTGCCTTCGGCTCAGGTCATGATCCCAGGGGCCAGGGATCAAGTCCCGCATTGGGTTCTCTGCTCAGCAGGGAGCCTGCTTCTTCTCATCTCTCTCTCTGGCTGTCTCTCTGCCCATTTGTGATCTCTCTCTCTGTCAAAAAAATAAATAAAATCTTAAAAAAAAGTTTACCATAACGATAATTGTAAGCATGATATTGTAATACCACAGAAAGACTAGATTAAAGCAACAGAATATATGTTATCAATTATATTTTATATTTAATAGAAAAGAAAAAGCAATAAAAGAGAGCAAAATACAATCTTTTAAACAAATGGTTCTGTAGCAATGGTGAAGCTAAATCTAAAAATATAAAATAAAATAAATCCAGGCAGATATCCTACACTCTTCATAAAAATTAACTCAGATTGGATTATAAACCTAAACATGAAACATGTAGAAGGTAATATAGAAGAAAATTTAAATGACCTTGGTTTTTGCAAAAACTTTAGCTACAAAAGCACAAGCACTGAATTTAAAAATGTCTACTCTGTGAAACACAATGCCAAGAGAATGAAAAGGCAAAGCACAGACTATGAGAAAAATTTTGCAAAATACACATCTGGCAAAGGACTGTTAATCAAAAATACACAAAGACCCCTTAAAACTCAACAATGGGGGAAAACCTGATTAAAAATGAGCCAAAGACCTTAGCAGATACCTCACCAAAGAAAATATTACAGATGGCAAATAAGCATATAAAAAGATGCTTCACATCATATGTCTTCAGGAAAATGCAAATTAAAACAAAAAAGAGACACCAGTACATACCCAGAATCCAGAGCACTGACAACAGAACACGAAATGTTGGTGAGGATGTGGAGCAACAGGAATGTTCTTCCATGTCTATTGAGAATAAAGAATGGAAAACAACTTGGCAGTTTCTTACAAAACTAAACATATTCTTGCCAGATGATTCAGCAGTAGCAGCTCTTGGTATTTATCCAAAGAAGATGAAATCTATACCCACAAAGATGTCTATAGTAGTTTTATTCATAACTGACAAAAGCTTGGAAGCAACCAAGATATCCTTCCATAGGTGAAAGGTCCAATAAAGTGTAGTACATGCAAACAATGGAATATTATTTAATGCTAGAGAAATGAATTACCAAGCTATGAAAAGATATGGATATAAATATTTAATAAATATTTGATTTTAGGCTTTTACCAGTCTATCAATAGTATTAGTATATTTTAACAGTGAATGCTCAGCATTCATGAATTTACCTAATAAAACATTTTGGGTTCAATATTTTAAATACTTCAACCTCTATGATTATATTCCTAATAATTTTGAATTGGGGTAAATAAACCTTAATTTTTTGTAACTTGTTTCTTATTGCAAGAGAGCTCAATGAAATTTTAGAAAATAAAAATTTACAAAAAAAAGTTTAGTTTACTATTGCCAAATAATTTAAAACTTTATCTTATATTCAAATACATATATTTTTCTAAATTGATTTATATGCTACTAAAACCAAAAACTTTTAGTTATACTAGATTTCATATCATGCAATCAATGCCAGAAATCCATCTGGCAATGATTTGTCTTAAATAGAGTTAAGATGGGTGTTATTACAATGCAAGATGGAAACAAAGATAGTATAACAATTGGTGTTACATAACTTTTCCGTTTTGATCAAGTTACTAATCTACAAAAGGCTTTTATCAGTGACAGACTTGGGAATTTACAAAACTTTTAAACTAGCACGTGCGACTCATTCCTAGAAAACAACACAATCAATAACACTTTATTTAGATTAAATCATGACTATTTCTCCATTTGAATAAAAAAGGTAGCAACCCCAATAAGTTTATTGAACATGAAAAGTTGAAATGCTATAATGCTCCTAAGGAATTAAATGATCCAGTCAAGAATTACAAAAAAAGGATATAAATTACCAAAGTGTTTGTATAATTGTAATGTACAACTGCCCATTATCGTTCCATAGTGTAGGCTTGTACAAGAACTCTATAAAAGAACTCCACTTCTAAACTGTGGAAAATATGTTCCCTTTCCCCCTATATACAACTATTAAGCCATTCATTTAGCTTTTAAAATATCCACTTAATACAGGCTTTTTACACATTTGAACAGGCAGCAGGGCTCTATTCTTATCGCTTACATCTGAAGGATAGACTTCTAGCGTAAGAGGTAAAGCCCATAAAGGAGCCCAATAATAAAAACAAAACACAGTTTAGTGAGCCCTTACAATCTGCCAGCTACCTTTCTGAGAATACTTCAATTAATAAAACATATAAAATACCTGACCACAAAGAGCTTACATTCTTTTGAAATATAATAGTGAAATAAACCAATAATAGAGGGGCACCTCGGTGGCTCAGTCCATTGAGTGACTGCCTTTGGCTTGGGTCATGATCTCAGGGTCCTGGGATGTAACTCCCCAGCAGGCTTTCTAGGCAGTGGGGTGTTTTCTTCTTCCTCTGCGCACCCTCCCTATTCTCTCTCTCTCTGTCTCAAATAAGAAAATAAACCAGTAATAGAATAATGATTGATGGTTGATGGTGATAAGTGTTACAAAGAAATACAAGAAAGGTAAAAGCCATTGGAGAATGCAGGGATGAAAGTTAATTTTATTTTGTGTTGGGTGGTTATATCTCATTTATGAGATGCTATTTGCACAAAGACCCAGGAAGTGAAGGAGAGTGTTATACAAATATTAAAGGAAAAGATTGCTCTAGGCAGAGCAAGTAAGTATATAGACTTTGTGTGAACAGCTTGTCTGTTACTTTTGAGGAAAAGCAAGGAGGCCAATGAGGAGTTCATAGTGGTGGAGAGAGGAAGAACGTATTGATGTATGACCTTCTAGTACATTGAAACGCCTTCAGTTTTTATTTAATATGAAAGGGTAAGATACCAAAAGTCTTTCAACAGCAGAATAAAATCATATGACCTGATTTTTAGGTTAAATTGCTGTACCAAAATAAATTTGCATGGAGAAAGGAGTGCAGTATGTGTGGAAGTGGGGTTATCAATCAAGTCAATAATTCAGGAACATATGATGGTGTTTTTAGCATGCTGGGTGGTAATAGAAGTGGTGAGGTATGGTTTTCATTGTGTATATATTTTGATTGTGAATATTCTGGTGAACAGGATGGGGTATGTGCAGGACAGACATCAACATTTATTTTACCTGCACAAACAGAAGGGTGGAGTCTTCATTCCCTGATATGGAGAGAACTCTGAGTTCAAATGTTCTTTCTCATTAAATGGCATAGTGATGATGAGGATTTAGTCAGACAGTGAAAGAGAGCAGTAAGCATAGTGTTAAGCGGTAAGACATTATAATACATTTGAACAAAACGTTGTGTTGGATCATCTGTTTATGTGAGTAAATAAATAAATAAATAAATAAAGCTTCCTGGGGTTCTGATAGAGGTAAAGAAGACTGTATATGATCCAAAGGGGCACGTGCACCAAATGTTTATAGCAATAATATCCACAATGGAATACTATTCAGCCATCAAAAGAAATGAAATCTTGCCATTTGTTTTGACATGGAAGGAACTGGAGGGTATTATGCTTAGCAAAATAAGTCAACCAGAGAAAGGCACTATTATATGATCTCCCTGATATGAGGAAATGGAGGTGCAATGTGGGGGGTTTGGGGAACAGGAAAAGAGTAAATGAAACAAGATGGGATCGGGAGGGAGACAAACCATAAGAGACTCTTAATCTCACAAAACAAACTGAGAGTTGCCGGGGGGGTGGGGAGGTTAGGGAGAGGGTGGTGGGGTTATGAACATTGGGGAGGGTATGTGCTGTGGTGAGTGCTGTGAAGTGTGTAAACCTAGTGATTCACAGACCTGTACCCCTGGGGCTAATAATACATTATATGTTAATTAAGAAGAAGAAGAAAAAGAAGAAGAAGAAGAAGAAGAAGAAGAAGAAGAAGAAGAAGAAGAAGAAGACGACTACTATAAATCAAATGCTATGGTTTTCAGCATAGAGTGTGTAATCAGGCATATTTTATTAAAGTAACCAAGTAAAATGATGGTCGAAAATTGGAATAACAGAAAACATAAAAATCAGAGATTTTAAAAAGAGATATGGGACAGTGTAGAGAATATAGTCAATGATATTATAATAGTGTTATATGGTGACAGATGGTGGCATTATTTGTAGTGATCAAACAATAATGTATGGAGATATTGAAAACCTGAAACCAATGTAACACTGACTATCAACTACACTCAAATAAAAAAATAGTAAAAAGAAAACATTTTAATTTAAAAAGATAAAAAGAGGGACAAGAATTTGAAAAGTGAATTTCAAAAAGAGTAAAGATGAGGCTAAGACATACTCTGAACCTTGAGGAAAACACCATTTTGAAAATTCTTCCCATTTTGAGAAAACTCAAATGAATCAATACCATAAAAGAACCCATTTTAACTGAGAGATGTAATGAATGCTCAAGAAATAATTTTATGACAGGATAATTCTTCCCTATGAAACAGCATACAGAAACCCGGGGAAACACCTGGAAGCCAAATAAACTATACTGAAAATAAGAATTAGGAAAAAGATAAATGATGAAAGATAAGAAAATTAGACCTGCGACAGAGACCTAGTGAAGAGAATTTTTAGCTTGTGGTTTAATGTTTTTGAGGATAATCTAGAGTTCATAACTGCCTTGAGGCAGGCTGGTTGTAGGCAGTTTAGGCAGACGCCTAAGAGAGGCCTACTTTGGGCAGGTGGTGTTGGAGGAGGCCATTGGGCTGGACAAAGACAAATCCAACCATTTGACTAAAGTGTCTGTGAAGATGTTGAAGTCAGATGCAGCAGAGAAAGACCTGTCAAACCTAATCTCAGAAATGGAGATGATGAAGATGATTGGACAGCACAAGGACACCATCAACCTGCTGGGTCCTGCACACAGGATGGTCCTTCGTACACTATCATGGAATATGCCTCCAAAGACAACATACAGGAGTACCTGCAGGCCCAGAGGCCTCCTGACCTGGAGTACTGTTACAATATCAGCCACAATGCAGCAGAGCAACTCTTCTCCAAGCACCCGGTATCCTGTGCCTACCAGGTAGCCTGAGGCATGGAGTACCTTGCCTCCAAGAAGTGCATACACCAAGACCTGGCCACCAGGGAAGTGCTGGTGACAAAGGACAACATGAGAAGATCTCAGACTTCAGCCTTGCCAGAGATATCACCACATCAGTTACTATAAAATGAGAACCAACAGTGGAATGCCTGTGAAGTGGATGGTCTCTAAGGCCATGTTTGACCAGATCTACATCCACCAGAGTGACTTCTGGTCTTTTGGGGTGATCCTGTGCAAAATTTTCACTCTGGAAGCCTCCCATATCCTGGAGTGCCTGTGGAGGTGGTTTTTAAGCTGCTGAAGGAGTCATTTGATGGATAAGCCAATAAGTGCACCAGAGAGTTATACACAATAATGAGGGGTGGCTGGCATGTGGTACCTTCAAGCTGCTGGTAGAAGACCTGGATCATACTGTGGCCTTGACCTCCAACCAGGAGTACCCGGACCTGTCCTTGGCCCTGGAACAATACTGTCTATGCTTTCCCAACACCCAAAGCTCCACCTGCTCCTCAGAGAAGAATTCCACCTTCTCTCATGTGCCGTTGCCCAGGGAGGCCTATCTGCCCTGACACCCAGCCCAGCTTGCCAATGGTGGACTCAAATGACTAGTATCCCTATTACTCCTGTTCAGATTCCGTCATAAGCTGTAACCCTTACCCCCCACCCTCCCTGCAAGACTCACTGCCTTCTCCTTTGTCCCTTTCCTACTGGCAGGAGCCAGCTGCCTACCTGAGGCCTTCACCCCTTGAAGTTCACCTCTCTTCCCCTTCCTCTTCCTCCTCCTTACAACCTGCTCATGAAAGAAAGGAACAGAGAGGCAGGTACTTGCTCGTGGCTACTTCCTTCCCTCCCATATGTTGGACCAAGACCCCTCCCTGTCATCTGGTACTGCCTAGACGTCGAGGGAGTTGGAGATGAGGCATGCCAGTGAAAGCTGTCAGAGCTTTCCTGTTTTGGTTTTGTCTGCTTAGCATAACATGTAAGACTGAGTTCTGGTGGCAGGGACCTAGTCCTTGGGGCTATAGCACTAGCGAGGGGAGGTCAACTGCTCTGGGCCTTGGCTAAGAGCAAGCCCTGCTCCAGAGATATGGTGCCAAGGCCTTATTAATTTTGATACTAATTTGCTTTGCTGACCAAATACCTGGTATCAAAAGATGGGAAGGCAAAGACTGGAAGCAGTGTTGTGACCATGGGGTCCAGCCCCAAACTATGAAGAAAACACAAAGTGTATAAATCTGAGTAAGTATATATTTACACACCTTTTTAAATAGGTTGTTATCAAAGATTTAATCAATGGGAAATATGCTCCTCGTGGCTGGGAAACATCAGTTGCCATATATTAAAAACAAAGAAAAGAGGTGTCTGGATGGCTTCCTCCAAGAAGTGTCCCTTCTTTTCAGGTCATGATCCCAGGGTCCTGGGATGGAGCCCCACATCAGGCTCTCTGCTCAGTGGGAAACCTGCTTCTCCTTTTCCCTCTGCCCTGCTTATAGTTCCTCTTCCTGTCTCTCTGTCTGTCAAATAAATAAAATATTAAAAAAAAAACAAGAAAGAAACAAAATGTTTTTAAAAGGTCTTTTTTTTTTTTAATTTTCTAGGGGTGCCTAGATGACTTAGTTGTTGAAGCAGATGTTTGCCTTTGGGTGAGGTCATGATTCCAGTGTACAGGGATCCAGCCCTGCATGGGACTACTTGCACCCCAAGGAGCTTGCTTCTTCCTCTCCCTTTGCACATGATTCCCCCTGTTTGTGTGCTTCTTCTCTCTCTCTCTCTCTCTCTCTCTCTCTCTTGCTGTCAATAAATAAAATAAAATCTTTTACTAAATAAATAAAAAAATAAATAAATTTCTAAACCTACTTTCAGTTTAGGTCCCTTAACAAAAATTGCTTCTGCTTCATTAAAAAAAAAAAAAAAGATAATTTAGAAAGATGCTTCCAGAGTTTAAAAGCTGTTTTGTTTCTTTGTCAGGATTCAATATAGAAGTGCTTTAAAAAGTAAAAGAAAAAATATGCTATATTAACTCTAATCACACTATAACTTTGGTGGTTATATCAAGATAATGAAAAGTGATTTTAAAGCAAATTTCATTATCAGACATAAAGATCAAGTCAAAATTACAGAAGAGTAAAAGGATGAATTCATCCGGGAGTATAATAATTCTTTTTTTTTTTTTAAAGATTTTATTTATTTATTTGACAGAGAGAGATCACAAGTAGGCAGAGAGGCAGGCAGAGAGAGAGAGAGGGGGAAGCAGGCTCCCTGCTGAGCAGAGAGCCCGATGCGGGACTTGATCCCAGGACCCTGAGATTATGACCTGAGCCAAAGGCAGCGGCCTAACCCACTGAGCCACCCAGGTGCCCCGGGAGTATAATAATTCTTGACTTTTAATACGTAACAACAGATTTCGGGATATATAGGGAAAAACTAAGAACAAAAATCATAATTTCTACCTTGGACGACAAATGGAAAATAATTTCAACACCCTTATTTTAAGATTACATAGACAAATGGTCATCACATTGGTAAGATATGTAAGACTTGAACAAAATGATCAACTAACTAGATATGCTTGATATTACATTACGGTAACTGAACTAACTGAGGTCAGTCTTTGGTGAATCACAGAAACAGGTGGAGTTGTCAAACAAAGGAATCTTTGTTTACAACATACAAGGAGATCACAGGGAATAAGTTCCAAAGCCTTGACTGTTTGAACAGGAGAGAGATTTTTATTTAGTATTTAAGATGAATACTCAGAAGGGAGAGTTTTATTATCCCGTGTATGGTTGGTCATAAGGTTGTGGATGCATGCACATCCACATATGTATTTGTGCAATATGTATTGCATGTTCACCTGAATGAAGCTTGTATTCCACCGAGGGCAGAAATGTCAACGTTAGAATAAAGCAGAGGTAACTGTTGGACAAGGGAAAGGGACTCTGCAGGCTTCAAGAGCAGATATAAACTAGATGGGGTCTTGGGCTCATTTTCTGGGACAAGGAATGCAAGGCCTTGATTACTTTTGAAATAGCACTAGGAGTTTTACCACTGATTTATTGTCTCAATAGCTTAGGCTATTTCCTGGTCTAGTGGTGACTGTTAGTTTTCCCATTGCCTTGTTCCCTCAAAATCCTTAAGGAGTGAGGTTTTTGCATTTCTTTGTAAGAACCTACCAGGAAGTTTTGGAAGCAGTGTGCTTGGGCAAGTACACAGGTGGGGTATAGATCATTGAAAATAGCTGGGGACAAAAAATGACTTTTCTTATGTCAGGAAAACTATATCTCTTCTTTAATTTTCTAGGAACCTCTAACTCTTTCTGCTGATGTTACCAGCAGGCATCTGAGATATTACTGATTGTTCTCTTGAACCTAAGGAAAAGGAAATGTAGAAAGCAAAAGACAAAACTTTAAAATCTATCTTCCAACTCATCAATTCACTGCAGCCACCTCTCTGTCTTTCCCTTTCTCTTTTTCTCTCTTTCTCTTTCTCTCTCACTTTCTCTCTCACATACGCACAACACACGCAAATCAACTTAAAACAATTTTTAATTTTCCCTATTCCATTTTAATATACTTGAGGCATGATCATTTTCTTAGTAAATACAAGGAAAAAAAATCTAGGATTCCATCATTCTGTGTGATTAAAGTATTGAGGAATTTACTTCCAATAGCACTTATAAAAACATATTTTATTTAAGGAATATTATATAATCAGGTGCCTGCATTTTTCTTATTCTCCAAATAGTGTTATTTGGCAATTAATATTTTGTCCATCAATATTCCCCTATACCTGAATGTGTGGGCAGTGAGAGATGAGTTAGAGGCAAGGATGGTGAACACTCCCAACAACTGAAGACTACATATATCTTAAGCCATGATTTTCTTTGCAAAGGTCAACATTGATAATGTTGTAGTCATACCTCCGTGTACCAGGAAAGAAGTAGCATATTTCTTGAAAGACACAGCTATCAAAGCTCCATTGAGAAACCGTAAAGATGGAGAAGGGATTTGCAAATTAAATATCTGATAATGGACATCTACTCTGATTATTTAAAAATGAATAAAAATAAAAAACCTTACTAATAACCAAACAGAGTATCCAATTTTACATGTGAAGGAAATAATGGAAGAGCCATGTCACCAAAAGTATATGGATGGCTTATAAGCACATGGCCAATTTCTCAACATTTAAACATTAAAGAAATACAAATTAAAATCATAATGAGACATGCTTACATATCTATTAGAATGGCTAAAATTATAAAGGCTAATTGTACTTGGTCTGAGCTAGATTGAGAAGCAACAAAAAATCTAAACGGTTGTTGGCATATATCATGATACAACCACTTTGGAAAATAGTTTCAAAATTTTTTTAAATGAAAAATATGTTGCAGTTACACAAATAGCCATTTTATTCTAGGCATTTAACCAAGAAAAACAAACCCTATGTTCATACAAGGACTTGTATATGAATTTCATAGCAGCTTTATTTTTAAGAATTGAAAACAGTGGAAATGTTCATCAATGTCCATCAATAGAGCAAAGACAATTGGAGATTCTCAAAGTAATGATGCTGAGAAAAGAAAATCCAGGCAATGAATTGTATATACTGTGTGATTCCATGACTACAAAAAATCTAGAAAATACAAATTTATATATAGTCACAGTCATCAAATATATGGTGTGATTTTAGTGCCTTCTTCTGTGCTCCCTTAGCTTCCTACACTTGGATCTCCGAGCATTTCTTACACCATGTGAAAATATGAACTCTTTCTCTTTATTCTGTCTTACTAGAATAAGAATCCTTGAAATTTTATGGACATTTGAACTCTCAGTTATTAGCAGAAATTCTATCACACAGTAAGTTTCCAAATATAAAAGCCAGAGTTTTACAATGACTTCTAAGCTTTTACATGATCTAGCCACTCATTTAACCTCTGTGACCTCTTTCCCTGCTACTCTTCAGTCACTCACAGTGGCCTCCTTGCTATTCCTCAGATATGCCAGGCATGATCCAACCTTATGGCCTTCAAGATAGCCAATTCCTTTGTCTGGAGTGACCTTATTGCTGATAGTTCTGCACAAATTCATCACCTTTCCATACATTTGTTCAATTGTCAGCTTCATTGTAACTACCCTGATCTTTCTATTAAAAATTTTAACTCCCCATCCCCTGCCTAGCTCTACTCATAATGGAACGGAAGATGTCATTTCCCTATAATTTTATATATGTCTTTAATTTACTATATCTGGATACAACATATTACCAAACAGATGTTCATCAAAGACTAAATCATTTTTAATGGAACATAATAATTTGAACCTACATCTATTAATTATTTTTTTCGATCTATCATTTATAGTCTTGCTAAATATTTTATCAGTTGTTGACAAAATTCAAAATAAATAGGATAAAAAGTCGTGTTTGGGGACGCCTCGGTGATTCAGTGCCTGCCTGCCTCTCTGCCTACTTGTGATCTCTCTCTGTCAAATAAATAAATAAAATCTTTAAAAAAAAAAGTCGTGTTTGGAAAAGTAGATTTCTTTTCAAATTTGCATTTAAATGAAAATATTTGCTGATATTTTTAAAACTTTAAATGTAATTTTATATATATCTGACCTATCAGATGATATAAAATTTTTGGAGAAAATATGACATATTTTTTGATCTTGGTTGAAGGTATTAATAAAGAGCAACTGTTTGTATTATTTGTATTGTGATATCTTAGTCAATAAACATGAATAACTGGTATAAAATATGTTTTTTAAAAAATTTTATTTATTTACTTGACAGAGATCATAGGGAAGCAGAGAGGCAGCCAGAGAGAGAGGAATGGAAGCATGCTCCCAGCTGAGAAGAGAGCCCACTGTGGGACTCAATCCCAGGAACCTGGAATCATGACCTGAGCCGAAGGCAGAGATTTTAACCCACTGAGCCACCCAGGCGCCCTAAAATATGTTTTTTTTTTAAATATAGAAGTATAGTTCTTGCCAAAATATGGAACTAGCTGGAACTGAATGCCTCCTTCAAAGTCAGCTCTGGAGAAATTATTCCAGTGTAATATGGAACTATTTCAGATATTAACCAAAAAGAAAGAAATGATGATAAATTCCTTAAAAGACTCAAAGTTGCCATTGACTGGTATGTTTCAAGCTCTATTCCTGGTTTGAAGACACGTTTTAACAGGCCTGTCACTGTAGAAATCCGCTGGATGTTTAGAGGCTATCAGAACTATACAAAAACCTTGAAGGGGTAAAGACTTGAAAATTCTTTAGAGAGATTAGCTCCCTAAGGCATTATTCCTCCACACATTTTCCTCCAATCAATTAAGACTGATGGATGAGGGGCTCTCTCATCACGTGGGTGGTGGGTTAAGCCTCTGCCTTCATCTCAAGTCATGGTCTCTGGGTCCTGGGATCCAGCCCCACATCGGACTCTGCTCAAAAGGAAGCCTGCTTCCCTCCCTGCTTGCCTGCCTCTCTGCTTACTTGTGATCTCTCTCTCTCTCTCTTTCTCTCTCTCTGTGTCCAATAAATAAATAAAATCTTTAAAAATCTTTATCTGAGATTATCTGATGGATGATAAATTATGAAAACTGCTCCCTCCAAATGATGCTTCTTCATAAGGATTTAAGAATTTAAAATTGTAAGAATTTAAAATTGAAACTTGATCATAGGATTTATCTTATAGAATAACATCAAGTGAAGGCAGTTATTATTAGTTCTGAAGTATTTGTGATTCTGAATTCTTGGCCTCATTAGTAAATTTATTTTTAAATTCTCCCATGGAGTGGTGATTGACCTTCAGTCTTTCATTGATATACATCATTGGGTCAAATGAGATGTGTGTGCCCAGAACTATATATAATCTTTTTTGTATTTCACTGGAGATGGCATTTCTGAGTTTTGTTCAATTGAATTTGGACAGATGTTTTAATAGTCACTTCTAGAGTTGGCCCTGGAGAATATCTTCCTTTTTTTCTCTTCCCGATTCACTGAAAAACCCTGACTAATTCACATTATCACAGTGATATCATAATTCAAGTTTTTCCAAACACTATAGCTGCAAAATAGAAGGAAGCTACTCAGAATGGAATACTATTGTGAATGATTGAGAAAGAAAACATTATTATAATTAAGCTACCAGGTTTCAATGTATTTTATTGTTGCTTAGAAAATCCTAGCATACCCAGACTTTACAGAGATTTGATGATCCTAAGAAGAGCTGAACTCATGGACCAAAATAACTATGCACATAAAAAGTACAATTACTTACCTAAAAAATATGATGTGGTTAACTTTATATGCCAATCCAAGTGTTATTGGAACAGGAATTAAAAAAATAGCTTAGGGGCGCCTAGGTGGCACAGTGGATTAAGCCACTGCCTTCAGCTCAGGTCATAATCTCAGGGTCCTGGGATCAAGTCCTGCATCAGGCTCTCTGCTCAGCAGGGAGTCTGCTTCCCTCTCTCTCTCTCTGCCTGCCCTCCGTCTACTTGTGATCTCTCTCTGTCAAATAAATAAATAAATAAAATCTTAAAAAAAAAGAATGACTGTACTTTTAAAAAATAGCTTAAAAGGAGCGCCTGGGTGGCTCAGTGGGTTAAGCCACTGCCTTCCGTTCAGGTCATGATCTCAGGGTTCTGGGATCAAGCCCCACATTGGGCTTTCTGCTCAGCAGGTAGCCTGCTTCCCTTCCTCTCTCTCTGCCCACCTCTCTGCCTACTTGTGATCTCTCACTGTCAAATAAATAAATAAAATATTTTTAAAAATAGCTTAAAAGTATATGATAAAATAATGATATACATATACAAGGAAAAGAAAGATACTATACTGTGAATATAAATTAAGTGAAAATTGTTGAAATAAAAAATACAATAAATGGAGACTAAGATGAATATAGCTGTAAAATAAATAAATGAGTTGGGAAAAACAAACAAACAAATTAATGACTTCTGCCCAAATACAGCAGAAGAGAAAAAAAAATAAAGAAAATATTTAAATAAGTACTGAGATAAATTTTGGAGAATTAAAGAAAGATAAAAGATACCAGACTTAAAATGATGCCAAACATGAGATATCAGAAACAAAACAAAACAAAAACTACACACACTAAAAACCACTCGTATACATTATGGTGAGTTTTAAGAATATCAAAAACAGAGAAGAGCATAAATGATGCCCAAGAGAAGAACAGATCACCTAAAATGTACAAGAATAATACTGACAGCACAATGCTCAATAGTAATAGCATATAAAGAGACAGCTGGGAGTTTTTATAGATGGAAAAGATATTTGAAACTAGGTATTATACATCAATCCAAATTATTGATTAAATTTGAGAGCACAGTAAAAATACAATGAAGCATGTTAGGTCTTAGAACATTTATCACACAGAGACACACATTTTGGAAAACTTCCTTGGAAGACAGCTCAATTTAGATCGAGAAAACAGAATTATGTACTCAAAGGCACATTTTGAAGGAAGGATTGAATATAGTCTGCACTGCAAATATTCTTTAATCGTATGTTCTGAATTTCCTAAATTTAAGAAGTATTTGTTCAAATATTTACCTTTAAATAAATCCTAGGAGACTTTTTCTTGGATTCTGGAAAATCAGTCCATTTGGATACAAATCTTTTTGTCACTGATGGAAATTTTGATAGCCCTTAACTGTGGAATGCCTAATGTATTGTTACAGCAATTGTGATTTGCCAATACATGGGTGATGTGTGTGTGTTGTGTGTGTTTATTTTTATTTTTGATAGTTTAACTCTTCTATGAGATTTTTAAGTAGACATGATTTTAATAAATTATGATTTGTTGAAATTTATCTGAGATTATATATAATAAAATGAAATTTGTGTGAACTAAAGAAGTGCATCTCCATTTTCTTTGTTTTAAGAGTAGACTGGTCTTTAAAAATTGTCCAAAGAAGTACATTATATTCATTATTAAATTTGATAATATATAATAAAGTATTTATGGTCATATTGGACCATATCAAATTCTACTATTAATTCATATTAATAATTACCATAAGAGGAAAAAGGAATATTTTTCAAAATAAAAATTAGCGTATTTTTCAGAATATGATATAGTGTTATTCACTGAACTGAGGGAACAAATGTCAAAGTCTAACACAGTTTACAGAATGTTTTAACATAAATTGAAATTTAAATCTGACCAAATTTCACAGTTTTAAGTAAAATGATAGCACTTTATATCCTTGAAAAGTGGTAAGTGACCCAAAACATGGCTTAGAAAAACAAATTTAACACTACACTAGTCTGAGATGGTTAAGTTATGGTACAACTTGCCATTGTGTATCATCAAATGGTATATTTTTTTCTTTTGGGCTTGTCATTATATTTTATTTTAGCCATTCTGGTAAGTGTGTAGTGATATCTCAGTGTCATTTTAATTGCATTTCCTTGATGTCTAATTATGTCAAAATATATTACTTTGATGTTTAATGCTCTGAGCTTTCTCAGTTCAAGACCATGAAGCCACTTAGGAAAAATACAGTTGCAGAGGCACACATAGACCAACTCTTATTTCGAAATAAGAAGAAACATTACTACCCATTCCAACAAAAAATAGATTTGTTATGCAGCAGGGATTTTATAAATTACCTGACACAACTTATATAGTAAGATGAAATGGGACAGGCGGCTTCTTGCAGCTATATACAACATCATTTTAATTTCAATTTTCAGTATAATTTTTCCAAGGTATACACAGAATATATATTTAATGTAAATTGTGAACATTTTAAACTCTGTATATGGAAATTAGTCAATTTTAAGTTTATAACAATCAAAATTAACGGAAGTTTATTTTAAATTAGTTAGCTTTCTCTGCATTGCAAGACAGAATAATCAAGAATTGGTAAGAAAAAAGTAATCTCTGTAAAATTACTGGGGGTGCATTATAAAGTGTTCGGTAACCGATCAAACTCACAATTTGGATTGAATGGCAAGTGATTTTTAAAATCTGGAACTCATTGTCAATTTTTTTTTCTTCATTGTGTCTTAATAAATTACTGTGTTCATTTGCATGGAAGTGAAGAAAAATGCATGACATTTCATCTCAACACTAACACCTTTAACTGGCAACTCTGAATGTACTTTACAGCAGTGTAACAAAGTAAAGATCAATGATGTTTCATGAAATATTTGTTATAATTCTCAAGGAGATAGGGAGTTTGTGCAAAAATACAAATCACTTTGCGACTAAACACATTGTTTATTTCAGCTAATTTTAAGAAAATATGCTGAGAATCTCTCAAAAAAGGAAGCAATGATTTAGGTTTGCCTTCAAAATCCTTATCTACTCCTGAACCAACAGCACATAGTTCAAAGAGCAACTAATTTGAGTAGCTCCAATTTACACATTTCCTAACAATGCTTAATTTAGTGGAATTTCTGTACAATTATGTTAATTTGATGTAATGAAAGACAAAAGTTCAAAAAGATCATCCTTAATTTATATAGATGCAAAACTGCATTTTCTGAATGATGCCCAGGAACGTATTTTCAAAAACAAACAAACAATGCCAGAACCACTATTAGGTCATCTCTAGGCAGAAAGTGACTCAGAGCTTACATTACTCTCTCCCTGAAAGTATACTGTAGGCACTGAAACTACTACCCTGAGTCTGTGCTATCAAATTCCTTAAGTTAGAAAGTTTTAAAACCCGTCTGTGTGGAGTATTTCATTTACAGATAGAGATTTGGTTGTTTATACATTTTCATACTTGATTTTTAGGGTGTAATAACTATGTTTTAAAATTCATGGTGGTTTTGAATACTGTTGGATAATTGTGCTAAAATGGTATATCCATTCCTCCTAGGAAACAGAAATTATAGAAAGGTAGTGCTTTTCAAATCTGACATCTTTGAGTCATTGCAGTATCATATAAATGCAATAGGAAAAGTGTCATTCATGTTTATGATATTTTCTATAAATAAATTAGAATGTACTGGAGGCCTGATATAAAGTGGGATGCCTAAACTTCAGTAAGATCTTGTTTTCAATTCAAAATAAATTTTATTTTTTATTTTTTTATAATGTCCCTCAATTTCAGATAAGCACCCCCATAAGGTCCACTCAGTTTTTTTTTAAGATTTTATTTATTTTATTTGACAGATAGAGATCACAAGTAGGCAGAGAGGCAGGCAGAGAGAGAGGGAAGAGGAAGCAGGCTCCCTGCTAGGCAGAGAGCCCGATGCGGGGCTCGATCCCAGGACCCTGGGGTCATGACCTGAGCCAAAGGCAGAGGCTTTAACCCACTGAGCCACCCAGGCGCCCCCAAAATAAATTTTAAATTGAATTATGCACCTCTAAGTTCAGAGACAATAAACATCAACCAACACAATTAATAAGTTCTATTTCTTGAAATTTCGGGAACATTGATAGTCTCATCTCCTGGAAGAACAACAGCTAAAATTTTTGGTCATGGATTCTTGCTAAAATATCACTTTCCCAAAGAAAATTAATGTTATGAATTTTCATTGATTGTTATTGATCATGAAGAATATAACACCCACGATAAAAAGAGTAGGAAAAACATGATATCTCATCTGTAAGGGCATGTGGAAAGTAGGAAATGCTAATAAAAATAACTACCATTATTTCCTAAGTTAACATAATATAACAGAACAAAAATATTTCAAAACAATGTTTTCTTTTTTTTTAAGATTTTATTTATTTATTTGACAGAGAGAGATCACAAGTAGGCAGAGAGGCAGGCAGAGAGAGAGGAAGAAGCAGGCAACCTGCTGAGCAGAGAGCCCAATGTGGGACTCAATCCCAGGACTCTGAGATTATGACCTGAGCCGAAGGCAGCGGCTTAACCCACTGAGCCACCCAGGCGCCCCCATAACAATATTTTCTAGGCTCATTCTGATAACTCTTTTCTACATTCAAATTTAAAGGTTGAGGCATGTGATATATATTACACAAAAAACATCCCAAGGCATTCGTTAAAAAAAAAAAACTCTTAATAAAGAACAAATCCAAAGGAATTTCTTTTCTAATTTAATTAACAAATTATGAATCGACTTACCTATTTCATCACAGCGTATCAGGCACCAATAATATTTTTTAAGCGTCACACCTGATGCAATAGTTACCATCTTTCAGACATACTGATCATGAACAAGCAAATAAACAAGAGCACCGTAGCTTAAGATCTACCTGCATAAATATAGGCTACTTCAGACAATCTCTTCACCACAACATAGCAATGAATAGAAATCATACATGCTCTGTATGGACATACAGATGAGATAGAAGGGGATGGATGTTAATATATGCAGAATCTTTATTAATTACATTGTAAACCATAATATGGAAAAACAGAATACAATTTTAGAAATACCCAGGTCACCATCATTGTTTTATTTTTATATGTGTAGATAAGGAGTTTAATAAACAATCCATGACTATTCAACTCCTTATATTTTAGCAAAATTTTAGCAAAATTTAATCCAATAAAAACAAACCTAGCACCTAGAAAATTGTACCTATCTGCAAAATACGG
Organism: Mustela nivalis; assembly: GCF_964662115.1. Lineage (NCBI taxonomy): Eukaryota > Metazoa > Chordata > Mammalia > Carnivora > Mustelidae > Mustela > Mustela nivalis. The sequence goes on along the minus strand of NW_028136114.1, from coordinate 274,898 downwards.
CTTTGCCAGCATGGTAGAGGAAAAGCAAAACAAAATAAGTAAGAAAAGTGTAACATTTCACAAGAGATTTGCTTTTATTTTTTATTTTTTAATTTTTATTTTTCATTTATTATTTACTTCTATTTTCTACTTTATTTTAATGAAAATGTCATGACCATAACATAAGAGCAGAATTAAACCAACATGAGAAATTATTTTTTCATAAGTTAAAATAAACTAGCTTGGTGATTAATTCAAAATTATATTACAAACTTCAGTGTTCTTGCAGTAAGTATCACTGCATAAACAAATGAGTCAGGAGTCATAAACTAATGATGATTCTAAATGTTATTTAGAAGACATTCTGTTCTTAATATATTTTAAATATTCTACACAAGGCAAAGTGGATCCAAGTAATCTGTAGGCAAAATAAGATTTTAGAGAAGTATATATTTCCAACAGTATTTATAAAATATTACCTTTATGTAAGGCATCATCCTGGACTTTGTGGAAAACACACAGAGGAGTAAGAAGTGGCCCTTCAAGAAACATATACAATATCAAGGTTTAACATGAAGCAGCATGTATTCTCTAAGTAAAAAAAACATTGTACCAACTGACTTTACTGAAACTTTATATTTATTGCTCTCATTTTAGGTCATAGTGTCCTTCTGCATGCAGGCTGCTATAACGGACATGATATAGACTTAATAGCTTATAAAGAACAGGAATTTATTTCTCACAGTTCTAGAACGGAGAAGTTCAAGATTAAGGAATGGGCAGATCCAGGGAGAGCCCACTTCCTCATAGATGGCTATCTTCTCACTGTAAACGTACATGATGAATGAAGCAAGAGAACTCTCTGGGGTCTTCTTTAAAAGGACTGTAATCCCACTTATGACCTAATCACCTCCCAAAGGCCCCTATGTTTTAATACTAGCACTTCCAGAGTGAGATTTCATAATATGATTTTGGAAGACATAAACATATAGTATATATAAACAAAAAAAGACACAAAAACAACAAACAAAAAAATTATTTTAACTACCTATTATTTTCAACTACATAAACTTTTAATTTGTTTCTATATAATATTAAATAACTCATTTGAGTGATTCACTTATATCCAATGCATCTGAGTGCAATTAAATTTGCTTACCCAGCATATCCAGAAGCATATTTCTTCAGACTATCCCATTCCCCACCTTACAGGATTTACCACAATTAGAAGACAGGGGATAGAGGATAGATAGATAGATGTATACATAAACACACTTGTACATACACATATGCATATTTTTTCCTGTTAATGATACTCATGCAAATAAAATTTAAGCTCAAGGAAACCTGTCTTGTGTGTTACTTAATATCCAGTTTTTAGTCAACATCCAAAAACAAATAATCCAATAAAAACATGGATAGAAGACATGAACAAGTGTTTCCCCAAGGAACACATTCAAATGTTCAGTAGATACATGAAAAGATGGCCATCATCATGTATCATCAGGAAATTGCAAAGCAAAACTAGAAAGAGATACCACCTCACACCTGTCAGAATGGCTAAAATCAACACTACAAGAAACAAAAGGTGTTGGAGAGGATGTGAAAAAGTAACACTTGTGGGGGCTCCCTGGGTGGCTCAGTGGGTTAAGCCTCTGTCTTCAGCTCAGGTCATGATCTCAGGGTCCTGGGATCAAGTCCCACATCGGGCTCTCTGCCAGGCATGGAGCCTGCCCCCTCCTCTCTCTCTCTCTACTTGTGATCTCTCTCTGTCAAATGAATAAAATCTTAAAAAAAAAGAAAAAGTAACAATTGTGAACTGTTGGTGGTGATGCAAACTGATACAGCCATATTTGAAAACAGTATGGAATTTCCATAAATTTAAAAATAGAAGTCCTTTGTGATCCAACAATCCTGTTGGTGTGTATTTACCCAATGAATATAAGAAAACTTATTCAAAGGGATGCTAGCAACCCTATGTTTATAGCAGCATTATTTATAAAGCTAAGATATGGAAAGCGCCCAAGTATCCATCAATTGATGAATAAATAAAGAATAAGTGGTATGTATATACAATGGAATATTATTCTGCCATAAAAAGACTGAAATCTTGCCATTTGCCATAACATGGTTGGAACTAGACAGTATAATGCTAAAAGTGAAATAAGTCAGTCAGAGAAAGACAAATACCTTTACTCATATATGGAATAAAAGAAACAAAACAAACAAGCAAAGGGGAAATAATAAGACATAGAAAGAGAAACAAATCAAGAAACAGACATTTCACTACGGAGAACAAACTGATGGTTACTTGAGGGGATCTTAAAGGAGTGATGGATTAAATAAGTGATGGGCGTTAATTAGAGCACTTGTCATGATGAGCACTGAGTGCTATATGTTATATTGTACACATGAAACTAATACAACCATATATGTTAACTAACTGGATTTCAAATGAAAATTTTTTAAAATCCCAGTTTTTAGCTCACATTCTGGCTTACAAAAGGGATTTAGTCAGGAATTTGGAGATTAGTTAATGAACAAATAAGGGGTGAACAGGCAGTTGTTAGATAAAATTACTATCCTTTCTAGCATGACCTTATACCTTTTATCTAGAATTATTTTTAGCACTTTAGACTCTTCCTATTTTATTTTGAGTCATTAAACAAAAATTTCCTCAAAGGACCTTAGACTCCATCCAATTTGAGCAACAGTGTGAGAGAGGAAATGATGTCCAGGAGGAAAAAAAAAAAAAAGATGAAACTACTTTTGTTTGCTAGTGAATGCATAGTTCTTCCACAGAAGAAGCTCTAAATGGTCATGGCTCCAGCTTTATATGTGTTCAGTCATATGTTCAGAAGTAGGTAACACTATCAAAAAATATAAAGCATCTGAGATTATTTTCCCTTATTTGAAAGCTGGTGTATGAGTCTGCCATAGTTTCTTGGGTGTTGATAGAAGACGCAGACTCATGGTTCAGAAATAATATAGTTTATTATTCACAGCAATAGAGGTAGCCAGAATATTAACAGTATTTATGTGTGCGTGTGTGTGTGTGTGTGTGTTTGTGTGTGTGTGTGTGTGTGTGTGTGTGTAGGGGTGGGAGTTATATATCAGTTCTGAGCCTCAGTTCCCACAAGAAGAATCAAAACAGAGGCAGAAAATATTTGCAAACACAACAGGTTAAGTTAAAAAAAAAGATACTATTTCTGTCTTCCAAGTCTATTCAATACAACCATCTTCAAAGGATGGCCTAGAACAAATAATAAATGCAGAAATGTAAGCAACCAATTGAAAAGTGTCTCCCAAGAAACACACTTTGAGAGTCTTCATTTGACAAAAATACTATAGGATATTACATGGATCAGGTGCATTGAATACTGGAAGGTTAAAATTACAAGGGACCAAATATTTTTAAGCAGTTCTGGCATCCAGTAGAGTTCAAATAGGTTTTATAAGATTGAGGAAAGAAGCCATCAAAACCTGGGCCCAGGGGCACCTGGGTAGCTCAGTGGGTTAAGCCTCTGCCTTCGGCTCAGGCCATGATCTCAGGGTCCTGGGATCGAACTCTGCATCAGGCTCTCTGTTCAGCAGGGAGCCTGCTTCCCCCCCCCCCCCCCGCTATTTGCCTCTTTGCCTACTTGTGGTCTCTGTCTGTCAAATAAATAAATAAAATCTTAAAACAAAACAAAACAAAACAAAAATCCTGGTCCCAATTTTTCCAAAAGTATGATTCTGATTCTAGTCTCTATGAAGTTATCCCTTGAAGACAATGTCTCTAATTGAGTTGAATTAGTTTACTAAAGAGCATACCCCCATTTGTTGTAGGAGATGAACAATATGCAAGAGGCAAAATGCCACATGGAAGCCACCTGGTCTTCAGTGGAATATAGAATCAGTTCCTTTGGGATGAATTTCTTCCACATTTGACTTCCCACTTAAGGGAAAATAAGAGTGCCTTCTAATAGATTTTAAATAGGAAATGACAACGAAAGCTTATACAAGATTATAAAATGGGAAATTTCATTTAGATAAGCAATCATTTCAAAGTCATCTTCTTAATATTACAGACTCTTCACATAATCATAATTTTATTTTGGTATTATATGGTAATTTCAAATATAGTAAATATAAAGAATTTACCTCTGTAATTATAGCGAGTCTGGTCGTAGTTTAATGGCAACAAAACTTCAATTTAGAAGTATGGTCTACCAATTATTAATACATTTGGAAATGGTGTGTCATCTTCACTCCACTTGTCTCACTAAAACAGTGAGCCAAAAAAAGTAGGTCCAAGCTGTTTACTATGGTCAAAATGGGTTGCTTTTGCACTTGGTAAAGAAGCAGTCATATTTTGGAAGAAGAAACTGAAGCTATTAATATTTTCAACTTATTTTCAGAAAAGGAAAGAAAGGATAATCTAAGCTAAAGCCAAAATCTTACACAAGGTGGCAGGAGAAAGATCTTTTCCCAGATAAAGGTTTTTTCAACTTAGCCATGTTAGGAGGAAGAAGAGATGAGACATTGTGGACTTGACTAACTTTTGTATACTGTTCAAAAATTTTCAAAATAATGTGTATTATTTTTCTTCTTTTAGTTGATACAAAAACAAACAAACAAAAAAAAACACTAATGAGCTTACTCTTAAAAGGAGGTAAACAAGAAACTAGCAAAGATTGAGTGTTAGGTATTGTCCCCCTCCTTTTTTTTTTAATTATGTTATGTTAGTTACCATACAATACATCATTAGTTTTTGAAGTAGTGTTCCATGATTCATTGTTTGTGTAAAACACCCAGTGCCCCATGCAATATGTGCCCTCCTTAATACCCATCACCAGGCTCACCCATCCCCACATCCTTCTCATCTTTAAAACCCTCAGTTTGTTTCTTGGAGTCCATAGATTTTCATGTTTTATTTCCCCCTCCAATCCCCCCACTTCATTTTTCCTTTCCTTCTCCTAATGTCCTCCATGCTATTCCTTAGGTTCCACAAATAAGTGAAACCATATGATGATTGACTTTCACTGCTTGACTTATTTCACTTAACATAATCTCCTCCAGTCCCATCCATGTTGATGCAAAAGTTGGGTATTCATCCTTTCTTATGGCTGAGTGATATTCCATTGTATCCATAGATCACATCTTCTTTATCCGTTTGTCTGTTGAAGGGGATCTTGGCTCTTTCAACAGAATGGCTATAGTGGACATTGCTGCTATGAACACTGGGGTGCATATGGCCCTTCTTTCCAGTAAAATAGAGCTAGCCTATGACCCAGCTATTGCACTACTGAGTATTGACCTCAAAGATACAGATGCAGTGAAAAGAATTAGGTATTGTTAAAGCACAAATGCAGGGGATAGAAGTTATGGTACAGAAGAGGGAAGGGCAACCATATGGCAGAGTAGAATAAAGTAGCTCAGGAAGAAATTAGTCATATCCAGATATTGTAAGGCATGTGGGGTTGGCAGGGAGAGCATGAGAAATCATGAGAGAAGAGAGAGAAAATGGACCAGGCAGGAGAGGTTTATAACATTTTAACATCTAAGGTAAGCATATGCAAAGCAGAATAGGGAAAGAAATAAAAGTTTTTATAAGACTCAATACATAAGGAATAACGTGGAGGACACTGGGAGATGGAGAGAAGTGTGCTGGGGGAAATCGGAGGGAGAGACAAACCATGAGAGACTGTGGACTCTGAGAAACAAACTGAGGGTTTTGAAGAGGAGGGTGGCAGGTGGTTGGGTGAGCCCAGTGGTGGGTATTAAGGAGGGAATTTATTACATGAAGCACTGGGTGTGGTGCATAAACAATGAATTTTGGAACCCTGAAAATAAACTAAAAGAAAAAAAAGACTGACTACAGACATGGACCACAGTGTAACACAGATATGGAACTCACTGTAATACCAGCCACTTCCCACCGACACACACAGACTATGATAATAATAAATAATAATGCAATTAAGAAAATTGCCTGCCAAATAATTTTTCCTCTTTTTTATTTTTATGATTATTATTTTTATTTTATTTTTAAAGTTTTTATTTAAATTGTAGTTAGTTAAAATAAGGTTAATATTAGTTTCAGGTGTACAATATAGTGATCAACACTGCCATACAATGGCTTAAATAAAAAAATGAAAAAAATTTTTTTAAAGATTTTATTTTTAAATAAAACCTCTACACCCAAGGTGGATTTCAAACATACAACCCCAAGATCAAGATTTACATATTTTACTGACTGTTCCAGCCAGGCACCCCAACAAATAAAAATTTTATAAAATTGTTGAGTTTGTGGGAGTCTCATTTGCTTAGTCAGTTAAGTGTCTGCCTTTGGCTCAGATCAGGATCTCAAGAGTCCTGGGATCCAGCCCCATATTGCTCATGCTCTCTCTCTCTCTCTCAGGCTTTTGCTCTTAAATAAATAAATAAAATATTTTAAAAAAAATTGTTGAGTTTGTTTAACTAGTTTTAAACTAGTAGACAGAGATGAAGATAAAGTATGATGTCATGGCACGGAAAAATACAACTTACACGTTTTAAAAATAAAATGTGCAATGCAAGTTACCTCACTTCTTTTATCACCACACTGGGACTTTCCCTACTGAGTTGTTGTAATGTAAGGACCTATTTTATATTTTTATATTTTAGCAAGAGGCTTTCATTGAGGTTAACCCTTAAACTGTCCTTGCTCCCCTTCCCCCAGGGGATTCACTTAAAAACAAGTCCTGGAAATCAGCTCCAGGTAACAAAGCCCATATACAAGGGTGGGTCAGGCCAGGTGGAGACATCAATCAGCGGGAGGGGGGGCGGTGTTTGCATATTGTCTCCCTAGATACTAAGGAGTATGCCCCACTCCTCTGCCCTTCGGGAACCTTTTTGGCACTAATCCTAATCAAGGTGTAATAGGCTGGGTCAAATGTCTATACTAGGGTAAATTGAACCTCAATTGGTCACCTAGCCTCACTGTGGAGTTTCCTGTGTGTGTTAAAATCTCATTGGTCACCTGTGCGTGGCCAGGCCTGACTGCATGGCCTTTGCCCTTAAAAGCTAGACTGTGAAACAGCAAAGGGTTGCCTTCTCTCATAAGAGGTGTGGCCCCGAACATTCGGTTAGATTCTTGATGCTTGGCATGAAATAAAGCTTTGCTTGACCTTTGCTTTACATCAGTCTCGCTCCTTTAATCATAGACCCATTATTGGGGCATAACAGTATTAATCTTAAAGTTATAAGTCCACAATGCATCCATCATCCATTCTACCCCTTATCATTCCCCTTTGGACAGACCCATGATCTAGAACAAGCCTTATTTTATAGTGCCTTGTAGGAGATTTTTGCTGCTACCTATATTGCCTACTTTCCTCTCACCATTACCACGGAAATTGGGTCCACTGAAACAAAGGGGTAGTGTAAGAAATTAAGACTTCCATAAATCTCTTTAAATAATAAAGTATAAGATAGTGATACCTTTTTTTCTGCCACATAACCAATTCTTGCAAGAATAAGGTCATATAAGAGAATTTACAACACATGCTAGCATTATCCTACTGGACCCAGACCATTTGTATGTTTCTCTGTCTCTCAGAAATGTAGTTATTTACATGACTAAAACCTAAAAATTGTTTGATATGACTACTAATATCACCTACATTATTTTAAAGCCTGTTTAAGGCTTCTGTAATACATAGGCTTTGTAAACACTTATTAAGCATCTTGTATATATCAAACACTTTAAAAATCTCTGCTTTAAAAAAAAAAAAAACAAACTCTACCTCAATGGAACTTTGAGTCTGAAAAAGATACAAGCAATATACAAGGCAACAGATAGAATAATTACATATTTGATTATATACTCTGAGGATGTCACCTTAAATTGATATGAAAACGATCAGAAGGATCTGGATTTCTTGTCAAAATTTTTTGCCTTAAAAAGAAATTGATATTTAGGGAAAGTTGTTACTGAAAGAGGTCCTGTGTCAACCAAAAATGTTAAACCATGATCTCGCTAAATTTTCCAGTTGTGATCATTGCTTTGTTTAGCTGTCTTCTATTAAGACTGAATTTAGTAATTCAGTCTCAGATTTCAGTAAGTCTTTTTTTTAAAGATTTTATTTATTTATTAGAGAGAGAGAGGGAGGGGCAGAGGGAGAGGAAGAACCAGACTCCTTGCTGAGCAGGCAGCTGATGCAGGACTGGATCCTAGTACCCTGGCATCATGACCTAAGCTGAAGGAAGACACTTAACCAACTGAGCCACCCAGGCACTCTAGACTGTAAACTTCTTAAAGGTAAAAAAGTTTATTCTTCTAGTAGTTCCACAGACATTTCTAACATCCATAAGAAAGCATGTACTGATGTAAAATGCCAGCAAATCAAATTATTTAAAAAAGAAAGAAAGAAAGAAAAGATATATCTGGATAAAGAGAAAAACAGAAAATCTAATAATACATTGAATTATTAGAGCAAAGAGTGGAGGAAGAGAAAATAAAGATGAAATAGAGATTTCCACTAAAAGAAAAAAATTGAATAAGGCAGGAGATTTAGAAAATTATTATGACAGACTTGAGAAAAAAATAAAATAGGAATTTTTAGAAAATAGCAATGAATGAAAAGGTCAATTGTTCCTACCTCTATAATATTAGCTGTTTGTTGTTGTTGTTGTTGCTAATTTACCTATTTAAGCTAATAAACAAAGAAAGGTTTCATTTAGGAATAATGTTTCTATGTATATATATATATTTTTTCCCATTTAGGGATAAGGTATATATATATATGTATATATATATATATTTTTTTTAATTGTAATTGTTAGAAAATGTGTCACAGAAAGTGTTTAAACTTTAAGATACAGATGCAACATGTAACGAACTGCATTGTTTAAACGTCTAATTTGTAAATGCTGTTAGAGGAAACTTGGTGGAAATGTTCTTATGTGCTTGTGTTTCTGAAACTAAGTATATTTATTAATAAGGAATATTCTAAAATTATGAAATGACCAGGAGTGGACAATTTTCCTAATCCTATCAGCTCTTTGCATCTCTTTTATTAGCCCCCTTCAGGAATATCAGCTTTATTTATCTAATTAAATTTTATATTAATGTGCTTTTGACTTTTGGCCTTTCTCTTCCTTCTGTTCTTTTTTTTTCCCTAAATTACATGTTTCTGTTTAACAGCTACTATCAATTCTTTGATATGAATACTCAACATCAATTTACTAACTCCAGAGATGAAGGAGCATCAATATTTAGAAGCGAAGAATACAAAGCCTTGGGCATCTGGATGGCTCAGTCAGTTAAGCAGCTTCCTTAAACTCAGGTGGTGATCCCAGGGTCGTGGGATGGAACCCCAGGTTGAACTTTCTGCTCAGCTGGGAGCCTACTTCTCCCCCTCCTTCTGCCTGCAGCTCCCTTTGCTTGCGTTCTCCCTCTCTTTGTCAACTAAATAAAATATAATAAAATAATGTAAATAATACATTTATTTATTTATTTATTAAAATGCAATTATTACACAATACATAATGTATTGCATAATTATAATAATGATTAAATAATTTATTTAATATTTATATTAAATATATCAATTTAAGTAAATAAATATTTTTAAAATTTAAAATATTTCAAATTTAGATTATTAAATATTAAATCATTAATTTAATAATATCTAAACATAATTAAATAAATTAATTTATTTATTAAAATGAATAAAATAATGTTGTCATTATCTGAGCATGTATTTTTAAATAGTCTAAAAAAAACCATCTAATAAAGTCTAAATACATTGAGTTCAGATATTTATACAAGTTAATCCAGACACTCAACCCACAGACAGTTTCAAAACTTTTGTTTTTATCTACAACTCAAAATACGATTGTAATGTATTTATTTGTAACTTTGACATAGCAAGGAAACTTGGAGGAAAAGGAGACATTTGCTTTTAATATTTGAAAATTATTTTGTTGATTTAAAAAAAATAAAAACCTTAACACGTGAGCATTTCTTCTTAAATAACACTGTGAAGTTTCTGAGTCGCATTTTATTAAAAGTGCTGATAAAACGGCCTCAGTTACTCATTTAAATTATCAGCTGAATGGGTAACAAATGAAGTAGAGAGCTTTTTAATTATTTATGAATGTATTGCTTGTGGATGGAGTGCCACATAGAGTTACCTCTCTTTTTGGCTTTGTTTTGTGAGCAGCAGTGGAATCTATGAATGAGATTAAATATAAGGACATTCACAGAAATTCTTAATGAACTTCTGGGGAAGGGCAATAAGTGCAAGGAAAAACTGCAGCAAGACTAATTACAAATTTCAAGTGGTCATCGCTTAATTATAGAAGCTTTTAAGTTCAAGTAATATATCTTTTTCATGAGCCTATCATATTGTATTAATTACCACAAACTGCACTCTTGAACACTTATCTTTTCACATATTTCTTATTCTTAGTACTTAAAATTACCCTTATGATTGATAAGTAAATGGATTTTACTGACAATGCATTTATTTACATAAATAAATAATGCTGTTTATATATATAAAAACAATTGAATATGTGTATGTGTTCAATGATTTTTTTTTCAAATTAACATCTTAATTCTACCACATTAGTTACAAATAGATATAGACTTTATAGATTCATCAAATATTTTATTCTCAAATTTATATGTCCTTTGTGAAGTAAATGAAACTGTATATATTAAATATAATCCTATCACATGTAACAGTTACTAGTGCATCCAAGGACATACATAAGTCAGGTCCTACTCAAGGCATCACGGATAACTGGATTTAACTTTCTATCCTAGGAGTCTTCTGTATATTTCTGTGGCTTTTATACTACAATCAGAAGGAAGAATTCTTTTGCTAAAAGCTTCCAAATGACTATGTCAGTAGATTATTTGTAGACTAGTGATATAATATTATAGTTTAATATGTGAAGTATGATAAAATAAAATGCTATTGCCATATTTAATTTGTTCAGTAAAGCATTCATTTAGTTATCAAGCATTCACTTTCTTTTTTTAAAGATTTTATTTATTTATTTGAGAGACAGATCAGGAATAGACAGAGAAGCAGGCAGAGAGAAAGGAAGGGAAGCAGGGTCCCTGCTGAGCAGAGAGCCTGATGTGGGGCTCTATCCCAGGACTCTGGGATCATGACCTGAGCAGAAGGCAGAGGCTTTAACACACTGAGCCACCCAAGAGCCCCAAGCATTCATTTTCGTTATACAGAAGAGATAGAACAATATTATATAGTAGAAAATACAGTAAATAATCTAGAAACCTTGATCATTTTGTTTTGGCAATTTTAGAACATAAAATTAGCTAAAGCTCAAGTGCAAGTTATATTTGTATCATAGGAGGAAAAGTTAATTAAAAGTTTGTTTATTACCATAGTTTAACACTTCAACAAAATGATAACGAGTCCAAAATCAATGAATATATGAAGTATACAATAAAAACAATAATCTTGAGTGTATGTGACTCACTGTAGGTATTGATAGGCTAGAAATCAAAGGGAAAGTATCTATAGGGTTTGTTCAGTTCCATGCTCATCAGATTAATAGGCTTTCTCATATTGCTTCCTTCACCACATTAATTTGTCTAATGAAGTTTTCAAGAGTTAAAGACAGTGATAGGTTCATGGCTGGAGAGAAGGTACAGAATCTAAGATAGTTCAACAGTGCTTATTATTTAAGAGAAAGACAGCATGGGAGGTGAGGGATATATCATGCATCCTGTTTTCACTCCCTTTGTGGAGCACCTACCCTGGAGGTCATGTAATAATAACCAATGACCAAAAAACAATAAAAAAACCCAAACATCCATGTGGAAGTGCCATCCCTGCCTGGAGATGAGTAGACTGCTCAAACAGATCCTGGGCAGGCATCTCAGCCCAGGCCTGTGCTGGGGAACCTGGTTCCTGGCTTTGGGTGCAATCAGGAAGCCAGCAAACTGACAGGAGAGTGCATCCAGGGTTAACAGGACTGATGATCTTTTTGCAGCCAGGAGGCGGGTGGACACCCGCTCAGGGAGCCAGGCTAGGAGGCTGCCCAGCGCCAGCGCTGGCAAAGCTTGCAGCTCCGGGGGCTTCCCCCCCCGCACCCCAGCCAGGGCGGGGCCTCAGGAGGGAGGGGGGCGGGGCGGCGCAGAGATGGGGCTTTGCTAATTGCCAAAGCAAAAAGTGAGCTGGCGGAGGACTCAGGAGAGAGGGGGGCGGGGGGGGGGTCGAGGGCGGCGGGGAGAAGGCGCTTTGCTAATTGCCGAAGCTGGAAGTGAGCTCACAGAGGATGTGGCTGAGAGTCTGGGAGGAGGTGGAGGGGCTGGCGGAGGAGGGGCGGGCAGCGCCGCGGTGCTGTGCTGCGGCCCAGTCGGGACTGCAGGACCCACCGGACTCGCCGCCCGTGCGCTCCCGTGTGAGGCTCCGCTGTCCCCCTCCTGCTGCCTGCTGCCCCTCCCCGCCCCAAGGCTTCTCCGGACCACCCTCTGCGCACATTTAAAGTGACACCCTGCCGCGCCCTCACCTGGAGCAGAAAGCGCAGATCGACCTGGGGGCGGAGAGGGGGTTGTGGAGGCCCAGCCTCCCGCGAACCCCAGGGCACCGGGACCACCCCGGATGCTGCGCCAAACCTGGTCCGCATGGGGTCGGGCTGGGGACAGCGCCTTGCGAGGTGCCCCTCGCCAGCGGGCGCTCTAGCCGCCATCTTTTGGCAGCCCCATGCGCCGGTGCTGAGGACCCACTTCCCTCACCCGCCGTGGCCCCGCTGCTTTTGTTCTGGCCTTGGGATCCCAGGTGGAAACTAGTCCCTCAGACCTCCCTGGCAGCAAGGAGGGCAGGGAGGGATTCTTGGTTTTCTGCCCTGGCTCCTCCTCTCTCCCCATTCACATGCCTTCTGGCTTCCCTTTCCACTCCTCATTGTCAGTTTTCTGAAATGGTTTTCTTCTGCATGTTGACCCAAAGAGCTATTTCATGAATGAATATACACGAAACTGAGTTGGAGCCCACCTGTGAGAGCCCACCTGTAGAGGCCTTTCATTAGAATGGTCTCTGGTTCTAGCTTCAGTTCAGAATACTGCATGTACCTGAGGACCAAGTCCAGATGTTTCTTTCATCTCTGACTTGAATTTGAAATCCTCCTCAGACTTCAGCTTCCAGGATTTCTCCAGTCCTTGCTCTCCCACTGTCTTGGTGGGGATCCGCCATGAGTGTTGAACACAGGAATGAATGAATGATATATAGCCCAGATGGCTGGGGCTTTGTCTTGTTTTGCTGAGGTTGGAAAGGCTTGGGAGAGACCCCCTGTATGCAGATACAGAGCTGCATATAATTGCTTAGATAAACGTGTTGCCCACTATATTGCTTGGGCATTGAACATTTCGCCCTTAACCTGTGGCTTGAGCAGTTAGGAGGAGACAATCTGGAGGTGAATCAGAAGATGGCTGAATCCACATGGTGGTGGTCTGAGTTTGGGAGATTTTCCTGGAGATTCAAACGAAAGATCTAAATTCTTCCAGTGGGGAGTGGTAAACATTTTATCGATGGGAGATGGAAAATAAATGGTCTGGTTAACCTTTCCCTCCCCCTCAAAACCCATTATTTGAAAACACAAAAAGGGAAGTGAAGGGAGAAATCCTCCCACTCCCATCCCCACTCACCTCCAAAGCCACCTCCTCTTCCAAGAACCTAGCAGACAAGGTGCCAAGAAGTGTTAGGTACCAGCAGTGGTCTCAGAACTCATTCAAGGATCATGGTGAAAGGCATTCAAAGAGATTGTGGGGGCACAGGGATCCAATTAAGGGGGACAAGTTTAAGGTTTGCCTGGTCCCCTAAAAACTAATGGCACTAGAGAAGATGAGCTTTGGGAACTATAGCTTAATGGATACAATGTGTAAAAAGCTTCAGTGAGTCATGGTGGGAAGAGGCCATGAGGGCAGCAAACACAGTCTTAGATGATGTTATTAATAGCACTACAGGCTCTAGATTTCCTGTGGTGGTGTTCTTGGCAAGACCAGCCCGGCCAAAGTGGATACTCTCAACCTGGAACAGAGGGTCTTGGAGATGCCAGCACGTGAGGTATGATGAGAGGGTAAAATGATAGGAGGTGTCCTTTGGAAGGACTGACTCCTTGACTTTAAAAGGGAGAACCCAAATCTGTAGGTGAAATCTTTTTGGCTACAAAGAGGGCCAAGGCCTCCTAAGGTCAAGGTCTCCTCGTCACTTGCAAAGATGTCGAAGAACATATTCAGACTTTTCAAAGATGTCCTCATATCATTGGTTCCCACTCTGGAATTCTATCAATGAGGTGAGAGTTCCTCTAGTTGAAAAAGAGATCTAAAAAGACTTCCCTTTCTCATGTAATTTCTGTAACCTCCAGGACACACCCACCTCCCCCTTCCAGCTCTGTAATGAAGCCACAGCTGGTGCCAATTTGTGGAACTCCTTAAAGGCTATTCTCCCTTATATACCCCCGGACCAAGTTCCCATGCTCCCTCACCTGATTTCCTGCACTCACCTCCCACCTGGTGTGTTCACACCTGCAAGTGCCTTTTACCAACCCCTTTGCCAAAAGGCAGCCAGAGTGACCTTTCAAAGACCTATCAGTTCCTGGCATTTGTCTCCATAGAAATCTGCACTGATTTTCTAACAAATTCTCAGTCCTCCAAAGGCACCCATAATCCTCCCATCAGTCTCTTCATACCCCTCCAACTGACTGATGCCTGTTCTGCCCCATCTCTCTGCCCTTCAACCACACTGCCTCCTTCTTCCTGTGGAGACCTCTCATGGCACCTGCCTCCAAGCACAGGTGATTCCCATTGATGGGAAGACCCTCTTCTCTCCCCCATCTCCCCACTCCAGTTACTCCCAATTATTCGTGAGCTCACAAGCCCCATGGTACACACTCTCCATGCAGCCTGCTCTCTCTTTTCTAGCACTGGCCTCCGTTTCTAGCTGTCCTTGTGTCATGGATGTCCCTCCCCAGCCAGCCTCCAAGCTCTCCTTCCCTTTAGCTCCAACACCTGACACAGTGCCTGGCACGTAGTAAGCCCTGGCTAGCTTCTAAGAGCCTCACTGAGGGACTGAAAGCATTTTAAAAATGTCACCACGTAGGCTCCAAACTGTAGGCAGAAAAAGCTTTGCCTGGATTGACATTTTAGAGACGTATTCGTCAAGTTGGATGTGTTCACTGACTTTACCTTGTAAAATTTAAAAAAAAAAAAAAGGACCTCTGTATCGCTTCGCATCTAACGAAGGCGCATGTATACTACTAGACCACGTTATGAGCTTAATGGAAGGAGACAAGATGTTTTCGCTAAGAAAATGTATAAGACTGTTGAGGTCAAGTGGGAGGAAACAGTCCGTTTGTTGGAGCATTGCTATCTTACTCTATCACAGCCACTCTTAAAAATCTGACACGGGGTGAGTCAGAATTGTCTGTCGGAGATGAGTTAGATCTGGCTCATGTTCCTACAGACATGAAAACCAGAAACGAAGAAGGAGGCTTTGAAAGCGTGGGTTGAGGAGGCGGTGTGTTTCACTGGGATGAGCTAAGTGCCCAGGGCCACCAGCAGACATGCTGGCCTGTTTCCTTCCTTTGTTCTGGGGTCCCTCTTGCACCATGTGGTGAGGCTGGTGGCTGGGAGCAGCTCAGGACAGGACCCGGTCCCATCTTACTTCTCCCACCCTCCTGTGGGCTCTATTGGGCTCCAGTAGGTCCCAAGGGACAGCCTGCCTTCCTTGAAAAGCCCAGTAGCACTGGGAGCAGAAACTGGGACCAAAGAGTGAGCACCCTGTTTGACAAGCTGGACCAGCCACCTCTTCTTCAGATGCAGGGGGAGCCCTGGCATGCTGACTCCTCCCTTCTCCCTTTCCCCTTTCCTCTCTTCCTCCCTCTTTCCTTCCCCTCTCTCCTTTCCTGGTGGTGCCCTTTCCCAATGCCCACTTCATCCCTTTTCCTTTCTACATATCTGTCTTCTAGAGTTTCTTCTCTTTCCTCCCCATTACTTCTCTTCATCTGAATCTCCTCTTTGGTCCCTTTGTCCCTGCTCTCTGCTCCTCCTCCCCTTCCCTGGCCCCTGTTCAGCTCCATACTGAATGCAGGCAGAGCTGGACTAACATGCTCACTTGCTAGCTCAGCCACCCTCCAGAGAAGTCACTCTTCGGTGGCCACCTTCCTGACCCCCTGGTCGCTTCTCCACTTGTTCAGATATTGCTCTGAAGTCTGAGGAGGACAGAGCGGGGCTGCCACAGAAGCAGGCCAGAGGAGAAACCAAAACATGTGTCCACACTGTCCCCCAGCACTGCTGCTCTGAGAGCTTTCGGAGTCCTCAACAGGGTTAGGATTTAGGGGCTTCTTCAGAACCGGGAGTGAAAACAACCATAGGTCAAAAGAAAAGCTATGGCCCCCACACAAAAATAATAATCACAAATGAAAACTATGTTAACTCTGAAGTCCCAAAGTCGAAAAATTGCCTTGAATCTGTCACTAGAAAGCACCCAAGGCCTCACTCTCTGGGTTCTGGGTGCCCTGGGAATGGCAGGAGGCTCTGAAAAGCGCTTGGTGGTGCCAAACTATGGGGGCTAGCCTGCCCGCTGGCAGGGGGGGGGGGGGCGGGGTTACCACCTGTGGCGCTGTCCTGGCCTGACCCCCTGCGGAAGGGCTGTGGCGCAGCCTCCAGGGTGGTCTTGATGCCCTGGGGTTGGCGGGAGGCTGGGCCCCGACCACCCCACGCCCCGCCCCTGGACTGCGTTTTCTGCTTCAGGTGAGGGCGCGTCACGGTGTCACTTTACCTGTGAGCAGAAGGTCCTCCAGAGAAGCCATGGGGTGGGGAGGGGCAGCAGGCAGCGGGATCTGGAACAGGACACCGCGGCCTCAGGGGCTAGGCTGCAGCGTGGGAGCGCAGGGGCAGCGAGTATGGTGGGTCCTGCAGTTTTGAATGGGCTGCAGCACAGCAGCCTGGCTCTGCGCGCCCCTCCTTCCCGCCTGGGTAATTAGCAAAGCCCCTTCTCCCGGCCGCCCAGACCCTACCCCGCCCCCCTCCCTCCTGAGTCCTCTGAGAGCTCACTTCCAGCTTTGGAAATTAGCAAAGACCCTTCTCTGCACCGGCCCTGCCCCCTCACTCCAGGGGCCTGAGCCCTGGCTGGGGTGCGGGGCAAAGCCCTGGCATGCTGCCACATTGACAGCGCCAGCGCTGGGCAGCCTCCTAGCCTGGCTCCCTGAGCGGGTGTCCACGGGCAGCCTGGCTGGAAAAGATCATCAGTCCTAAATGCCGGCTGCACTCTTGGGTCAGTTTGCTGGCTTCCAGATTGTGCCCAAAGACAGGAACCAGCTTCCCCAGCACAGGCCTGGGCTGAGATGCCCGCCTGGGATCTGTCTGAGCAGTCTCCTCGACTCCAGGCAGGGATGGCACTTCGACCTGGATGTTTGGGTTTTTTGTTTGTTTTTTTTGGTCATTGGTTATTACATGACCTCCAGGGTAGGTGCTCCACAAAGGGAGTGAAAACAGGACGCCTGATATATATGCATACAGCCATTCTAGAAAAATAGCTTGGGGTTCTATCGGAAACGCGGCATTGGTCCTTGCACTATGGTTTAATAGAAAAGGGATTATGCACCAAGTTACTTAAATGAGCATAGGTTGAAATCGTTTACTGAGAGTAAATATTTTAAATAGTTATATTTTAACTAAATCTATCATCAATCATAAATCTATTACACGAAGGATACAGGCAATTTAAAAGCAAGAGCACTCTCTTCAGGGTTTTAAATAATCCCTGTCTGTCTTGGCACATGAGAATGCAAAGATAGGAAATGGTTTGTAAAAGATCATATAATAGCTTTTACTAATTCTATTTATTTGACAGACAGAGATCACAAGTAGGCAGAGAGGCAGGCAGAGAGAAAGATGGGGAAGCAGGCTCCCCGCCAAGCAGAGAGCCTGATGAATGGCTTGATCCCAGGACCCTGAGATCAAGACCTGAGCCCAAGGCAGAGGCTTAACACACGGAGCCACCCAGGCGCCCCCAGATGAAATACATTTCTGACTTAGAAACTTCAGATAGAATTTTTTTGTCCATGATGACAAGTGAAGAAAATGTGTCATCCCTAAACCTAACCTTAACCCCTACCAACGCTGAAACCTAAGCTGACCTTAAAGCCCAAACTAGAACCCTGAATCCCAAACCTGGAATGGAACCCAAAGCCTATACCTGAGCCCTGCATCCAAGCCCTGAACCACGAACCCAAACCCTAAACCAGACTTCCAAGTCATGAAACCTGAACCCAAATCTCAGCATGAAGTCAAACCCCAAATTTGACCTTGAACTTTATCCCATAAGCCCTGAGTCTTAAAGCCTAAATCATAAACTTAAAGCCCTAAACTATAACTCTGATCCCTTGTCCTTCACTCTAAATCCTCACCCTAACACTAAACCCAAAGCCTGATCTAGAACTCTGACTAAAACCTGAACCTGAACCCATATTCAAACCCTTCACCACACTTTGCTTATGCACTTGCCATTGATGGATATTTGCAGTTTCTACCTTTTGATTCTTGTGAACATTGTTTGGGTCGGGGGCTAGGGTTAGGGTCTTGGATTAGGGTAGGGTCCAAGCTTGAGACCAAGTTGAGGTCAGAGTGTGTGTCTGCATCAGGGCCATGTTCAGTGACAGTGTTTGGGTCAAGGACTATTGTAATTCCACATTGTTTCCAATTCATTGTTCCTTAGCTATTTGGGGGGAAGTTAGGGGGTATTGGGCTCCATGCAGCTTGAAGTTCCGGAATGAAAAGGCCTCAGCTGGACCCTGGGAGGGAGCAGGACCTTCCACTGAAGGGTGAGCTCCCACAGTCCTGCACTGCCTTGCACCGCCTGCAGAGGGCGCCAGACCCCAGCTCCCGCCCTGAGCCCAGGCTTCACAGCCACAGCTGGGACCAGGGCCCCACCTCTTCAGGACCCACTGTGGAGACTTCTGGAGAATGTGGGGCGCCTCCCACCCTGACAGGACAAGCTGAGGAGGGTGTGGCTCTGCATCCACACTGACCGGACCCCTTGTGGAGGACACGACCACACTGGCAGCAGTCCAACCTCCTAAGGACCAGACGCTGGAGGAGATGAGGAGAAGCCACCTGAGTGGACTGTCAAGGGGTTCGTGGTCTCAGGACCCCACAGAGAAAGGGCGCCCTGTGTAGACACTGGGGCTTCCGTCGTTTTGTGTGAGGAGACGTGGCCTCCTGCTGTGCTGTGTGTGGGGCTGTGGGGTCCCCCCTTTCTGGGCTCGGGTGCTCCTCGGTCCTCGTCTGTGTTTGTGTGCTCGCGGATTCGGTTCCTGGGGCTCCTCAGATGGTCTGCAGTCAGGGAGCGTCCGCCTGCTTCGGTGCTTGTGCTCTCCCCACCTCAGCCCTGCGGGGACCTTCCTGTGTCCACACCCACTCCAGGCTTGTGCTGAGTCCGGAAATTCTGGAGCCAGAGTGAGGACTCTGTAGACGGTTTTGGGGAGAGTAGGTATTTTCCCAGTGTGGGTTCTTCCCTGATACAGTGCCTCCCCATCTCCGTGTGTACCCCTCCCTGTCTGTCATCATTGTTGCAGGGCTGTCAAAGGACAGGTCTGTCACCTTCTTGGTTCAGGGGCCTCCCGGGTATCTTGCTGTCTTTTATGCAGGTGTAAATGAGATCGTTCTCCATAGTCTCTTTCTGATGGTTCCTTCGGAGCACGTAGGAGTGCCACTAATTTCTGCATATTGATTTTGTTCCTTGCAAGTTCTTGAATTTATTAGTTCGATTGGCCTTAAACTCAATCTGCCAGTTATTTGACCAGCAGCATGGGTTTAATTGGGAAGAGCAGAGAATGGCAGTCTGGGCTGAGCAAGCTAAGGTCCCATCACAGGCAAGTGCGAGAAACAAAGGAGAGGAACATTATTTCATGGAGGAGGAAGAAGTTGGGAAGGGTGCTTGAAGGAAAGTCCCTTGGAGAAAGGCAGGGTGATGGAGAATTCTCACCAGCTGAGCTGCAATGCTCCTACAAAAAGTCAGGAGATGAACCTCCAGCTTCCCCTGTGGGGCCTGGAATTGGTGAGTCTCTCCTGTGGGGGATAGCAATGTGGTGTGGGTAATGGGCACTGAGCACCAGGCGCCCCATTCCAGCCTCCCCTTCTGGCTTCCCCAGTCCACTTTACTGGGGCTTCCCTTCCTGCTTTGGACAGTTCTAACCAGCTTGTGGTGGAACGTTGTGGAAAAACTGAAATTCCAAAACCACTGCTTCTACTGCACCTGAGATACAGGGGCCCATGATTTAATCCTCCCACGAGTCTCTTGCTAACATGTGTTCTCTCCCTTTTGGGTGACCTGGATTTGGGAGGGCTTGGCCTCCATCCCAAAGTCTGATGTTCTCTCTGCTTCCGTGTCGTCGTGCCAACATGGATGTTTGGAGGAGTCATTTCCTCTGCGGTGATTTCAAAGTGCAGTCAGCTTGTTATAGCAGCACAAATACGTGCTGTCTCCACACTCAGATTCCCCAGCCGTCATTTCTTTACCATGTTTTGCCACTTCACACGGGATGCTTCAGTGTGTTTGATCCCACACCAGGACAATGTCCTGCAGAACCACCACATAACCTGAAATGAGGACATCATTACAGAACCCATCCAAGGGTTAGTGTTAGGAACCAGGGACATGGCAGGACTGATCTGAAGACCCCATGGAGAGCTGTCTCGGTGGCTGAGTTGACAGTGGAGGTGAGGGTGAGTGTCTGGCTGTGGCTTTGTGTCCAGGAGTCAGCTCTGTGTGGGTGTGTTCTCAGCTAGGCATGCAGATTTCTGCTCCTCTGAATCCTTTCCGGAGTTCCAAATTGCACAGTTTCCTTCTGGGCGGCAGGCTGAGTCCTCTGGGATTGCCCATGTGTCCCCAAATTGTAGGGCACCTACTGCAAGGCCTTTGGGGTCAGAATCCTGAGAACTAAACCAAAGGTTATGGTTAGGGCCCACCACATGGCAGGCCCGATCTGCCAGCACTCTGTCCATCTTTCTGGGGGAGGGGGCAGTCGAGGGATTTGTTCAGGGTGAGTGTCAAGCTCCAGGTTTGCATCCAGTGGCCTGCTGAATATGGGGGTGTCCAGAGGTAGGAATGCAGATTTCAGTTCCTCTGAATCCTTTCTGGAGCTACAAATGGCATGGTTCCTTTCAGGGTGGCAGGGTGAGTCCTATGGTGTTCCTCGCTGTCCCCAATCTCTGAGGCTTTGGAGCCAGGCCGTCGGGGACAGACCTCTCAGGACAGAATCTAGGCTTAAGAGTTTGTGCCTATGGGCATGGCTGCACTGATCTGAAAGCACTGTGGCGAGGATCACAGGGGTCTGAGTTGAGAGCATGGTTCAGGATCAGTATCAAGGTCTGGGTTTGTGTCCAGGGGACCGCTGAATGTGGGGGTGGTCTCAGATGTCCAAGACGATTTCCCCTACTCTGAATTCCTTCCAGCATTCCAAATAGCCTGGTTTCCTTCTGGGTGGCAAGCTGAAATCTCTGAGATTTCTCAGGTCTTGCCCTTGCCCTTGCAAGGGCAAGATACTTTTTACAGTAAAAGAATTCACCAGATGAGCTGAACAGCAGAAAAGACACAGCTCAGGAGTTAATTAGTGAACAGGAATATCATGCCAAAACCTTCTTTGATAACACACTACAGAGCAAGGGAAGATAGGAGAGAAAGCTGAGATATAAAGGACAAACCCTCCAAGTTTCCAACATCATTCCCTACTTGTTTATTTCCATTGCTGTCAGCTTCTTCCCAGTCAAAAATAAGTCACCTGAGCCAGCCTTTTTTCTTCCTGAGATTGGGGCACTGCAAAGCCCACCAGAGAGGCCAAGGGCACCCCTGTACCTGCTGAGCTTAGCCCATTTGTACCTCAACCGTGAGAAGGTACCAGCCTGTCCCCCTGGTGCTCCATGGTCTGTGGCAGTCCTTCCTTCTGGACCCTGCTTTGCTGCTCTATTTTCGCTAACCCTGGTCTCAAACTAGGGATTGCTCCTGGAAGAGGAACTCAGGGAGATGAGGCTCAGGAGGGTCTCCCTGCCTGGAATCTCCATGTGAGGAGTGCGCAGCCAACAGATTTTGCCCAGGGACTTGAAAAATGCAGAGAGGCAGATTTCTTTTCTCTCTTTCTCTCTCTCTCTAGCCTCATACTAACCAGGAGTTCTTAGAACTTTCTTCAGTGACTTCTAGGTGTAGCTTGGCCACTTTTTCACAGAAAGGCCACTTGAGCATGATGAAACACACGTATAAGCAATTACTTTTTAAAAAATAAAAAGAATAAGCCAATGCACACAGACCTTTGACAGCAGCACAGGACGCTCAAGGGACCAGAGTCCCTACCTTGGGCAATAGTGGTAGAGGCCAGGTTCTGCCATGCAGGTCTCTAGACCTTTGGCAGTTTCCACGATTGCAAATCCAGACATGCAGAATCCTGAGGGACAACCTACTAACTGCAAAAGAGCAAAAATTCATCAGGATTCAGAGAGTGGAAATCCATTTGTACTGGAAAAGAAAGAAGTAGGCTTGCTGTGAATCCAGCAGGGAGGACAGGCATAGATAAAGGCTGGTGTATGGGTCACGGAAACTATTGTTTCTCAAGGGTCCTGCTGTCTCTGTAAAATGCTATGAGGACTGTCTCTTGGGGACCTCCTGCTTTCCTACCAGTGACACCCCCAGATTCTGCTTTGCTAGTCCCATGGATTCCTGGGGATACCCAGTTGATAAGCTACGCTGTCCTCATGACAACACTTGCTAATGGACTGAATGTTTGTGTCTTGTCCCTATTCAGATGTTGAAGCCCTGACCCTCAAGGAGTGCCATCAGGAGGTATGGGCTTTGAGAGGTGGTGAGGTCATGAGATTGGAACACTTGTGAATGAGATAAAAGCACTTCTGAGAAACGACCTGAGAGATTGTTCTGCCAGCTGTCATCCATGCAAGTCTACAACAGAAATATGGGCATTTATAGATAATGAAGCAGTCTCTTGCTAGATATCAGATCTCCCAGGATCTTGCTTTTGGACTTCTCAGTCTCTAGAACAGCAAGGAATAGTACATGTTTTGCTGATTCAGCCACCCAGTCTGTCATCATTTGTTGCAGCAACTTGAACTGAATAAAGCAGAGCCCAAGTCCTGGTTAATCCCTGCTTCTACTCATTTCCCCTCAGAAAGAGCTTCTAATCCAGAACTGACCTCTGCTTTCCATACACGTGCTTCAGACTCCTTCTGTGAGAGCCCAGACTTTGTAAAAGACTCCTCCCTCATGGCAACCAGCATTCTGTGACTCCTGAGGACTGTCCTCCCTGACTGTATTGAGTCAATCAAACTGATTTTGATTCTGGAGTCCCAGGATCAAGGACTGCATCAGGCTCCCAGCTTCATGGGGAGTCAGCTTCTCCCTCTGACCTTCTCCCCTCTCATGCTCTCTCTCTCACACTCTCTCTCTCTCTCAAATAAATAAATAAAAATCTTTTAAAAATCTGATTTTAACAGACCATAAGCTTGTTCTTGCTGGTCTTTGGAAGATTAGGCATTAGCCCTTCGGAGAAAGTTCTGAATGGCTGCTTCATGAAGGGGTGAACTGTGTCCCCAAAGTCTCTTTTTGCTGCCTTCTAATCACAGATGCTGAGACAAATCCTCCCAGGTGCTGGTTTTTCAAAGCACTTAATGCTTTGGCTTTGAAGTTCCTCACCTGACAGTTCTGCTTTAATCAGTTTGTGACAAAACAGCCAATTGGTGGTGGATGCAAAGTGCACTGATAAAGTTAAATGCCTAGAAGTAAAATGGCTATTTGTGTAACTGCAACATATTTTGCATTTAAAAAATTTTTCAAACTATTTTCCAAAGTGGTTGTATCATGATATATGCCAACAACAGTTTAGATTTTTTGTTGCTTCTCAATCTAGCTCAGACCAAGTACAATTAGCCTTTATAATTTTAGCCATTCTAATAGATACGTAAGCATGTCTCATTATGATTTTAATTTGTATTTCTTTAATGTCTAAATTTTGAGAAATTTGTCATGTGCCTCTAAGCCATCCATATACTTTTGGTGACATGTCTCTTCCATTATTTCCTTCACATGTAAAATTGGATACTCTGTTTGGTTATTAGTAAGGTTTTTTATTTTTATTCATTTTTTAATAATCAGAGTAGATATCCATTATCAGATATGTAATTTGGAAATCGCTTGTCCATCTTTACAGTTTCTCAATGGAGCTTTGATAGCTGTGTCTTTCAAGAAATATGCTACTTCTTTCCTGGTACACGGAGGTATGACTACAACATTATCAATGTTGACCTTTGCAAAGAAAATCATGGCTTAAGATATATGTAGTCTGCAGTTGTTGGGAGTGTTCACCATCCTTGCCTCTAACTCATCTCTCACTGCCCACACATTCAGATATGGGGGAATATTGATTGACAAAATATTAATTGCCAAATAACACTAGTTGGAGAATAAGAAAAATGCAGGCACCTGATTATATAATATTACATAAATAAAATATGTTTTTATAAGTGCTATTAGAAGTAAATTCCTCAATACTTTAATCACACAGAATGATGGAATCCTAGATTTTTTTTTCTTGTATTTACTAAGAAAATGATCATGCCTCAAGTATATTAAAATGGAATAGGGAAAATTAAAAATTGTTTTAAGATGATTTGCGTGTGTTGTGCGTATGTGAGAGAGAAAGTGAGAGAGAAAGATAAAGAAAAAGAGAAAGGGAAAGACAGAGAGGTGGCTGCAGTGAATTGATGAGTTGGAGGATAGATTTTAAAGTTTTGTCTTTTGCTTTCTACATTTCTTTTTCCTTAGTTCAAGAGAACAATCAGTAATATCTCAGAAGCCTGCTGGTAACATCAGCAGAAAGAATTAGAGGTTCCCAGAAAATTAAGATGACATATAGTTTTCCTGACATAAGAAAATCATTTTTTGTCCCCAGCTATTTTCAATGATCTATACCCCACCTGTGTACTTGCCCAAGCACACTTCTTCCAAAACTTCCTGGGAGGTTCTTACAAAGAAATGCAAAAACCTCACTCCTTAAGGATTTTGAGGGAACAAGGCAATGGGAAAACTAACAGTCACCACCAGACCAGGAAATAGCCTAAGCTATTGAGACAATAAATCAGTGGTATAACTCCTAGTGCTATTTCAAAAGCAATCAAGGCCTTGCATTCCTTGTCCCAGAAAATGAGCCCAAGACCCCATCTAGTTTATATCTGCTCTTGAAGCCTGCAGAGTCCCTTTCCCTTGTCCAACAGTTACCTCTGCTTTATTCTAATGTTGACGTTTCTGCCCTCGGTGGAATACAAGCTTCATTCAGGTGAACATGCAATACATATTGCACAAATACATATGTGGATGTGCATGCATCCACAACCTTATGACCAACCATACACGGGATAATAAAACTCTCCCTTCTGAGTATTCATCTTAAATACTAAATAAAAATCTCTCTCCTGTTCAAACAGTCAAGGCTTTGGAACTTATTCCCTGTGATCTCCTTGTATGTTGTAAACAAAGATTCCTTTGTTTCACAACTCCACCTGTTTCTGTGATTCACCAAAGACTG
Organism: Mustela nivalis; assembly: GCF_964662115.1. Lineage (NCBI taxonomy): Eukaryota > Metazoa > Chordata > Mammalia > Carnivora > Mustelidae > Mustela > Mustela nivalis. Next base: position 249,332 of record NW_028136114.1, on the reverse strand, counting down.
ACCTCAGTTAGTTCAGTTGCTGTAATGGCTTTCACTACTCTGATTCTAACTCTGCAAGTCTCCAAATTTAACTATTTTTTCTCCCAATTCCGCATGTTCTTGGCTTTAAACTGCAACTCTGAAGAGAAGATTTGCTTGTTTAAAAAAAAAATCAAGAAAAGGGAGTAGTAGTCAACATTGTTACTTTGAACTTCCTGCCCTAAGGGGCTCTCCTGTTCTTTCTCTTTGACTTCCTGGACTAAAACGACAGAAATTTGGCAATACATCACTCCCCAATCCAGATTACTGCCAGAACAGTTTATACTCTTAGAAAAATATTAGTTTAAAAGATCACATAATTAAATACTTAAGCATGTAGTGTAATATAGTGGTTTACAAGAAATATATTTTGGTCATCTGAATATTTGGTTTTCAGCCATGGCTACTGACTCACAGCTCCTAAAACTCTTGGGATTTCCTGTGATAAGGGTGAGAGAGGTGTGTTTTGTTATGTTAATGAAGTGACCTTCAGACCTCACTCAAGGCAAGGGCTGTTTGCCTGAAGGACCAACCACTTGGTGAAAGCCTTCACAACTTTTTGCCCAACGTGCCTCCCCTTCCTCCCAATACAGGATTATCTGGGGAGGGAAGAGGATCTGGAGATTAGATCAGCAAATGACGATGATTTAGTCAGTCATGACTATGTCATGAAGCCTCCACAGAAAACCTGAAAGGACTGGGTTCAGAAAGCTTTTAGTTTGTTAAATGTATGAAAAGGCAGGAAGAGTGGCAGTCTTACAGAAGGTAATAGAAGCTCTGTGCCCATTCTCCATACCTTGCCCTGTGCACTTCTTTATCTATCTATTGATTTAAATCTTCTATTATATCTTTTAATAAGCTGGCAAACATAAAGTAAGTATTTTTCTGAGTTTTGTGAGTCCCTGTAGCAAATTAAAAGAATGTAAGAAGTAGGCCACTGGGACCTCCAACCTGTAGTTGCTCAGTCACAAGCACAGGTAATAACCTGGGGCCTACAGTGAGACTGGCATCTGAGGTGGGGTTGGAGATAGTCTTGGAGGACTGATCCCTTAACTGATGAAATCTTACACTATGTTCAGGTAGATAGTGTCAGAATTTAGTTGAATTCTTGGAGATCCTGCTGTTGTCTGAAAATCATTTGGCATTGTTGGTATGATGTCCTAAAGCCCAAAAAGATATAGCTACCTCAAAATAAGAATACGGTTGACAGCTTATATATAATAAGTGAGTATTTCAGGGATTTAAAATATACCCAATAAATAATGTAAGGAAATAAGGAAAGATTTTGAAATAAAAACAAGAATAAGAACCTAGTGGTACTAATAGATTAAATATATGTAATCTAGTTGAATTAAGAATACAATGGATAGAATACGTAATGGATTCAATAGAGATAAGAAGTCACTTAAGGATATAGTCATCTGGATACCAGCAAAGCATTAAAATTATCAATATAAAAGAGGTGTAAGATGTAGGTGATGTGTGTGGAACAAAAGCTAGAGAAGAAATTAGATTTCCTTACTACTCATAGCCTGTTGACAAGTCCTTGAAGCTCCTTTGGGGACTCAGCTGCTTCCATGTGGACACATCCACTCAGGGCAAAAAGCATTCTTAGTCCACCACCCAGGATACTGAAAATCTACTTTCACATGTAAAAATTACTTTGGAAACTTCTTTATCTCTACTCCCCACCCCTGCCCTCAAGATATACATTGGCAATCATCTCCCAAGCATATACCCACTGATACACATCAGAAGAGTCTCTTCCCTGAGTTTTTACTAAATAGTAATAAATGACCTTGCCCTAACAATAGCTAGCCCCCTCAAGGTCCTGGAAACCTTGTTTATAAAATACCTTGGAGGCTTGTGCTATCCCTAACCTCCTCCCAAATTGAAAGTATATAATCAGCCACTCTTCATGACCCTCTCTCTCTACTCCAAATAAATAAATAAATATTTTTAAATAAAATAAAATAAATGACTTTTTTTAAATGAAAGAAGAAAAAGGAAAGAAATATTTGAATATTAATGTACATCTATTTCTCAAGCATAAATAGTGAAGACACTGGATTAAAACTTACATACAAGAAAAGAAATAAAATATTCATAACTATAGTTGACTCTATGAATCCCAAACTAGGGCATACATACCAAAGACACACAAAAAATATCACAAGTGTTAGAGAGAAAAAAAATAATTCATTAATAAAGAAACAAGAATCAGACTGACAGAAATTTTTTAAATAATATCAGATATAAAAAGAATGAAGTAATAGCTTTATTATCTTGAAAAAAAAAATCGCAAATGGAAACATTTAGATCCTTATAAAATGTCATTGGCATAGGAAGGCATAATAAAAAAAATATTTTCAGGAATACAGACCACAGATAATTTGCCTTAATTTGTGTAGGCAGCACTTAAATACTAATATCATTTTAACAGTTAAAATATACTCTATGATCTTTGAGGTTGGGGAAAAGAGGATGACCAAGTCATCTTGAAATAATTCAGTTTTATGAAAAAAGTAAAAAGATAAAAAAAAAAGACTTGTAGAAAAGAGAGATAAAACATATGCATAATAAAAATAAATAAATAAATAAACAGCTGAAGTGCCTGGGTGACTTAGTCGGTTCAAGTGTCTGCCTTCAGCTCAGGTGATGATCCCAGGGTCCTGGTATTGAGCCCTGCATCAGGCTCCCTGCTCAGTGGAGAGTCTGCTTCTCCCTCCCATTGAGAAAAAAAAATTTGACTTATTTATTTGAGAGAGATAATCTTTAAATTTTACTTATTTATTTGAGAGAGAGTGAGAAAAGAAAAACATGCACACAGCAGAGGGAATAACAGAGGGAGAGGGAGAAGCACGCCACTGAGCAGGGAACCCCCTGCGGGGCTCTATCCCAGGACCCGGGTATTATGACCTGAGCTATAGGTAGACACTTAACTCAGGTACCCCAATAAATACAATCTTTTAAAAAAAAATAAATAATAATAAAAATAAATAATATTTCAGGTAGTATGATTTTTTTACTGTAAGACTTGGTATAAAAACAGGATGACATACTTTAATTATAGCAAAAGACTTTGATAAGTTTAGATGCAGTAGTACATAAAAAATTTAACTTCTTTCATTAACTGATAATTTAATTAGATTAAATTAAGAGACATCAAAATTTAGAGAATCTAGTAGTCCTGATCTATTAATAAATGTAGCCATCCTGACCCCAAAACAAGAGTCTTCAGTAAGTATATAAGCATAAGTTGAACATTTACACAAACAGGCCATTATTTAGGCCAGAAGTATATGCCAATAAATTCCTAGAGTTAAATATCAGGCTATATTTTCCAAGAATAAGGCAATAAAATTAGAAAACAATGACCAAAATATTAAATTCATATAATTGGAAGTTAACTTCATACCTAAAAAGAAATAATACAGCTAATTCAGAAATTTTTAGAATTACAGTACTTTGGTAATATCAACTCTCAAAATGAGTGACGGACAGGTGGGACTAGCAAGAGACTCGTGGGAGGATTAAATCATGGGCCCCTGTATCTCAGGTGCAGTAGAAGCAGTGGATTTGGAATTTCAGTTTTTCCACAACGTTCCACCACAAGCTGGTTAGAACTGTGCAAAAGCAGGAAGCGAAGCCCCAGTAAAGTGGACTGGGGATGCCAGAAGGGGAGGCTGGAAGGGGGCGCCTGGTGCTCAGTGCCCATTACAGACCCCACATTGCAATCCCCGACAGGAGAGACTCACCAATTTAAGGCCCCACAGGGGAAGCTGGAGGTTCATCTCGACTTTTTGTAGGAGCTTTGCAGCTCAGCTGGTGAGAATTCTCCATCACCCTCCTTTCTCCAAGGGACTTTCCTTCAAGCACCCTTCCCAACTTCTTCCTCCTCCATGAAATAATGTTCCTCTCCTTTGTTTCTTGCACTTGCCTGTGATGGGACCTTAGCTTGCTCAGCCCAGACTGCCATTCTCTGCTCTTCCCAATTAAGCCCATGCTGCTGGTCAAATAACTGGCAGATTGAGTTTAAGGCCAATCGAACTAATAAATTCAAGAACTTGCAAGGAACAAAATCAATATGCACAAATTAGTGGCACTCCTAGGTGCTCAGAAGGAACCATCAGAAAGAGACTGCGGAGAACGATCTCATTTACACCTGCATCCAAGATAGCAAGATTCCCGGGAGGCCCCTGAACCAAGAAAGTGACAGCCCTGTAACAATGACGACAGACAGGGAGGGGTACACACGGAGATGGGGAGGCACTGTGCTCAGGGAAGTACCCCCACTGGGAAAATACCTACTCTCCCCAAAACCGGCTACAGAGTCCTCACTCTGGCTCCCGAATTTCCGGACTCGGAGCAAGCCTGGAGTGGGTGTGGACACGGGAAGGACCCCGCAGGGCTGAGGTGGGGAGAGCACAAGCACCGAAGAAGGCAGACGCTCCCTGACTGCAGACCATCTGAGGAGAACAAGGAACCGAATCCGCGAGCACACAAACACAGACAAGGACCAAGGAGCACCCGAGCCCAGAAAGGGGGGACCCCACAGCCCCGCGCACAGCACAGCAGGAGGCCACGTCTCCTCACACAAAACGACGGAAGCCCCAGTGTCTACACAGGGCGCCCTTTCTCTGTGGGGTCCTGAGACCACGAACCCCTTGACAGTCCACTAAGGGACTTCTCACCTCCTCGAGCGTCTGGTCCTTAGGAGGTTGGACTGCTGCCAGTGTGAGCGTGTCCTCCACAACGGGTCCAGTCAGTGTGGATGCAGAGCCACACCCTCCTCAGCTTGTCCTGTCAGGGTGGGAGGCGCCCCACATTCTCCAGAAGTCTCCACAGTGGGTCCTGAAGAGGCAGGGCTCAGGTCCCAGCTGTGGCTGTGCAGCCTGGGCACAGGGCAGGAGCTGGGGTCTGGCGCCCTCTGCAGGCGGTGCAAGGCAGTGCAGGACTGTGGGAGCTCACCCTTCAGTGGAATGTCCTGCTCCCTCCTGGGGTCCAGCTGACGCCATTTCATTCCGGAAATTCAAGCTGCATGGAGCCCAATACCCCCCAACTTCCCCCCAAATAGCTAAAGAACAATGAATTGGAAACAATGTGGAATTACAACAGTCCATGACCCAAACAGTGTCACTGAACATGGCCCTGATGCAGACCCACACTCTGACCTCAACTTGGTCTCAAGACTGGACCCTACCCTAATCCAAGACCCTAACCCTAGCCCCCAACCCAAACAATGTTCACAAGAATCAAGAGGTAGAAACTGCAAATATCCATCAATGGCAAGTGCATAAGCAAAGTGTGGTGAAGGGTTTGAATTTGGGTTCAGGTTCAGGTTTTAGTCAGAGTTCTAATCAGGCTTTGGGTTTAGTGTTAGGGTGAGGATTAGAGTGAAGGACAAGGGAACAGAGTTATAGTTTAGGGCTTTAAGTTTATGATTTAGGCTTTAAGACTCAGGGCTTATGGGATAAAGTTCAAGGTCAAATTTGGGGTTTGACTTCATGCTGAGATTTGGGTTCAGGTTTCATGGCTTGGAAGTCTGGTTTAGGGTTTGGGTTCGTGGTTCAGGGCTTGGATCCAGGGCTCAGGTACAGGCTTTGGGTTCCATTCCAGGTTTGGGATTCAGGGTTCTAGTTTGGGCTTTAAGGTCAGCTTAGGTTTCAGCATTGGTAGGGTTTAAGGTTAGGTTTAGGGATGACACATTTTCTTCAGTTGTCATCATGGACAAAATAATTCTATCTGAAGTTTCTAAGTCAGAAATGTATTTCATCTGGGGGGTCTGGGTGGCTCAGTTTGTTAAGCCTCTGCCTTGGGCTCAGGTCATGATCTCAGGGTCCTGGGATCAAGCCCTTCATCAGACTCTCTGCTTGACGGGGAGCCTGCTTCCCCATCTTTCTCTCTGCCTGCCTCTCTGCCTACTTGTGATCTCTCTCTGTCAAATAAATAGAATTAGTAAAAGCTATTATATGATCTTTTACAAACCATTTCCTATCTTTGCATTCTCATGTGCCAAGACAGACAGGGATTATTTAAAACCATGAAGAGAGTGCTCTTGCTTTTAAATTGCCTGTAACCTTCGTGTAATAGATTTATGATTGATGATAGATTTAGTTAAAATATAACTATTTAAAATATTTACTCTCAGTAAACGATTTCAACCTATGCTCATTTAAGTAACTTGGTGCATAATCCCTTTTCTATTAAACCATAGTGCAAGGACCAATGCCGCGTTCCCGAGAGAACCCCAAGCTATTTTTCTAGAATGGCCATATGCATATATATCAGGCGTCCTGTTTTCACTCCCTTTGTGGAGCACCTACCCTGGAGGTCATGTAATAACCAATGACCAAAAAAAACAAACGAAACCCCAAACATCCAGGTCGAAGTGCCATCCCTGCCTGGAGTGGAGGAGACTGCTCAGACAGATCCCAGGCAGGCATCTCAGCCCAGGCCTGTGCTGGGGAAGCTGGTTCCTGGCTTTGGGCGCAATCTGGAAGCCAGCAAACTGACCCAAGTGTGCTGCCGGCCTTTAAGACTGATGATCTATTCGCAGCCAGGCTGCCCGTGGACACCCGCTCAGGGAGCCAGGCTAGGAGTCTGCCCAGCGCAGGCGCTGGCAACGGGGCAGCATGCTAGGGCATAGCCCTGCACCCCAGCCAGGGCTCAGTCCTCAGCAGTGAGGGGGCGGGGCCGGCGCAGAAAAGGGTCTTTGCTAATTTCCAAAGCTGGAAGTGAGCTCTCAGAGGACTCAGGAGGGAGGGGGCGGGGGCGGATCGAGGGCGGCCAGGAGAAGGGGCTTTGCTAATTGCCCAGGCGGGAAGGAGGGGCGCACAGCGCCAGGGTGCTGTGCTGCAGCCCATTGGGGACTGCAGGACCCACCATACTCGCTGCCCCTGCACTCCCACGCTCCAGCTTAGCCCCAGAGGCCGCGGTGTCCCGTTCTCATTCCTGCCGCCTGCTGCCCCTCCCTGCCCCATGGCTTCTCTGGAGGACCCTCTGCTCACAGGTAAAGTGACACCTCGACGCGCCCTCACCTGAAGCAGAAACCTAGGACAGGAGCGGGGGAAGGGGGGGGGAGTGGTCGGGGCCCAGGCTCCAGCCAACCCCAGGGCACCAGGACCACCCCGGACGCCTCGCCACACCCCCTCCGCAGGGGGTCGGGCCAGGACAGTGCCACAGGAGGTACCCCCCCCCCTGCCAGCAGGCAGGCTAGCCCCCATAGTTTGGCGCCCCCCGTGCATGTCAGAGCCTCCTGCCATTCCCAGGGCACCCAGAACCCAGAGAGTGAGGCCTTGGGTGCTTTATAGTGACAGATTCAAGGCAATTCTTCGACTTTGGGACTTCAGAGTTAACATAGTTTTCATTTGTGATTATTATTTTTGTGTGGGCCATAGCTTTTCTTTGGACCTATGGTTGTTTTCACTCCCGGTTCTGAAGAAGCCCCTAAATCCTAACCCTGTTGAGGACTCAGAAAGATCTCAGAGCACCAGTGCTGGGGGACAGTTTGGACACATGGTTTGGTTTCTCCTCTGGCCTGCTTCTGTGGCAGCCCCGCTCTGTCCTCCTCAGACTTCAGAGCAATATCTGAACAAGTGGAGAAGTGACCAGGTGGTCAGGAAGGTGGCCACCGAAGAGTGACTTCTCTGGAGGGTGGCTGAGCTAGCAAGTGAGCATGTTAGTCCAGCTCTGCCTGCATTCAGTATGGAGCTGAACAGGGGCCAGGGAAGAGGAGGAGGAGCAGAGAGCAGGGACTAAGGGACCAAAGAGGAGATTCAGATGAAGGGAAGTAATGGAGAGGAAAGAGAAGAAACTCTAGAAGACAGGCATGTAGAAAGGAAAAGGGATGAAGTGGGCATTGGGAAAGGGCACCACCAGGGAAGGAGAGATGGGAAGGAAAGAGGGAGGAAGAGAGGAAAGGGGAAAGGGAGAAGGGAGGAGTCAGCATGCCAGGGCTCCCCCTGCATCTGAAGAAGAGGTGGCTGGTCCAGCTTGTCAAACAGGGTGCTCACTCTTTGGTCCCAGTTTCTGCTCCCAGTGCTATTGGGCTTTGCAAGGAAGGCAGGCTGTCCCTTGGGACCTACTGGAGCCCACTGGAGCCCACAGGAGGGTGGGAGAAATAAGATGCCACCGGGTCCTGTCCTGAGCTGCTCCCAGCCACCAGCCTCACCACATGGTGCAAGAGGGACCCCAGAACAAAGGAAGGATACAGGCCAGCATGTCTGCTGGTGGCCCTGGGCACTTAGCTCATCGCAGTGAACCACACCGCCTCCTCAACCCACGCTTTTAAAGCCTCCTTCTTCGTTTCTGGCTTTCATGTCTGTAGGAACATGAGCCAGATCTAACTCATCTCCGACAGACAATTCTGACTCACCCCGTGTCAGATTTTTATGAGTGGCTGTGATAGAGTAAGATAGCAATGCTCCAACAAACGGACTGTTTCCTCCCACTTGACCTCAACAGTCTTATACATTTTCTTAGCGAAAACATCTTGTCTCCTTCCATTAAGCTCATAACGTGGTCTAATAGTATACATGCGCCTTCGTTAGATGCGAAGCAATACAGAGGTCATTTTTTTTTTTTTAAATTTTACAAGGTAAAGTCAGTGAACACATCCAACTTGACGAATACGTCTCTAAAATGTCAATCCAGGCAAAGCTTTTTCTGCCTACAGTTTGGAGCCTACGTGGTGACATTTTTAAAATGCTTTCAGTCCCTCAGTGAGGCTCTTAGAAGCTAGCCAGGGCTTACTACGTGACAGGCACTGTGTCAGGTGTTGGAGCTAAAGGGAAGGAGAGCTTGGAGGCTGGCTGGGGAGGGACATCCATGACACAAGGACAGCTAGAAACGGAGGCCAGTGCTAGAAAAGAGAGAGCAGGCTGCATGGAGAGTGTGTACCATGGGGCTTGTGAGCTCACGAATAATTGGGAGTAACTGGAGTGGGGAGATGGGGGAGAGAAGAGGGTCTTCCCATCAATGGGAATCACCTGTGCTTGGAGGCAGGTGCCATGAGAGGTCTCCACAGGAAGAAGTAGGCAGTGTGGTTGAAGGGCAGAGAGATGGGGCAGAACAGGCATCAGTCAGTTGGAGGGGTATGAAGAGACTGATGGGAGGATTATGGGTGCTTTTGCAGGACTGAGAATTTGTTAGAAGATCAGTGCAGATTTCTATGGAGACAAATGCCAGGAACTGATAGGTCTTTGAAAGGTCACTCTGGCTGCCTTTTGACAAAGGGTTTGGTAAAAGGCACTTACAGGTGTGAACACACCAGGTGGGAGGTGAGTGCAGGAAATCAGGTGAGGGAGCATGGGAATTTGATCCGGGGGTATATAAGGGAGAATAGCCTTTAAGGAGTTCCACAAATTGGCACCAGCTGTGGCTTCATTACAGAGCTGGAAGGGGGAGGTGGGTGTGTCCTGGAGGTTACAGAAATTACATGAGAAAGGGAAGTCTTTTTAGATCTCTTTTTCAACTAGAGGAACTCTCACCTTATTGATAGAATTCCAGAGTGGGAACCAATGATATGAGGACATCTTTGAAAAGTCTGAATATGTTCTTCGACATCTTTGCAAGTGACGAGGAGACCTTGACCTTAGGAGGCCTTGGCCCTCTTTGTAGCCAAAAAGATTTCACCTACAGATTTGGGTTCTCCCTTTTAAAGTCAAGGAGTCAGTCCTTCCAAAGGACACCTCCTATCATTTTACCCTCTCATCATACCTCACGTGCTGGCATCTCCAAGACCCTCTGTTCCAGGTTGAGAGTATCCACTTTGGCCGGGCTGGTCTTGCCAAGAACACCACCACAGGAAATCTAGAGCCTGTAGTGCTATTAATAACATCATCTAAGACTGTGTTTGCTGCCCTCATGGCCTCTTCCCACCATGACTCACTGAAGCTTTTTACACAATGTATCCATTAAGCTATAGTTCCCAAAGCTCATCTTCTCTAGTGCCATTAGTTTTTAGGGGACCAGGCAAACCTTAAACTTGTCCCCCTTAATTGGATCCCTGTGCCCCTACAATCTCTTTGAATGCCTTTCACCATGATCCTTGAATGAGATCTGAGACCACTGCTGGTACCTAACACTTCTTGGCACCTTGTCTGCTAGGTTCTTGGAAGAGGAGGTGGCTATGGAGGTGAGTGGGGATGGGAGTGGGAGGATTTCTCCCTTCACTTCCCTTTTTGTGTTTTCAAATAATGGGTTTTGAGGGGGAGGGAAAGGTTAACCAGACCATTTATTTTCCATCTCCCATCGATAAAATGTCACACAGGAGAGAGGTGGCAGAAACGCACTTTCAGGTTAATTTTTTTACAAGGAAGATTGACTTATGAACCTACTTTGTTATTCCATTTCATTCAATTTCCCTGTACCTTTTTTTCTATGAAGTGTAACGGTAACCCATCATTATTTTTATTGTTGGCACGTGCTTTGTGAACCATAAAGTGTACGCTATAAATGGGAGCGCTTTTCTTTTTTTTTTGTAGTTTACGAAAAACTAATATTTTTTAAATTAATTTTTTATTTATTTTCAGCATAACAGTATTCATTCTTTTTGCACCACACCCAGTGCTCCATGCAAGCAGTGCCCTCTATGATACCCAACACCTGGTACCCCAACCTCCAAATCCCCCGCCCCTTCAAAACCCTCAGATTGTTTTTCAGAGTCCATAGTCTCTCATGATTCAGCTCCCCTTCCAATTTCCCCCACCTCCCTTCTCGTCTCTAACTCCCCATATCCATGAAAAACTAATTTAAAAACATTCATCCACCAGAGTACCCAAAGGGCTCCCATATAAACTATCTGTCGTTACATTATGTCCCGATGTGGAGCTCGATCCCAGGATCCTGAGATCATGACCTGAACTGAAGGCAGAGGCTTTAACACACTGAGCCACCAGCCCCAATGTATTCTCTTCAGTACCAGAATTTGTAACCAATTGACAGATGAGAAAGGAGGCAGTCAAGTGAAAAACCTGCAAGAAATTTGAATTAGATGAATTCAGCTACTCAGGCACTGTTTCACATTTTCAGATCTCTGCAGAAAAGGGGTTAACCTTTTTACAGCATGTAAAAGAGAAGACTATAACACATACTATGTGTAAGCATGTAAATATCAAAAAATATCCCATTAGTTGCTAAGACACGCAGGGCCTCTATTTTCTCTCAAATTCATGAATATGTAGGAGCAATAAGTGAGAAGTGAATGTATACTCTTCACTTCGAAGTCTTTTAGAAATCTAAAATAAACATAACTGATGCTTTCCTTCTGATGGTCCCTCTGTTGGTCATATTGTATATGAGCCATGACATTTAGTTTTACAAAATTTATTGATGTTTGTTGATATGTTTTATCATAACTAATTTTCCCTCCCTTATCTAGATTCCCCAGCTTTCAGACAGGTGGACACTTCAATAAACCATACCCAAGGGATGTATCAAGTACTTCTTAGACATTCTCTCAGATCCTTGAGGTCTCATTTTCCTATGGATTTGCAATAGGTTCTGCCAGAGGCACCACTGTGACAACTGATGTCCATGGTCTATCTCCTGCTAAGCTCAAGAGGTCACTGGTTTCCAAGTTTATCTATACAATTAATGCATTCCAGCAATTTCTTTTTTTTTTAATATTAACAAACTTATTTTAAAGTTTATATGGAGAGGCAAAGACTCACAATAGTCAACATAGTGTTGAAGGAGAACAAAGACTGAGGACTGACTTCAAAGTTTACCATAACGATGGGGCGCCTGGGTGGCTCAGTGGGTTAAGCCTCTGCCTTCGGCTCAGGTCATGATCCCAGGGGCCAGGGATCAAGTCCCGCATTGGGTTCTCTGCTCAGCAGGGAGCCTGCTTCTCCTCATCTCTCTCTCTGGCTGTCTCTCTGCCCATTTGTGATCTCTCTCTCTGTCAAAAAAATAAATAAAATCTTAAAAAAAAGTTTACCATAACGATAATTGTAAGCATGATATTGTAATACCACAGAAAGACTAGATTAAAGCAACAGAATATATGTTATCAATTATATTTTATATTTAATAGAAAAGAAAAAGCAATAAAAGAGAGCAAAATACAATCTTTTAAACAAATGGTTCTGTAGCAATGGTGAAGCTAAATCTAAAAATATAAAATAAAATAAATCCAGGCAGATATCCTACACTCTTCATAAAAATTAACTCAGATTGGATTATAAACCTAAACATGAAACATGTAGAAGGTAATATAGAAGAAAATTTAAATGACCTTGGTTTTTGCAAAAACTTTAGCTACAAAAGCACAAGCACTGAATTTAAAAATGTCTACTCTGTGAAACACAATGCCAAGAGAATGAAAAGGCAAAGCACAGACTATGAGAAAAATTTTGCAAAATACACATCTGGCAAAGGACTGTTAATCAAAAATACACAAAGACCCCTTAAAACTCAACAATGGGGGAAAAACCTGATTAAAAATGAGCCAAAGACCTTAGCAGATACCTCACCAAAGAAAATATTACAGATGGCAAATAAGCATATAAAAAGATGCTTCACATCATATGTCTTCAGGAAAATGCAAATTAAAACAAAAAAGAGACACCAGTACATACCCAGAATCCAGAGCACTGACAACAGAACACGAAATGTTGGTGAGGATGTGGAGCAACAGGAATGTTCTTCCATGTCTATTGAGAATAAAGAATGGAAAACAACTTGGCAGTTTCTTACAAAACTAAACATATTCTTGCCAGATGATTCAGCAGTAGCAGCTCTTGGTATTTATCCAAAGAAGATGAAATCTATACCCACAAAGATGTCTATAGTAGTTTTATTCATAACTGACAAAAGCTTGGAAGCAACCAAGATATCCTTCCATAGGTGAAAGGTCCAATAAAGTGTAGTACATGCAAACAATGGAATATTATTTAATGCTAGAGAAATGAATTACCAAGCTATGAAAAGATATGGATATAAATATTTAATAAATATTTGATTTTAGGCTTTTACCAGTCTATCAATAGTATTAGTATATTTTAACAGTGAATGCTCAGCATTCATGAATTTACCTAATAAAACATTTTGGGTTCAATATTTTAAATACTTCAACCTCTATGATTATATTCCTAATAATTTTGAATTGGGGTAAATAAACCTTAATTTTTTGTAACTTGTTTCTTATTGCAAGAGAGCTCAATGAAATTTTAGAAAATAAAAATTTACAAAAAAAAGTTTAGTTTACTATTGCCAAATAATTTAAAACTTTATCTTATATTCAAATACATATATTTTTCTAAATTGATTTATATGCTACTAAAACCAAAAACTTTTAGTTATACTAGATTTCATATCATGCAATCAATGCCAGAAATCCATCTGGCAATGATTTGTCTTAAATAGAGTTAAGATGGGTGTTATTACAATGCAAGATGGAAACAAAGATAGTATAACAATTGGTGTTACATAACTTTTCCGTTTTGATCAAGTTACTAATCTACAAAAGGCTTTTATCAGTGACAGACTTGGGAATTTACAAAACTTTTAAACTAGCACGTGCGACTCATTCCTAGAAAACAACACAATCAATAACACTTTATTTAGATTAAATCATGACTATTTCTCCATTTGAATAAAAAAGGTAGCAACCCCAATAAGTTTATTGAACATGAAAAGTTGAAATGCTATAATGCTCCTAAGGAATTAAATGATCCAGTCAAGAATTACAAAAAAAGGATATAAATTACCAAAGTGTTTGTATAATTGTAATGTACAACTGCCCATTATCGTTCCATAGTGTAGGCTTGTACAAGAACTCTATAAAAGAACTCCACTTCTAAACTGTGGAAAATATGTTCCCTTTCCCCCTATATACAACTATTAAGCCATTCATTTAGCTTTTAAAATATCCACTTAATACAGGCTTTTTACACATTTGAACAGGCAGCAGGGCTCTATTCTTATCGCTTACATCTGAAGGATAGACTTCTAGCGTAAGAGGTAAAGCCCATAAAGGAGCCCAATAATAAAAACAAAACACAGTTTAGTGAGCCCTTACAATCTGCCAGCTACCTTTCTGAGAATACTTCAATTAATAAAACATATAAAATACCTGACCACAAAGAGCTTACATTCTTTTGAAATATAATAGTGAAATAAACCAATAATAGAGGGGCACCTCGGTGGCTCAGTCCATTGAGTGACTGCCTTTGGCTTGGGTCATGATCTCAGGGTCCTGGGATGTAACTCCCCAGCAGGCTTTCTAGGCAGTGGGGTGTTTTCTTCTTCCTCTGCGCACCCTCCCTATTCTCTCTCTCTCTGTCTCAAATAAGAAAATAAACCAGTAATAGAATAATGATTGATGGTTGATGGTGATAAGTGTTACAAAGAAATACAAGAAAGGTAAAAGCCATTGGAGAATGCAGGGATGAAAGTTAATTTTATTTTGTGTTGGGTGGTTATATCTCATTTATGAGATGCTATTTGCACAAAGACCCAGGAAGTGAAGGAGAGTGTTATACAAATATTAAAGGAAAAGATTGCTCTAGGCAGAGCAAGTAAGTATATAGACTTTGTGTGAACAGCTTGTCTGTTACTTTTGAGGAAAAGCAAGGAGGCCAATGAGGAGTTCATAGTGGTGGAGAGAGGAAGAACGTATTGATGTATGACCTTCTAGTACATTGAAACGCCTTCAGTTTTTATTTAATATGAAAGGGTAAGATACCAAAAGTCTTTCAACAGCAGAATAAAATCATATGACCTGATTTTTAGGTTAAATTGCTGTACCAAAATAAATTTGCATGGAGAAAGGAGTGCAGTATGTGTGGAAGTGGGGTTATCAATCAAGTCAATAATTCAGGAACATATGATGGTGTTTTTAGCATGCTGGGTGGTAATAGAAGTGGTGAGGTATGGTTTTCATTGTGTATATATTTTGATTGTGAATATTCTGGTGAACAGGATGGGGTATGTGCAGGACAGACATCAACATTTATTTTACCTGCACAAACAGAAGGGTGGAGTCTTCATTCCCTGATATGGAGAGAACTCTGAGTTCAAATGTTCTTTCTCATTAAATGGCATAGTGATGATGAGGATTTAGTCAGACAGTGAAAGAGAGCAGTAAGCATAGTGTTAAGCGGTAAGACATTATAATACATTTGAACAAAACGTTGTGTTGGATCATCTGTTTATGTGAGTAAATAAATAAATAAATAAATAAAGCTTCCTGGGGTTCTGATAGAGGTAAAGAAGACTGTATATGATCCAAAGGGGCACGTGCACCAAATGTTTATAGCAGTAATATCCACAATAGCCAAACTATGGAAAGAACCAGATTGTCCATCAACAAATGAATTATATATATATATATATATATATATATATATATATATATATATATATACAATGGAATACTATTCAGCCATCAAAAGAAATGAAATCTTGCCATTTGCGTTGACATGGAAGGAACTGGAGGGTATTATGCTTAGCAAAATAAGTCAACCAGAGAAAGGCACTATTATATGATCTCCCTGATATGAGGAAATGGAGGTGCAATGTGGGGGGTTTGGGGAACAGGAAAAGAGTAAATGAAACAAGATGGGATCGGGAGGGAGACAAACCATAAGAGACTCTTAATCTCACAAAACAAACTGAGAGTTGCCGGGGGGGTGGGGAGGTTAGGGAGAGGGTGGTGGGGTTATGAACATTGAGGAGGGTATGTGCTGTGGTGAGTGCTGTGAAGTGTGTAAACCTGGTGATTCACAGAACTGTCCCCCTGGGGCTAATAATACATTATATGTTAATTAAGAAGAAGAAGAAAAAGAAGAAGAAGAAGAAGAAGAAGAAGAAGAAGAAGAAGAAGAAGAAGATTATTATAAATCAAATGCTATGGTTTTCAGCATAGAGTGT
Source organism: Mustela nivalis (assembly GCF_964662115.1). Classification (NCBI taxonomy): domain Eukaryota; kingdom Metazoa; phylum Chordata; class Mammalia; order Carnivora; family Mustelidae; genus Mustela; species Mustela nivalis. Next base: position 233,435 of record NW_028136114.1, on the reverse strand, counting down.
GTAATCAGGCATATTTTATTAAAGTAACCAAGTAAAAAGATGGTCGAAAATTGGAATAACAGAAAACATAAAAATCAGAGATTTTAAAAAGAGATATGGGACAGTGTAGAGAATATAGTCAATGATATTATAATAGTGTTATATGGTGACAGATGGTGGCTATATTTGTAGTGATCATAGAATAATGTATGGAGATATTGAAAACCTGAAACCAATGTAACACTGACTATCAACTACACTCAAATAAAAAAATAGTAAAAAGAAAACATTTTAATTTAAAAAGATAAAAAGAGGGACAAGAATTTGAAAAGTGAATTTCAAAAAGAGTAAAGATGAGGCTAAGACATACTCTGAACCTTGAGGAAAACACCATTTTGAAAATTCTTCCCATTTTGAGAAAACTCAAATGAATCAATACCATAAAAGAACCCATTTTAACTGAGAGATGTAATGAATGCTCAAGAAATAATTTTATGACAGGATAATTCTTCCCTATGAAACAGCATACAGAAACTCGGGGAAACACCTGGAAGCCAAATAAACTATACTGAAAATAAGAATTAGGAAAAAGATAAATGATGAAAGATAAGAAAATTAGACCTGCGACAGAGACCTAGTGAAGAGAATTTTTAGCTTGTGGTTTAATGTTTTTGAGGATAATCTAGAGTTCATAACTGCCTTGAGGCAGGCTGGTTGTAGGCAGTTTAGGCAGACCCCTAAGAGAGGCCTACTTTGGGCAGGTGGTGTTGGAGGAGGCCATTGGGCTGGACAAAGACAAATCCAACCATTTGACTAAAGTGTCTGTGAAGATGTTGAAGTCAGATGCAGCAGAGAAAGACCTGTCAAACCTAATCTCAGAAATGGAGATGATGAAGATGATTGGACAGCACAAGGACACCATCAACCTGCTGGGTCCTGCACACAGGATGGTCCTTCGTACACTATCATGGAATATGCCTCCAAAGACAACATACAGGAGTACCTGCAGGCCCAGAGGCCTCCTGACCTGGAGTACTGTTACAATATCAGCCACAATGCAGCAGAGCAACTCTCCTCCAAGCACCCGGTATCCTGTGCCTACCAGGTAGCCTGAGGCATGGAGTACCTTGCCTCCAAGAAGTGCATACACCAAGACCTGGCCACCAGGGAAGTGCTGGTGACAAAGGACAACATGAGAAGATCTCAGACTTCAGCCTTGCCAGAGATATCACCACATCAGTTACTATAAAATGAGAACCAACAGTGGACTGCCTGTGAAGTGGATGGTCTCTAAGGCCATGTTTGACCAGATCTACATCCACCAGAGTGACTTCTGGTCTTTTGGGGTGATCCTGTGCAAAATTTTCACTCTGGAAGCCTCCCATATCCTGGAGTGCCTGTGGAGGTGGTTTTCAAGCTGCTGAAGGAGTCATTTGATGGATAAGCCAATAAGTGCACCAGAGAGTTATACACAATAATGAGGGGTGGCTGGCATGTGGTACCTTCAAGCTGCTGGTAGAAGACCTGGATCATACTGTGGCCTTGACCTCCAACCAGGAGTACCCGGACCTGTCCTTGGCCCTGGAACAATACTGTCTATGCTTTCCCAACACCCAAAGCTCCACCTGCTCCTCAGAGAAGAATTCCACCTTCTCTCATGTGCCGTTGCCCAGGGAGGCCTATCTGCCCTGACACCCAGCCCAGCTTGCCAATGGTGGACTCAAATGACTAGTATCCCTATTACTCCTGTCCAGATTCCGTCATAAGCTGCAACCCTTACCCCCCACCATCCCTGCAAGACTCACTGCCTTCTCCTTTGTCCCTTTCCTACTGGCAGGAGCCAGCTGCCTACCTGAGGCCTTCACCCCTTGAAGTTCACCTCTCTTCCCCTTCCTCTTCCTCCTCCTTACAACCTGCTCATGAAAGAAAGGAACAGAGAGGCAGGTACTTGCTCGTGGCTACTTCCTTCCCTCCCATATGTTGGACCAAGACCCCTCCCTGTCATCTGGTACTGCCTAGACGTCGAGGGAGTTGGAGATGAGGCATGCCAGTGAAAGCTGTCGGAGCTTTCCTGTTTTGGTTTTGTCTGCTTAGCATAACATGTAAGACTGAGTTCTGGTGGCAGGGACCTAGTCCTTGGGGCTATAGCACTAGCGAGGGGAGGTCAACTGCTCTGGGCCTTGGCTAAGAGCAAGCCCTGCTCCAGAGATATGGTGCCAAGGCCTTATTAATTTTGATACTAATTTGCTTTGCTGACCAAATACCTGGTATCAAAAGATGGGAAGGCAAAGACTGGAAGCAGTGTTGTGACCATGGGGTCCAGCCCCAAACTATGAAGAAAACACAAAGTGTATAAATCTGAGTAAGTATATATTTACACACCTTTTTAAATAGGTTGTTATCAAAGATTTAATCAATGGGTAATATGCTCCTCATGGCTGGGAAGCATCAGTTGCCATATATTAAAAACAAAGAAAAGAGGTGTCTGGGTGGCTTCCTCCAAGAAGTGTCCCTTCTTTTCAGGTCATGATCCCAGGGTCCTGGGATGGAGCCCCACATCAGGCTCTCTGCTCAGTGGGAAACCTGCTTCTCCTTTTCCCTCTGCCCTGCTTATAGTTCCTCTTCCTGTCTCTCTGTCTGTCAAATAAATAAAATATTTAAAAAAAAAAACAAGAAAGAAACAAAATGTTTTTAAAAGGTCTTTTTTTTTTTTTTAATTTTCTAGGGGTGCCTGGATGACTTAGTTGTTTAAGCAGATGTTTGCCTTTGGCTGAGGTCATGATTCCAGTGTACAGGGATCCAGCCCTGCATGGGACTACTTGCAACCCAAGGAGCTTGCTTCTTCCTCTCCCTTTGCACATGATTCCCCCTGTTTGTGTGCTTCTTCTCTCTCTCTCTCTCTCTCTTGCTGTCAATAAATAAAATAAAATCTTTTACTAAATAAATAAAAAAATAAATAAATTTCTAAACCTACTTTCAGTTTAGGTCCCTTAACAAAAATTGCTACTGCTTCATTAAAAAAAAAAAAAGATAATTTAGAAAGATGCTTCCAGAGTTAAAAAGCTGTTTTGTTTCTTTGTCAGGATTCAATATAGAAGTGCTTTAAAAAGTAAAAGAAAAAATATGCTATATTAACTCTAATAACACTATAACTTTGGTGGTTATATCAAGATAATGAAAAGTGATTTTAAAGCAAATTTCATTATCAGACATAAAGATCAAGTCAAAATTACAGAAGAGTAAAAGGATGAATTCATCAGGGTGTATAATAATTCTTTTTTTTTTTTTTAAAGATTTTATTTATTTATTTGACAGAGAGAGATCACAAGTAGGCAGAGAGGCAGGCAGAGAGAGAGAGAGGAGGAAGCAGGCTCCCTGCTGAGCAGAGAGCCCGATGCGGGACTTGATCCCAGGACCCTGAGATTATGACCTGAGCCAAAGGCAGCGGCCTAACCCACTGAGCCACCCAGGTGCCCCGGGAGTATAATAATTCTTGACTTTTAATACGTAAGAACAGATTTGGGGATATATAGGGAAAAACTAAGAACAAAAATCATAACTTCTACCTTGTACGACAAATGGAAAATAATTTCAACACCCTTATTTTAAGATTACATAGACAAATGGTCATCACATTGGTAAGATATGTAAGACTTGAACAAAATGATCAACTAACTAGATATGCTTGATATTACATTACAGTAACTGAACTAATTGAGGTCAGTCTTTGGTGAATCACAGAAACAGGTGGAGTTGTCAAACAAAGGAATCTTTGTTTACAACATACAAGGAGTTCACAGGGAATAAGTTCCAAAGCCTTGACTGTTTGAACAGGAGAGAGATTTTTATTTAGTATTTAAGATGAATACTCAGAAGGGAGAGTTTTATTATCCCGTGTATGGTTGGTCATAAGGTTGTGGATGCATGCACATCCACATATGTATTTGTGCAATATGTATTGCATGTTCACCTGAATGAAGCTTGTATTCCACCGAGGGCAGAAACGTCAACATTAGAATAAAGCAGAGGTAACTGTTGGACAAGGGAAAGGAACTCTGCAGGCTTCAAGAGCAGATATAAACTAGATGGGGTTTTGGGCTCATTTTCTGGGACAAGGAATGCAAGGCCTTATTACTTTTGAAATAGCACTAGGAGTTTTACCACTGATTTATTGTCTCAATAGCTTATGACTTTTCTTATGTCAGGAAAACTATATCTCTTCTTTAATTTTCTAGGAACCTCTAACTCTTTCTGCTGATGTTACCAGCAGGCATCTGAGATATTACTGATTGTTCTCTTGAACCTAAGGAAAAGGAAATGTAGAAAGCAAAAGACAAAACTTTAAAATCTATCTTCCAACTCATCAATTCACTGCAGCCACCTCTCTGTCTTTCCCTTTCTCTTTTTCTCTCCTTCTCTTTCTCTCTCACTTTCTCTCTCACATACGCACAACACACGCAAATCAACTTAAAACAATTTTTAATTTTCCCTATTCCATTTTAATATACTTGAGGCATGATCATTTTCTTAGTAAATACAAGGAAAAAAATCTAGGATTCCATCATTCTGTGTGATTAAAGTATTGAGGAATTTACTTCCAATAGCACTTATAAAAACATATTTTATTTAAGGAATATTATATAATCAGGTGCCTGCATTTTTCTTATTCTCCAACTAGTGTTATTTGGCAATTAATATTTTGTCAATCAATATTCCCCTATACCTGAAGGTGTGGGCAGTGAGAGATGAGTTAGAGGCAAGGATGGTGAACACTCCCAACAACTGCAGACTACATATATCTTAAGCCATGATTTTCTTTGCAAAGGTCAACATTGATAATGTTCTAGTCATACCTCCATGTACCAGGAAAGAAGTAGCATATTTCTTGAAAGACACAGCTATCAAAGCTCCATTGAGAAACCGTAAAGATGGAGAGGGATTTGCAAATTAAATATCTGAGAATGGACATCTACTCTGATTATTTAAAAATGAATAAAAATAAAAAACCTTACTAATAACCAAACAGAGTATTTAATTTTACATGTGAAGGAAATAATGGAAGAGCCATGTCACCAAAAGTATATGGATGGCTTATAAGCACATGGCCAATTTCTCAACATTTAAACATTAAAGAAATAAAAATTAAAATCATAATGAGACATGCTTACATATCTATTAGAATGGCTAAAATTATAAAGGCTAATTGTACTTGGTCTGAGCTAGATTGAGAAGCAACAAAAAATCTAAACGGTTGTTGGCATATATCATGATACAACCACTTTGGAAAATAGTTTCAAAAATTTTTAAATGAAAAATATGTTGCAGTTACACAAATAGCCATTTTATTCTAGGCATTTAACCAAGAAAAACAAACCCTATGTTCATACAAGGACTTGTATATGAATTTCATAGCAGCTTTATTTTTAAGAATTGAAAACAGTGGAAATGTTCATCAATGTCCATCAATAGAGCAAAGACAATTGGAGATTTTCAAAGTAATGATGCTGAGAAAAGAAAATCCAGGCAATGAATTGTATATACTGTGTGATTCCATGACTACAAAAAATCTAGAAAATACAAATTTATATATAGTCACAGTCATCAAATATATGGTGTGATTTTAGTGCCTTCTTCTGTGCTCCCTTAGCTTCCTACACTTGGATCTCCGAGCATTTCTTACACCATGTGAAAATATGAACTCTTTCTCTTTATTCTGTCTTACTAGAATAAGAATCCTTGAAATTTTATGGACATTTGAACTCTCAGTTATTATCAGGAATTCTATCACACAGTAAGTTTTCAAATATAAAAGCCAGAGTTTTACAATGACTTCTAAGCTTTTACATGATCTAGCCACTCATTTAACCTCTGTGACCTCTTTCCCTGCTACTCTTCAGTCACTCACAGTGGCCTCCTTGCTATTCCTCAGATATGCCAGGCATGATCCAACCTTATGGCCTTCAAGATAGCCAATTCCTTTGTCTGGAGTGACCTTATTGCTGATAGTTCTGCGCAAATTCATCACCTTTCCATACATTTGTTCAATTGTCAGCTTCATTGTAACTACCCTGATCTTTCTATTAAAAATTTTAACTCCCCATCCCCTGCCTAGCAACCTCGATTTTTCTCACCCTGATCGAATTTTTCTTTTTCCCCATTGTACTCTTCCTTTTTGAATGCACTATGCCATTTTTATTAAGGTTTATAGCTTTGAATTGTCCCACCCATTAAAATAAAAGTTCTACAAAGCCAAGTATTTCATTTACCAGTGTAGTCTGAAGTAATATCTGCCATATAATAGTTCAGTACACAACTGGTAAATTTCAAAATAAATTAATGTTGAGAGTATACTGAATTTCATAAGTCATTTCAATATTTTTTTCCAAAAAAATAAACTACATAAAACATACCTTAAATTTACTTTCAAAATATTTTATAGCATATAATGGACAATATACATAAGCCTTAAAGAAACAATCCTATAATTAACCATTTCATACCTACTTAAAAACTGCATAATACCACACTCTTAGATCCTCTTTGAATGCTCTAAAATAACCCTTCAAAGAAAATACATTTTTAAAAATCACAGATTTTTTGTCAAATAATTTAATAAAATAAAAATTTCATTCATCTATGTAGATCAAAATAAATGTTTTTAATAAGCATGAAATTATAACTGAAGTGTGCTAAAATGAAACCACCTGCTAAGGGTGAGAGAACAAAAATAAACATCCTTTTTCCAAATAAGAGGAATTTATTACCTTTGAATCAAAGCATGTGGATTTGTTTAACTGGCAATAAAGCAATATGGAGACACAAACCATAGAAAGTCATATTTTAGATTTCCAAAAGACTTCGAAGTGAAGAGATACATTTTTTAATTGCTACATAATGCTACATAATGACAAGATGACAGGTTGTGACAAATAGCATTTTAAAAGCTCTACTCATAATGGAACGGAAGATGTCATTTCCCTATAATTTTATATATATCTTTAATTTACTATATCTGGATACAACATATTACCAAACAGATGTTCATCAAAGACTAAATCATTTTTAAGGGGACATAATAATTTGAACCTACATCTATTAATCATTTTTTTCGATCTAACATTTATAGTCTCGCTAAACATTTTATCAGTTGTTGACAAAATTCAAAATAAATAGGATAAAAAGTCGTGTTTGGGGGCGCCTGGGTGGCTCAGTGGGTTAAGCCGCTGCCTTCGACTCAGGTCATGATCTCAGGGTCCTGGGACGGAGTCTCGCATCGGGCTCTCTGCTCAGCAGGGAGCCTGCTTCCTCCTCTCTCTCTCTGCCTGCCTCTCTGCCTACTTGTGATCTCTCTCTGTCAAATAAATAAATAAAATCTTTAAAAAAAAAGTCGTGTTTGGAAAAGTAGATTTCTTTTCAAATTTGCATTTAAATGAAAATATTTGCTGATATTTTTAAAACTTTAAATGTAATTTTATATATATCTGACCTATCAGATGATATAAAATTTTTGGAGAAAATATGACATATTTTTTGATCTTGGTTGAAGGTATTAATAAAAAGCAACTGTTTGTATTATTTGTATTGTGATATCTTAGTCAATAAATATGAATAACTGGTATAAAATATGTTTTTTTAAAAATTTTATTTATTTACTTGACAGAGATCATAGGAAAGCAGAGAGGCAGCCAGAGAGAGAGGAATGGAATCATGCTCCCAGCTGAGAAGAGAGCCCACTGTGGGACTCAATCCCAGGAACCTGGAATCATGACCTGAGCCGAAGGCAGAGATTTTAACCCATTGAGCCACCCAGGCGCCCTAAAATATGTTTTTTTTTAATATAGAAGTATAGTTCTTGCCAAAATATGGAACTAGCTGGAACTGAATGCCTCCTTCAAAGTCAGCTCTGGAGAAATTATGCCAGTGTAATATGGAACTATTTCAGATATTAACCAAAAAGAAAGAAATGATGATAAATTCCTTAAAAGACTCAAAGTTGCCCTTGACTGGTATGTTTCAAGCTCTATTCCTGGTTTGAAGACAGGTTTTAACAGGCCTGTCACTGTAGAAATCCGCTGGATGTTTAGAGGCTATCAGAACTGTACAAAAACCTTGAAGGGGTAAAGACTTGAAAAATCTTTAGAGAGATTAGCTCCCTAAGGCATTATTCCTCCACACATTTTCCTCCAATCAATTAAGACTGATGGATGAGGGGCACCTGAGTGGCTCTCTCATCACGTGGGTGGTGGGTTAAGCCTCTGCCTTCATCTCAAGTCATGGTCTCTGGGTCCTGGGATCCAGCCCCACATCGGACTCTGCTCAAAAGGAAGCCTGCTTCCCTCCCTGCTTGCCTGCCTCTCTGCTTACTTGTGATCTCTCTCTCTCTCTCTTTCTCTCTCTCTGTGTCCAATAAATAAATAAAATCTTTAAAAATCTTTATCTGAGATTATCTGATGGATGATAAATTATGAAAACTGCTCCCTCCAAATAATGCTTCTTCATAAGGATTTAAGAATTTAAAATTGTAAGAATTTAAAATTGAAACTTGATCATAGGATTTATCTTATAGAATAACATCAAGTGAAGGCAGTTATTATTAGTTCTGAAGTATTTGTGATTCTGAATTCTTGGCCTCATTAGTAAATTTATTTTTAAATTCTCCCATGGAGTGGTGATTGACCTTCAGTCTTTCATTGATATACATCATTGGGTCAAATGAGATGTGTGTGCCCAGAACTATATATAATCTTTTTTGTATTTCACTGGAGATGGCATTTCTGAGTTTTGTTCAATTGAATTTGGACAGATGTTTTAATAGTCACTTCTAGAGTTGGCCCTGGAGAATATCTTCTTTTTTTTCTCCTCCCGATTCTATAAAAAACCCTGACCAATTCACATTATCACAGTGATATCACATTTCAAGTTTTTCCAAACACTATAGCTGCAAAATAGAAGGAAGCTACTCAGAATGGAATACTATTGTGAATGATTGAGAAAGAAAACATTATTATAATTAAGCTACCAGGTTTCAATGTATTTTATTGTTGCTTAGAAAATCCTAGCATACCCAGACTTTACAGAGATTTGATGATCCTAAGAAGAGCTGAACTCATGGACCAAAATAACTATGCACATAAAAAGTACAATTACTTACCTAAAAAATATGATGTGGTTAACTTTATATGGCAATCCAAGTGTTATTGGAACAGGAATTAAAAAAATAGCTTAGGGGCACCTAGGTGGCACAGTGGATTAAGCCACTGCCTTCAGCTCAGGTCATAATCTCAGGGTCCTGGGATCAAGTCCTGCATCAGGCTCTCTGCTCAGCAGGGAGTCTGCATCCCTCTCTCTCTCTCTGCCTGCCCTCCGTCTACTTGTGATCTCTCTCTGTCAAATAAATAAATAAATAAAATCTTAAAAAAAAAAAGAATGACTGTACTTCTAAAAAATAGCTTAAAAGGAGCGCCTGGGTGGCTCAGTGGGTTAAGCCACTGCCTTCCGTTCAGGTCATGATCTCAGGGTTCTGGGATCAAGCCCCATATCGGGCTTTCTGCTCAGCAGGTAGCCTGCTTCCCTTCCTCTCTCTCTGCCCACCTCTCTGCCTACTTGTGATCTATCACTGTCAAATAAATAAATAAAATATTTTTAAAAATAGCTTAAAAGTATATGATAAAATAATGATATACATATACAAGGAAAAGAAAGATACTATACTGTGAATATAAATTAAGTGAAAATTGTTGAAATAAAAAATACAATAAATGGAGACTAAGATGAATATAGCTGTAAAATAAATAAATGATTTGGGAAAAACAAACAAACAAATTAATGACTTCTGCCCAAATACAGCAGAAGAGAAAAAAAAAATAAAGAAAATATTTAAATAAGTACTGAGATAAATTTTGGAGAATTAAAGAAAGATAAAAGATACCAGACTTAAAATGATGCCAAACATGAGATATCAGAAACAAAATTAAACAAAAACTACACACACTAAAAACCACTCGTATACATTATGGTGAGTTTTAAGAATATCAAAAACAGAGAAGAGCATAAATGATGCCCAAGAGAAGAACAGATCACCTAAAATGTACAAGAATAATACTGACAGCACAATGCTCAATAGTAATAGCATATAAAGAGACAGCTGGGAGTTTTTATAGATGGAAAAGATATTTGAAACTAGGTATTATACATCAATCCAAATTATTGATTAAATTTGAGAGCACAGTAAAAATACAATGAAGCATGTTAGGTCTTAGAACATTTATCACACAGAGACACACATTTTGGAAAACTTCCTTGGAAGACAGCTCAGTTTAGATCGAGAAAACAGAATTATGTACTCAAAGGCACATTTTGAAGAAAGGATTGAATATATTCTGCACTGCAAATATTCTTTAATCGTATGTTCTGAATTTCCTAAATTTAAGAAGTATTTGTTCAAATATTTACCTTTAAATAAATCCTAGGAGACTTTTTCTTGGATTCTGGAAATTCAGTCCATTTGGATACAAATCTTTTTGTCACTGATGGAAATTTTGATAGCCCTTAACTGTGGAATGCCTAATGTATTGTTACAGCAATTGTGATTTGCCAATACATGGGTGATGTGTGTGTGTTGTTTGTGTTTATTTTTATTTTTGATAGTTTAACTCTTCTATGAGATTTTTAAGTAGACATGATTTTAATAAATTATGATTTGTTGAAATTTATCTGAGGTTATATATAATAAAATGAAATTTGTGTGAACTAAAGAAGTGCATCTCCATTTTCTTTGTTTTAAGAGTAGACTGGTCTTTAAAAATTGTCCAAAGAAGTACATTATATTCATTATTAAATTTGATAATATACAATAAAGTATTTATGGTCATATTGGACCATATCAAATTCTACTATTAATTCATATTAATAATTACCATAAGAGGAAAAAGGGATATTTTTCAAAATAAAAATTAGCGTATTTTTCAGAATATGATATAGTGTTATTCACTGAACTGAGGGACAAATGTCAAAGTCTAACACAGTTTACAGAATGTTTTAACATAAATTGAAATTTAAATCTGACCAACTTTCACAGTTTTAAGTAAAATGATAGCACTTTATATCCTTGAAAAGTGGTAAGTGACCCAAAACATGGCTTAGAAAAACAAATTTAACACTACACTAGTCTGAGATGGTTAAGTTATGGTACAACTTGTCATTGTGTATCATCAAATGGTATATTTTTTTGGGGGGGGCTTGTCATTATATTTTATTTTAGCCATTCTGGTAAGTGTGTAGTGATATCTCAGTGTCATTTTAATTGCATTTCCTTGATGTCTAATTATGTCAAAATATATTACTTTGATGTTTAATGCTCTGAGCTTTCTCAGTTCAAGACCATAAAGCCACTTAGGAAAAATACAGTTGCAGAGGCACTCATAGACCAACTCTTATTTCGAAATAAGAAGAAACATTACTACCCATTCCAACAAAAAATAGATTTGTTATGCAGCAGGGATTTTATAAATTACCTGACACAACTTATATAGTAAGATGAAATGGGACAGGCGGCTTCTTGCAGCTATATACAACATCATTTTAATTTCAATTTTCAGTATAATTTTTCCAAGGTATACACAGAATATATATTTAATGTAAATTGTGAACATTTTAAACTCTGTATATGGAAATTAGTCAATTTTAAGTTTATAACAATCAAAATTAACGGAAGTTTATTTTAAATTAGTTAGCTTTCTCTGCATTGCAAGACAGAATTATCAAGAATGGGTAAGAAAAAAGTAATCTCTGTAAAATTACCGGGGGTGCATTATAAAGTGTTCGGTAACTGATCAAACTCACAATTTGGATTGAATGGCAAGTGATTTTTAAAATCTGGAACTCATTGTCAATTTTTTTTTCTTCATTGTGTCTTAATAAATTACTGTGTTCATTTGCATGGAAGTGAAGAAAAATGCATGACATTTCATCTCAACACTAACACCTTTAAATGGCAACTCTGAATGTACTTTACAGCAGTGTAACAAAGTAAAGATCACTGATGTTTCATGAAATATTTGTTATAATTCTCAAGGAGATAGGGAGTTTGTGCAAAAATGCAAATCACTTTGCGACTAAACACATTGTTTATTTCAGCTAATTTTAAGAAAATATGCTGAGAATCTCTCAAAAAAGGAAGCAATGATTTAGGTTTGCCTTCAAAATCCTTATCTAATCCTGAACCAACAGCACATAGTTCAAAGAGCAACTAATTTGAGTAGCTCCAATTTACACATTTCCTAACAATGCTTAATTTAGTGGAATTTCTGTCCAATTATGGTAATTTGATGTAATGAAAGGCAAAAGTTCAAAACGATCATCCTTAATTTATATAGATGCCAAACTGCATTTTCTGAATGACGCCCAGGAACGTATTTTCAAAAACAAACAAACAATGCCAGAACCACTATTAGGTCATCTCTAGGCAGAAAGTGACTCAGAGCTTACATTACTCTCTCCCTGAAAGTATACTGTAGGCACTGAAACTACTACCCTGAGTCTGTGCTATCAAATTCCTTAAGTTAGAAAGTTTTAAAACCCGTCTGTGTGGGAGTATTTCATTTACAGATAGAGATTTGGTTATTTATACATTTTCATACTTGATTTTTAGGGTGTAATAACTATGTTTTAAAATTCATGGTGGTTTTGAATACTGTTGGATAATTGAGCTAAAATGGTATATCCATTCCTCCTAGGAAACAGAAATTATAGAAAGGTAGTGCATTTCAAATCTGACATCTTTGAGTCATTGCAGTATCATATAAATGCAATAGGAAAAGTGTCATTCATGTTTATGATATTTTCTATAAATAAATTAGAATGTACTGGAGGCCTGATATAAAGTGGGATGCCTAAACTTCAGTAAGATCTTGTTTTCAATTCAAAATAAATTTTATTTTTTATTTTTTTATAATGTCCCTCAATTTCAGATAAGCAACCCCATAAGGTCCACTCCGTTTTTTTTAAGATTTTATATATTTTATTTGACAGATAGAGATCACAAGTAGGCAGAGAGGCAGGCAGAGAGAGAGGGAAGAGGAAGCAGGCTCCCTGCTAGGCAGAGAGCCCGATGCGGGGATCGATCCCAGGACCCTGGGATCATGACCTGAGCCAAAGGCAGAGGCTTTAACCCACTGAGCCACCCAGGCACCCCCAAAATAAATTTTAAATTGAATTATGCACCTCTAAGTTCAGAGACAATAAACATCAACCAACACAATTAATAAGTTCTATTTCTTGAAATTTCGGGAACATTGATAGTCTCATCTCCTGGAAGAACAACAGCTAAAATTTTTGGTCATGGATTCCTGCTAAAATATCACTTTCCCAAAGAAAATTAATGTTATGAATTTTCATTGATTGTTATTGATCATGAAGAATATAACAACCACGATAAAAAGAGTAGGAAAAACATGATATCTCATCTGTAAGGGCATGTGGAAAGTAGGAAATGCTAATAAAAATAACTACCATTATTTCCTAAGTTAACATAATATAACAGAACAAAAATATTTCAAAACAATGTTTTCTTTTTTTTAAAGATCTTATTTATTTATTTGACAGAGAGAGATCACAAGTAGGCAGAGAGGCAGGCAGAGAGAGAGGAAGAAGCAGGCACCCTGCTGAGCAGAGAGCCCAATGTGGGACTCGATCCCAGGACTCTGAGATTATGACCTGAGCCGAAGGCAGTGGCTTAACCCACTGAGCCACCCAGGCGCCTCCATAACAATATTTTCTAGGCTCATTCTGATAACTCTTTTCTAAATTCAAATTTAAAGGTTGAGGCATGTGATATATATTACACAAAAAACATCCCAAGGCATTCGTTAAAAAAAAAAAACTCTTAATAAAGAACAAATCCAAAGGAATTTCTTTTCTAATTTAATTAACAAATTATGAATCGACTTACCTATTTCATCACAGTGTATCAGGCACCAATAATATTTTTTAAGCGTCACACCTGATGCAATAGTTACCATCTTTCAGACATACTGATCATGAACAAGCAAATAAACAAGAGCACCGTAGCTTAAGATCTACCTGCATAAATATAGGCTACTTCAGACAATCTCTTCACCACAACATAGCAATGAATAGAAATCATACATGCTCTGTATGGACATACAGATGAGATAGAAGGGGATGGATGTTAATATATGCAGAATCTTTATTAATTACATTGTAAACCATAATATGGAAAAACAGAATACAATTTTAGAAATACCCAGGTCACCATCATTGTTTTATTTTTATATGTGTAGATAAGGAGTTTAATAAACAATCCATGACTATTCAACTCCTTATATTTTGAAAATTTTAGCAAAAGTAACAAACCTAGCACCTAGAAAATTGTACCTATCTGCAAAATACGGCTTTGCCAGCATGGTAGAGGAAAAGCAAAACAAAATAAGTAAGAAAAGTTTAACATTTCACAAGAGATTTGCTTTTATTTTTTAATTTTTAAATTTTTATTTTTCATTTATTATTTACTTCTATTTTCTACTTTATTTTAATGAAAATGTCATGACCATAACATAAGAGCAGAATTAAACCAACATGAGAAATTATTTTTTCATAAGTTAAAATAAACTAGCTTGGTGATTAATTCAAAATTATATTACAAACTTCAGTGTTCTTGCAGTAAGTATCACTGCATAAACAAATGAGTCAGGAGTCATAAACTAATGATGATTCTAAATGTTATTTAGAGAGACATTCTGTTCTTAATATATTTTAAATATTCTACACAAGGCAAAGTGGATCCAAGTAATCTGTAGGCAAAATAAGATTTTAGAGAAGTATATATTTCCAACAGTATTTATAAAATATTACCTTTATGTAAGGCATCATCCTGGACTTTGTGGAAAACACACAAAGGAGTAAGAAGTGGCCCTTCAAGAAACATATACAATATCAAGGTTTAACATGAAGCAGCATGTCTTCTCTAAGTAAAAAAAACATTGTACCAACTGACTTTACTGAAACTTTATATTTATTGCTCTCATTTTAGGTCATAGTGTCCTTCTGCATGCAGGCTGCTATAACGGACATGATATAGACTTAATAGCTTATAAAGAACAGGAATTTATTTCTCACAGTTCTAGAACAGAGAAGTTCAAGATTAAGGAATGGGCAGATCCAGGGAGAGCCCACTTCCTCATAGATGGCTATCTTCTCACTGTAAACGTACATGATGAATGAAGCAAGAGAACTCTCTGGGGTCTTCTTTAAAAGGACTGTATCCCACTTATGACCTAATCACCTCCCAAAGGCCCCTATGTTTTAATACTAGCACTTCCAGAGTGAGATTTCATAATATGATTTTGGAAGACATAAACATTCACACCATAGTATATATAAACAAAAAAAGACACAAAAACAACAAACAAAAAAATTATTTTAACTACCTATTATTTTCAACTACATAAACTTTTACTTCGTTTCTATATAATATTAAATAACTCATTTGAGTGATTCACTTATATCCAATGCATCTGAGTGCAATTAAATTTGCTTACCCAGCATATCCAGCAGCATATTTCTTCAGACTATCCCATTCCCCACCTTACAGGATTTACCACAATTAGAAGACAGGGGATAGAGGATAGATAGATAGATGTATACATAAACACACTTGTACATACACATATGCATATTTTTTCCTGTTAATGATACTCATGCAAATAAAATTTAAGCTCAAGGAAACCTGTCTTGTGTGTTACTTACTATCCAGTTTTTAGTCAACATCCAAAAACAAATAATCCAATAAAAACATGGATAGAAGACATGAACAAGTGTTTCCCCAAAGAACACATTCAAATGTTCAGTAGATACATGAAAAGATGTCCATCATCATGTATCATCAGGAAATTGCAAAGCAAAACTAAAAAGAGATACCACCTCACACCTGTCAGAATGGCTAAAATCAACACTACAAGAAACAAAAGGTGTTGGAGAGGATGTGAAAAAGTAACACTTGTGGGGGCTGCCTGGGTGGCTCAGTGGGTTAAGCCTCTGCCTTCAGCTCAGGTCATGATCTCAGGGTCCTGGGATCAAGTCCCACATCGGGCTCTCTGCCAGGCATGGAGCCTGCTCCCTCCTCTCTCTCTCTCTACTTGTGATCTCTCTCTGTCAAATGAATAAATTCTTAAAAAAAAAGAAAAAGTAACAATTGTGAACTGTTGGTGGTGATGCAAACTGATACAGCCATATTTGAAAACAGTATGGAATTTCCATAAAATTTAAAAATAGAAGTCCTTTGTGATCCAACAAACCTGTTGGTGTGTATTTACCCAATGAATATAAGAAAACTTATTCAAAGGGATGCTAGCACCCCTATGTTTATAGCAGCATTATTTATAAAGCTAAGATATGGAAAGCGCCCAAGTATCCATCAATTGATGAATAAAGAATAAGTGGTATCTATATACAATGGGATATTATTCTGCCATAAAAAAGACTGAAATCTTGCCATTTGCAATAACATGGTTGGAACTAGACAGTATAATGCTAAAAGTGAAATAAGTCAGTCAGAGAAAGACAAATACCTTTACTCATATATGGAATAAAAGAAACAAAACAAACAAGCAAAGGGGAAATAATAAGACATAGAAAGAGAAACAAAGCAAGAAACAGACATTTTATTACAGAGAACAAACTGATGGTTACGTGACGGTATCTGAAAGGAGTGATGGATTAAATAAGTGATGGGGGTTAATTAGAGCACTTGTCATGATGAGCACTGAGTGCTATATGTTATATTGTACACATGAAACTAATACAACCATATATGTTAACTAACTGGATTTCAAATGAAAATTTTTTAAAATCCCAGTTTTTAGCTCACATTCTGGCTTACAAAAGGGATTTAGTCAGGAATTTGGAGATTAGTTAATGAACAAATAAGGGGTGAACAGGCAGTTGTTAGATAAAATTACTATCCTTTCTGGCATTATCTTATACCTTTTATCTAGAAGTATTTTTAGCACTTTAGACTCTTCCTATTTTATTTTGAGTCATTTAAAAAAACTTCCTCAAAGGACCTTAGACTCCATCCAATTTGAGCAACAGTGTGAGAGAGGAAATGGTGTCCAGGAGGAAAAAAAAAAAAAGATGAAACTACTATTGTTTACTAGTGAATGCATAGTTCTTCCACAGAAGAAGCTCTAAATGGTCATGGCTCCAGCTTTATATGTGTTCAGTCATATGTTCAGAAGTAGGTAACACTATCAAAAAATATAAAGCATCTGAGATTATTTTCCCTTATTTGAAAGCTGGTGTATGAGTCTGCCGTAGTTTCTTGGGTGTTGATAGAAGATGCAGACTCATGGTTCAGAAATAATATAGTTTATTATTCACAGCAATAGAGGTATCCAGAATATTAACAGTATTTGTGTGTGTGTGTGTGTGTGTGTTTGTGTGTGTGTTTGTGTGTGTGTAGGGATGGGAGTTATATATCAGTTCTGAGCCTCAGTTCCCACAAGAAGAATCAAAACAGAGGCAGAAAATATTTGCAAACACAACAGGTTAAGTTAAAAAAAAAGATACTATTTCTGTCTTCCATGTCTATTCAATACAACCATCTTCAAAGGATGGCCTAGAACAAATAATAAATGCAGAAATGTAAGCAACCAATTGAAAAGTGTCTCCCAAGAAACACACTTTGAGAGTCTTCATTTGACAAAAATACTATAGGATATTACATGGATCAGGTGCATTGAATACTGGAAGGTTAAAATTACAAGGGACCAAATATTTTTAAGCAGTTCTGGCATCCAGTAGAGTTCAAATAGGTTTTATAAGATTGAGGAAAGAAGCCATCAAAACCTGGGCCCAGGGGCACCTGGGTAGCTCAGTGGGTTAAGCCTCTGCCTTCGGCTCAGGCCATGATCTCAGAGTCCTGGGATCGAGCTCTGCATCAGGCTCTCTGTTCAGCAGGGAGCCTACTCCACCCCCCCCCCCGCCCGCTATTTGCCTACTTGTGGTCTCTGTCTGTCAAATAAATAAATAAAATCTTAAAACAAAACAAAACAAAAATCCTGGGCCCAATTTTCCCAAAAGTATGATGCTGATTCTAGTCTCTATGATGTTATCCCTTGAAGACAATGTCTCTAATTGAGTTGAATTAGTTTACTAAAGAGCATACCCCCATTTGTTGTAGGAGATGAACAATATGCAAGAAGCAAAATGCCACATGGAAGCCACCTGGTCTTCAGTGGAACATAGAATCAGTTCCTTTGGGATGAATTTGTTCCACATTTGACTTCCCACTTAAGGGAAAATAAGAGTGCCTTCTAATAGATTTTAAATAGGAAATGACAACGGAAGCTTATACAAGATTATAAAATGGGAAATTTCATTTAGATAAGCAATCATTTCAAAGTCATCTTCTTAATATTACAGACTCTTCACATAATCATAATTTTATTTTGGTATTATATGGTAATTTCAAATATAGTAAATATAAAGAATTTACCTCTGTAATTATAGCGAGTCTGGTCGTAGTTTAATGGCAACAAATCTTCAATTTAGAAGTATGGTCTACCAATTATTAATACATTTGGAAATGGTGTGTTATCTTCACTCCACTTGTCTCACTAAAACAGTGAGCCAGAAAAAGGAGGTCCAAGCTGTTTACTATGGTCAAAATGGGTTGCTTTTGCACTTGGTAAAGAAGCAGTCATATTTTGGAAGAAAAAACTGACGCCAATAATATTTTCAACTTATTTTCAGAAAAGGAAAGAAAGGATAATCTAACCTAAAGCCAAAATCTTACACAAGGTGGCTGGAGAATGATCTTTTCCCAGATAAAGGGTTTTTCAACTTAGCCATGTTAGGAGGAAGAAGAGATGAGACATTGTGGACTTGACTAACGTTTGTACACTGTTCAAAAAGTTTTCAAAATAATGTGTATTATTTTTCTTCTTTTAGTTGAGACAAAAAAAAAAAACAAACAAACCAAAAAAAAAAAAAACACTAATGAGCTTACTCTTAAAAGGAGGTAAACAAGAAACTAGCAAAGATTGAGTGTTAGGTATTGTCCCCCTCCTTTTTTTTTTTTTAATTATGTTATGTTAGTTACCATACAATACATCATTAGTTTTTGAAGTAGTGTTCCATGATTCATTGTATGTGTAAAACACCCAGTGCCCCATGCAATATGTGCCCTCCTTAATACCCATCACCAGGCTCACCCATCCCCACATCCTTCTCATCTTTAAAACCCTCAGTTTGTTTCTTGGAGTCCATAGATTTTCATGTTTTATTTCCCCCTCCAATCCCCCCACTTCATTTTTCCTTTCCTTCTCCTAATGTCCTCCATGCTATTCCTTAGGTTCCACAAATAAGTGAAACCATATGATGATTGACTTTCTCTGCTTGACTTATTTCACTTAACATAATCTCCTCCAGTCCCATCCATGTTGATGCAAAAGTTGGGTATTCATCCTTTCTGATGGCTGAGTGATATTCCATTGTATCCTTGGATCACATCTTCTTTATCCGTTTGTCTGTTGTAGGGGATCTTGGCTCTTTCAACAGAATGGCTATAGTGGACATTGCTGCTATGAACACTGGGGTGCATATGGCCCTTCTTTCCAGTAAAATAGAGCTAGCCTATGACCCAGCAATTGCACTACTGAGTATTGACCTCAAAGATACAGATGCAGTGAAAAGAATTAGGTATTGTTAAAGCACAAATGCAGGGGATAGAAGTTATGGTACAGAAGAGGGAAGGGCAACCATATGGCAGAGTAGAATAAAGTAGCTCAGGAAGAAATTAGTCATATCCAGATATTGTAAGGCATGTGGGGTTGGCAGGGAGAGCATGAGAAATCATGAGAGAAGAGAGAGAAAATGGACCAGGCAGGAGAGGTTTATAACATTTTAACATCTAAGGTAAGCATATGCAAAGCAGAATAGGGAAAGAAATAAAAGTTTTTATAAGACTCAATACATAAGGAATAACGTGGAGGACACTGGGAGATGGAGAGAAGTGTGCTGGGGGAAATCGGAGGGAGAGACAAACCATGAGAGACTGTGGACTCTGAGAAACAAACTGAGGGTTTTGAAGAGGAGGGTGGCAGGTGGTTGGGTGAGCCCAGTGGTGGGTATTAAGGAGGGAATTTATTACATGAAGCACTGGGTGTGGTGCATAAACAATGAATTTTGGAACCCTGAAAATAAACTAAAAGAAAAAAAAGACTGACTACAGACATGGACCTCAGTGTAACACAGATATGGAACTCACTGTAATACCAGCCACTTCCCACCGACACACACAGACTATGATAATAATAAATAATAATGCAATTAAGAAAATTGCCTGCCAAATAATTTTTCCTCTTTTTTATTTTTATGATTATTATTTTTATTTTATTTTTAAAGTTTTTATTTAAATCGTAGTTAGTTAAAATAAGGTTAATATTAGTTTCAGGTGTACAATATAGTGATCAACACTGCCATACAATGGCTTAAATAAAAAAATGAAAAAAAAATTTTTTAAAGATTTTATTTTTAAATAAAACCTCTACACCCAAGGTGGATTTCAAACGTACAACCCCAAGATCAAGATTTACATATTTTACTGACTGTTCCAGCCAGGCACCCCAACAAATAAAAATTTTATAAAATTGTTGAGTTTGTGGGAGTCTCATTTGCTTAGTCAGTTAAGTGTCTGCCTTTGGCTCAGATCAGGATCTCAAGAGTCCTGGGATCGAGCCCCATATTGCTCATGCTCTCTCTCTCTCTCTCTCTGGCTTTTGCTCTTAAATAAATAAATAAAATATTTTTTTTAAAAATTGTTGAATGTTTAACTAGTTTTAAACTAGTAGACAGAGATGAAGATAAAGTATGATGTCATGGCACGGAAAAATACAACTTACACGTTTTTAAAAAAAATGTGCAATGCAAGTTACCTCACTTCTTTTATCACCACACTGGGACTTTCCCTACTGAGTTGTTGTAATGTAAGGACCTATTTTATATTTTTATATTTTAGCAAGAGGCTTTCATTGAGCTTAACCCTTAAACTGTCCTTGTTCCCCTTCCCCCAGGGGATTCACTTAAAAACAAGTCCTGGAAATCAGCTCCAGGTAACAAAGCCCATATACAAGGGTGGGTCAGGCCAGGTGGAGACATCAATCAGCGGGAGGGGGGCGGTGTTTGCATATTGTCTCCCTAGATACTAAGGAGTATGCCCCACTCCTCTGCCCTTTGGGAACCTTTTTTGCACCAATCCTAATCAAGGTCTAATAGGCTGGGTCAAATGTCTATACTAGGGTAAATTGAACCTCAATTGGTCATCTAGCCTCACTGTGGAGTTTCCTGTGTGTGTTAAAATCTCATTGGTCACCTGTGCGTAGCCAGGCCTGACTGCATGGCCTTTGCCCTTAAAAGCTAGACTGTGAAACAGCAAAGGGTTGCCTTCTCTCATAAGAGGTGTGGCCCCGAACGTTCGGTTAGATTCTTGATGCTTGGCATGAAATAAAGCTTTGCTTGACCTTTGCTTTACATCAGTCTCGCTCCTTTAATCATAGACCCATTATTGGGGCATAACAGTATTAATCTTAAAGTTATAAGTCCACAATGCATCCATCATCCATTCTACCCCTTAACATTCCCCTTTGGACAGACCCATGATCTAGAACAAGCCTTATTTTATAGTGCCTTGTAGGAGATTTTTGCTGCTGCCTAAATTACCTACTTTCCTCTCACCATTACCACGGAAATTGGGTCCACTGAAACAAAGGGGTAGTGTAAGAAATTAAGACTTCCATAAATCTCTTTAAATAATAAAGTATAAGATAGTGATACCTTTTTTTCTGCCACATAACCAATTCTTGCAAGAATAAGGTCATATAAGAGAATTTACAACACATGCTAGCATTATCCTACTGGACCCAGACCATTTGTATGTTTCTCTGTCTCTCAGAAATGTAGTTATTTACATGACTGAAACCTAAAAATTGTTTGATATGACTACTAATATCACCTACATTATTTGAAAGCCTGTTTAAGGCTTCTGTAATACATAGGCTTTGTAAACACTTATTAAGCATCTTGTATATATCAAACACTTTAAAAATCTCTGCTTTAAAAAAAAAAAAAAACTTTACCTCAATGGAACTTTGAGTCTGAAAAAGATACAGGCAATATACATGGCAACAGATAGAATAATTACATATTTGATTATATACTCTGAGGATGTCACCTTAAATTGATATGAAAACGATCAGAAGGATCTGGATTTCTTGTCAAAATTTTTTGCCTTAAAAAGAAATTGATATTTAGGGAAAGTTGTTTCTGAAAGAGGTCCTGTGTCAACCAAAAATGTTAAACCATGATCTCGCTAAATTTTCCAGTTGTGATCATTGCTTTGTTTAGCTGTCTTCTATTAAGACTGAATTTAGTAATTCAGTCTCAGATTTCAGTAAGTCTTTTTTTTAAAGATTTTATTTATTTATTAGAGAGAGAGAGGGAGGGGCAGAGGGAGAGGAAGAACCAGACTCCTTGCTGAGCAGGCAGCTGATGCAGGACTGGATCCTAGTACCCTGGCATCATGACCTAAGCTGAAGGAAGACACTTAACCAACTGAGCTACCCAGGCACTCTAGACTGTAAACTTCTTAAAGGTAAAAAAGTTTATTCTTCTAGTAGTTCCACAGACATTTCTAACATCCATAAGAAAGCATGTACTGATGTAAAATGCCAGCAAATCAAATTATTTAAAAAAGAAAGAAAGAAAGAAAAGATATATCTGGATAAAGAGAAAAACAGAAAATCTAATAATACATTGAATTATTAGAGCAAAGAGTGGAGGAAGAGAAAATAAATATGAAATAGAGATTTCCACTAAAAGAAAAAAATTGAATAAGGCAGGAGATTTAGAAAATTATTATGACAGACTTGAGAAAAAAATAAAATAGGAATTTTTAGAAAATAGCAATGAATGAAAAGGTCAATTGTTCCTACCTCTATAATATTAGCTGTTTGTTGTTGTTGTTGTTGCTAATTTACCTATTTAAGCTAATAAACAAAGAAAGGTTTCATTTAGGGATGAGGTTTCTCTCTCTATATATATATTTTTTCCATTTAGGGGTAAGGTATATATATATATACATAGATATATATGTATATATATATATATTTTTTTAATTTTAATTGTTAGAAAATGTGTCACAGAAAGTGTTTAAACTTTAAGATACAGATGCAACATGTAATGAACTGCATTGTTTGAACGTCTAATTTGTAAATGCTGTTAGAGGAAACCTGGTGGAAATGTTCTTATGTGATTGTGTTTCTGGAACTAAGTATATTTATTAATAAGGAATAGTTTAAAATTATGAAATGACCAGGAGTGGACAAGTTTCCTAATCCTATCAGCTCTTTGCAGCTCTTTTATTAGCCCCCTTCAGGAATATCAGCTTTTTTATCTAATTAAATTTTATATTAATGTGCTTTTGACTTTTGGCCTTTCTCTTCCTTCTGCTCTTTTTTTCCCCTAAATTACATGTTTCTGTTTAACAGCTACTATCAATTCGTTGTTATGAATACTCAACATCAATTTACTAACTCCAGAGATGAAGGAGCATCAATATTTAGAAGCGAAGAATACAAAGCCTTGGGCATCTGGATGGCTCAGTCACTTAAGCATCTGCCTTCGACTCAGGTGGTGATCCCAAGGTCGTGGGATGGAACCCCAGGTTGAACTTTCTGCTCAGCTGGGAGCCTACTTCTCCCTCTCCTTCTGCCTGCAGCTCCCTTTGCTTGCATTCTCCCTCTCTTTGTCAACTAAATAAAATATAATAAAATAAAATAAAATAAAATAAAATAAAATAAATAAATAATACATTTATTTATTTATTAAAATGCAATTATTACACAATACATAATGTATTGCATAATTATAATAATGATTAAATAATTTATTAAATATTTATATTAAATATATCAATTTAATTAAATAAATATTTTTAGAATGTAAAATATTTCAAATTTAGATTATTAAATATTAAATCATTATTTAATAAATAAATATCTAAACATAATTAAATAAATTAATTAATTTATTAAAATGTATAAAATAATGTTGTCATTATCTGAGCATGTATTTTTAAATAGTCTAAAAAAAAAATCTAATAAAGTCTAAATAAATTGAGTTCACATATTTATACAAGTTAACCCAGACACTCAACCCACAGTTTCAAAACTTTTGTTTTTATCTACTACTCAAAATACGATTGTAATGTATTTATTTGTAACTTTGACATAGCAAGGAAACTTGGAGGAAAAGGAGACATTTGCTTTTAATATTTGAAAATTATTTGGTGATTTAAAAAAAATAAAAACCTTAACACGTGAGCATTTCTTCTTAAATAACACTGTGAAGTTTCTGAGTCGCATTCTATTAAAATTGCTGATAAAATGGCCTCAGTTACTCATTTAAATTATCAGCTGAATGGGTAACAAATGAAGTAGAGAGCTTTTTAATTATTTATGAATGTATTGCTTGTGGAAGGAGTGCCACATAGAGTTACCTCTCTTTTTGGCTTTGTTTTGTGAGCAGTAGTGGAATCTATGAATGTGATTAAACATAAGGACATTCACAGAAATTCTTAATGAACTTCTGGGGAAGGGCAATAAGTGCAAGGAAAAACTGCAGCAAGACTAATTACAAATTTCAAGTGGTCATCGCTTAATTATAGAAGCTTTTAAGTTCAAGTAATATATCATTTTCATGAGCCTATCATATTGTATTAATTACCAAAAACTGCACTCTTGAACACTTATCTTTTCACATATTTCTTATTCTTAGTACTTAAAATTACCCTTATGATTGATAAGTAAATGGATTTTACTGACAATGCATTTATTTAAATAAATAAATAATGCTGTTTATATATATAAAAACAATTGAATATGTGTATGTGTTCAATGTATTTTTTTTCAAATTAACATCTTAATTCTACCACATTAGTTACAAATAAATATAGACTTTATAGATTCATCAAATATTTTATTCTCAAATTTATATGTCCTTTGTGAAGTAAATGAAACTGTATATATTAAATATAATCCTATCACATGTAACAGTTACTAGTGCATCCCAGGACATACATAGGTCAGGTCCTACTCAAGGCATCACGGATAACTGGATTTAACTTTCTATCCTAGGAGTCTTCTGTATATTTCTGTGGCTTTTATACTACAATCAGGAGGAAGAATTCTTTTGCTAAAAGCTTCCAAATGACTATGCGAGTAGATTATTTGTAGACTAGTGATATAATATTATAGTTTAATATGTGAAGCATGATAAAATAAAATGCTATTGCCATATTTAATTTGTTCAGTAAAGCATTCATTTAGTTATCAAGCATTCATTTTCTTTTTTTAAAGATTTTATTTATTTATTTGACAGACAGAGATCACGAGTAGACAGAGAGGCAGGCAGAGAGAAAGGAAGGGGAGCAGGGTACCTGCTGAGCAGAGAGCCTGATGTGGGACACTATCCCAGGACTCTGGGATCATGACCTGAGCAGAAGGCAGAGGCTTTAATGCACTGAGCCACCCAAGAGCCCCAAGCATTCATTTTCTTTATACAGAAGAGATAGAACAATATTATATAGTAGAAAATACAGTAAATAATCTAGAAACCTTGATCATTTTGTTTTGGCAATTTTAGAACATAACATTAGCTAAAGCTCAAGTGCAAGTTATATTTGTATCATAGGAGGAAAAGTTAATTAAAAGTTTGTTTATTACCATAGTTTAACACTTCAACAAAATGATAACGAGTCCAAAATCAATGAATATATGAAGTATACAATAAAAACAATAATCTTGAGTGTATGTGACTCACTGTAGGTATTGATAGGCTAGAAATCAAAGGGAAAGTATCTATAGGGTTTGTTCAGTTCCATGCTCATCAGATTAATAGGCTTTCTCATATTGCTTCCTTCACCACATTAATTTGTCTAATGAAGTTTTCAAGAGTTAAAGACAGTGATCGGTTCATGGCTGGAGAGAAGGTACAGAATCTAAGATAGTTCACCAGTGCTTATTATTTAAGAGAAAGACAGCATGGGAGGTGAGGGGTATATCATGCATCCTGTTTTCACTCCCTTTGTGGAGCACCTACCCTGGAGGTCATGTAATAATAACCAATGACCAAAAAACAATAAAAAAGCCCAAACATCCATGTGGAAGTGCCATCCCTGCCTGGAGATGAGTAGACTGCTCAAACAGATCCTGGGCAGGCATCTCAGCCCAGGCCTGTGCTGGGGAAGCTGGTTCCTGGCTTTGGGCGCAATCTGGAAGCCAGCAAACTGACGGGAGAGTGCAGCCAGGGTTAACAGGACTGATGATCTTTTTGCAGCCAGGCCGCGGGTGGACACCCGCTCAAGGAGCCAGGCTAGGAGGCTGCCCAGCGCCAGCGCTGGCAAAGCTTGCAGCCCCCGGGGCTTCCCCCGCACCCCAGCCAGGGCGGGGCCTCAGGAGGGAGGGGGGCGGGTCGGGGCAGATAAGGGGCTTTGCTAATTGCCAAAGCGAAAAGTGAGCTCGCGGAGGACTCAGGAGGGAGGAGGGCGGGGGCGGGTGGAGAGCCGCTGGGAGAAGGCGCTTTGCTAATTGCGGAAGCTGGAAGTGAGCTCACAGAGGATGTGGCTGAGAGTCTGGGAGGAGGTGGAGGGGCTGGCGGAGGATGGGCGGGCAGCGCCCTGGTGCTGTGCTGCGACCCAGTCGGGACGGCAGGACCCACCGGACTCGCCGACCGTGCGCTCCCTCGTGAGGCCTCCCTGTCCCGCTCCCGCTGCCTGCTGCCCCTCCCCGCCCCAAGGCTTCTCCGGACCACCCTCTGCACACAGGTAAAGTGACGGCGCGCCGCGCCCTCACCTGGAGCAGAAAGCGCGGACCCGACCTGGGGACGGAGAGGGGGGTTGTGGAGGCCCAGCCTCCCGCGAACCCCAGGGCACCGGGACCACCCCGGACGCTGCGCCAAACACAGGTCCGCATGGGGTCGGGCTGGGGACAGCGCCTTGAGAGGTGCCCCTCGCCAGCGGGCGCGCTAGCCGCCATCTTTTGGCAGCCCCCTTCCCTCCCCCACCGTGGCCCCGCTGCTTTTGTTCTGGACTTGGGATCCCAGGTGGAAACTAGTCCCTCAGACCTCCCTGGCAGCAAGGAGGGCAGGGAGGGATTCTTGGTTTTCTGCCCTGGCTCCTCCTCTCTCCCCATTCACATGCCTTCTGGCTTCCCTTTCCTCTCCTCATTGTCAGTTTTCTTAAATGGTTTTCTTCTGCATGTTGACCCGAAGAGCTATTTCATGAATGAATATACACGAAACTGAGTTGGAGCCCACCTGTGAGAGCCCACCTATAGAGGCCTTTCATTAGAATGGTCTCCGGTTCTAGCCTCAGTTCAGAATACTGCATGTACCTGAGGATCGAGTCCAGATGTTTCTTTCATCTCTGACTTGAATTTGAAATCCTCCTCAGACTTCAGCTTCCAGGATTTCTCCAGTCCTTGCTCTCCCACTGTCTTGGTGGGGATCCGCCATGAGTGTTGAACACAGGAATGAATGAATGATATATATCCCAGATTGCTGGGGCTTTGTCATGTTTTGCTGAGGTTGGAAAGGCTTGGTAGAGACCCCCTGTATGTAGATAGAGAGCTGCATGCAATTGCTTAGATAAACGTGTTCCCCACTTAATTGCTTGGGCATTGAACATTTCGCCCTTAACCTGTGGCTTGAGCAATTAGGAGACAATTTGGAGGTGAATCAGAAGATGGCTGTATCCACATGGTGGTGGTCTGAGTTTGGGAGATTTTCTTGGAGATTCAAACGAAAGATCTAAATTCTTCCAGTGGGGAGTGGTAAACATTTTATCGATGGGAGATGGAAAATAAATGGTCTGGTTAACCTTTCCCTCCCCCTCAAAACCCATTATTTGAAAACGCAAAAAGGGAAGTGAAGGGAGAAAACCTCCCACTCCCATTCCCACTCACCTCTATAGCCACCTCCTCTTCCAAAAACCTAACAGACAAGGTGCCAAGAAGTGTTAGGTACCAGCAGTGGTCTCAGAACTCATTCAAGGATCATGGTGAAAGGCATTCAAAGAGATTGTGGGGGAACAAGTTTAAGGTTTGCCTGGTCCCCTAAAAATTAATGGCACTAGAGAAGATGAGCTTTGGGAACTATAGCTTAATGGATACAATGTGTAAAAAGTTTCAGTGAGTCATGGTGGGAAGAGGCTATGAGGGCAGCAAACACAGTCTTAGATGATGTTATTAATAGCACTATAGGCTCTAGATTTCCTGTGGTGGTGGTCTTGGCAAGACCAGCCCGGCCAAAGTGGATACTCTCAACCTGGAACAGAGGGTCTTGGAGATGCCAGCATGTGAGGTATGATGAGAGGGTAAAATGATAGGAGGTGTCCTTTGGAAGGACTGACTCCTTGACTTTAAAAGGGAGAACCCAAATCTGTAGGTGAAATCTTTCTGGCTACAAAGAGGGCCAAGGCCTCCTAAGGCCAAGGTCTCCTCGTCACTTGCAAAGATGTCGAAGAACATATTCAGACATTTCAAAGATGTCCTCATATCATTGGTTCCCACTCTGGAATTCTATCAATAAGGTGAGAGTTCCTCTAGTTGAAAAAGAGATCTAAAAAGACTTCCCTTTCTCATGTAATTTCTGTAACCTCCAGGACACACCCACCTCCCCCTTCCAGCTCTGTAATGAAGCCACAGCTGGTGCCAATTTGTGGAACTCCTTAAAGGCTATTCTCCCTTATATACCCCCGGACCAAGTTCCCATGCTCCCTCACCCGATTTCCTGCACTCACCTCCCACCTGGTGTGTTCACACCTGCAAGTGCCTTTTACCAACCCCTTTGTCAAAAGGCAGCCAGAGTGACCTTTCAAAGACCTATCAGTTCCTGGCATTTGTCTCCATAGAAATCTGCACTGATCTTCTAACAAATTCTCAGTCCTGCAAAAGCACCCATAATCCTCCCATCAGTCTCTTCATATCCCTCCAACTGACTGATGCCTGTTCTGCCCCATCTCTCTGCCCTTCAACTACACTGCCTCCTTCTTCCTGTGGAGACCTCTCATGCCACCTGCCTCCAAGCACAGGTGATTCCCATTGATGGGAAGACCCTCTTCTCTCCCCCATCTCCCCACTCCAGTTACTCCCACTTATTCGTGAGCTCACAAGCCCCATGGTACACACTCTCCATGCAGCCTGCTCTTCCTTTTCTAGCACTGGCCTCCGTTTCTAGCTGTGGTAGTGTCATGGATGTCCCTCCCCAGCCAGCCTCCAAGCTCTCCTTCCCTTTAGCTCCAACACCTGACACAGTGCCTGGCACGTAGTAAGCCCTGGCTAGCTTCTAAGAGCCTCACTGAGGGCCTGAAAGCATTTTAAAAATGTCACTACGTAGGCTCCAAACTGTAGGCAGAAAAAGCTTTGCCTGGATTGACATTTTAGAGACGTATTCATCAAGTTGGATGTGTTCACTGACTTTGCCTTGTAAAATTTTTTAAAAAAAAAAGGTCCTCTGTATCGCTTCGCATCTAACGAAGGCGCATGTATACTATTAGACCACGTTATGAGCTTAATGGAAGGAGACAAGATGTTTTCGCTAAGAAAATGTATAAGACTGTTGAGGTCAAGTGGGAGGAAACTGTCCGTTTGTTGGAGCATTGCTATCTTACTCTATCACAGCCACTCATAAAAATCTGACACGGGGTGAGTCAGAATTCTCTGTCGGAGATGAGTTAGATCTGGCTCATGTTCCTACAGACATGAAAACCAGAAACGAAGAAGGAGGCTTTGAAAGCGTGGGTTGAGGAGGCGGTGTGGTTCACTGCGATGAGCTAAGTGCCCAGGGCCACCAGCAGACATGCCGGCCTGTGTCCTTCCTTTGTTCTGGGGTCCCTCTTGCACCATGTGGTGAGGCTGGTGGCTGGGAGCAGCTCAGGACAGGACCTGGTGTCATCTTACCTCTCCCACCCTCCTGTGGGCTCCAGTGGGCTCCAGTAGGTCCCAAGGGACAGCCTGCCTTCCTTGAAAAGCCCAGTAGCACTGGGAGCAGAAACTGGGACCAAAGAGTGAGCACCCTGTTTGACAAGCTGGACCAGCCACCTCTTCTTCAGATGCAGGGGGAGCCCTGGCATGCTGACTCCTCCCTTCTCCCTTTCCCCTTTCCTCTCTTCCTCCCTCTTTCCTTCCCCTCTCTCCTTCCCTGGTGGTGCCCTTTCCCAATGCCCACTTCATCCCTTTTCCTTTCTACATGCCTGTCTTCTAGAGTTTCTTCTCTTTCCTCCCCATTACTTCCCTTCATCTGAATCTCCTCTTTGGTTCCTTTGTCCCTGCTCTCTGCTCCTCCTCCCCTTCCCTGGCTCCTGTTCAGCTCCATCGCGAATGCAGGCAGAGCTGGACTAACATGCTCACTTGCTAGCTCAGCCACCCTCCAGAGAAGTCACTCTTCGGTGGCCACCTTCCTGACCCCCTGGTCGCTTCTCCACTTGTTCAGATATTGCTCTGAAGTCTGAGGAGGACAGAGCGGGGCTGCCACAGAAGCAGGCCAGAGGAGAAACCAAACCATGTGTCCACACTGTCCCCCAGCACTCCTGCTCTGAAAGCTTTCAGAGTCCTCAACAGGGTTAGGATTTAGGGGCTTCTTCAGAACCGGGAGTGAAAACAACCATAGGTCAAAAGAAAAGCTACGGCCCCCACACAAAAATAATAATCATAAATGAAAACTATGTTAACTCTGAGTCCCAAAGTTGAAAAATTGCCTTGAATCTGTCACTAGAAAGCACCCAAGGCCTCACTCTCTGGGTTCTGGGTGCCCTGGGAATGGCAGGAGGCTCTGACAGGCACGTGGGAGTGTCCAACTATGGGGGCTAGCCTGCCTGCTGGCTGGGGTGGGGGGTGCCTCCTGTGGCGCTGTCCTGGCCCGAACCCCTGCGGACAGGGTGTGGCGCGGCGTCCGGGATGGTCCTGGTGCCCTGGGGTTGGCGGGAGGCTGGGCCCCGACCACCCCACACCCCGCTCCTGTCCTGCGTTTTCTGCTTCAGGTGAGGGCGCGTCGAGTTGTCACTTTACCTGTGAGCAGAGGGTCCTCCAGAGAAGCCATGGGGCGGGGAGGGGCAGCAGGCAGCCGGAACGGGAACGGGACACCGCGGAGTCCGGGGCTAGGCTGCAGCGTGGGAGCGCAGGGGCAGCGAGTATGGTGTGTCCTGCAGTCCCGAATGGGCTGCAGCACAGCACCCTGGCGCTGTGCGCCCCTCCTTCCCGCCTGGGCAATTAGCAAAGCCCCTTCTCCTGGCAGCCCCCGCCACGCCCCCGCCCCCCTCCATCATGAGTCCTCTGAGAGCTCACTTCCAGCTTTGGAAATTAGCAAAGACCCTTCTCTGCTCCGGCCCCGCCCCCTCACTCCTGAAACCTGATCCCTGGCTGGGGTGCGGGGCTAAGCCCTGGCCAGCTACTGCATTGCCAGCTCCTGCGCTGGGCAGCCTCCTAGCCTGGCTCCCTGAGCAGGTGTCCACCGGCAGCCTGGCTGCGAATAGATCATCAGTCTTAAACCCCCGCAGCAATCTTGGGTCAGTTTGCTGGCTTCCAGATTGCGCACAAAGCCAGGAACCAGCTTCCCCAGCACAGGCCTGGGCTGAGATGCCTGCCTGGGATCTGTCTGAGCAGTCTCCTCCACTCCAGGCAGGGATGGCACTTCGACCTGGATGTTTGGGGTTTCGTTTGTTTTTTTTGGTCATTGGTTATTACATGACCTCCAGGGTAGGTGCTCCACAAAGGGAGTGAAAACAGGACGCCATATATAAGCATACAGCCATTCTAGAAAAATAGCTTGGGGTTCTCTCGGGAACGCGGCATTGGTCCTTGCACTATGGTTTAATAGAAAAGGGATTATGCACCAAGTTACTTAAATGAGCATAGGTTGAAATCGTTTACTGAGAGTAAATATTTTAAATAGTTATATTTTAACTAAATCTATCATCAATCATAAATCTATTACACGAAGGTTACAGGCAATTTAAAAGCAAGAGCACTCTCTTCAGGGTTTTAAATAATCCCTGTCTGTCTTGGCACATGAGAATGCAAAGATAGGAAATGGTTTGTAAAAGATCATATAATAGCTTTTACTAATTCTATTTATTTGACAGAGAGAGATCACAAGTAGGCAGAGAGGCAGGCAGAGAGAAAGATGGGGAAGCAGGCTCCCCGTCAAGCAGAGAGTCTGATGAAGGGCTTGATCCCAGGACCCTGAGATCATGACCTGAGCCCAAGGCAGAGGCTTAACAAACTGAGCCACCCAGACGCCCCCAGATGAAATACATTTCTGACTTAGAAACTTCAGATAGAATTATTTTGTCCATGATGACAACTGAAGAAAATGTGTCATCCCTAAACCTAACCTTAAACCCTACCAATGCTGAAACCTAAGCTGACCTTAAAGCCCAAACTAGAACCCTGAATCCCAAACCTGGAATGGAACCCAAAGCCTGTACCTGAGCCCTGGATCCAAGCCCTGAACCACGAACCCAAACCCTAAACCAGACCTCCAAGTCATGAAACCTGAACCCAAATCTCAGCATGAAGTCAAACCCCAAATTTGACCTTGAACTTTATCCCATAAGCCCTGACTCTTAAAGCCTAAATCATAAACTTAAATCCCTAAACTATAACCCTGTTCCCTTGTCCTTCACTCTAAATCCTCACCCTAACACTAAACCCAAAGCCTGATTAGAACTCTGACTAAAACTTGAACCTGAACCCAAATTCAAACCCTTCACCACACTTTGCTTATGCACTTGCCATTGATGGATATTTGCAGTTTCTACCTTTTGATTCTTGTGAACATTGTTTGGGTCGGGGGCTAGGGTTAGGGTCTTGGATTAGGGTAGGGTCCAGGCTTAAGACCAAGTTGAGGTCAGAGTGTGGGTCTGCATCAGGGCCATGTTCAGTGACACTGTTTGGGCCAAGGACTATTGTAATTCCACATTGTTTCCAATTCATTGTTCTTTAGCTATTTGGGGGGAAGTTGGGGGTCATTGGGCTCCATGCAGCTTGAATTTCCGGAATGAAATGGCTTCAGCTGGACCCCAGGAGGGAGCAGGACCTTCCACTGAAGGGTGAGCTCCCACAGTCCTGCACTGCCTTCCACCGCCTGCAGAGGGCGCCAGACCCCAGCTCCCGCCCTGTGCCCAGGCTTCACAGCCACAGCTGGGACCAGAGCCCCGCCTCTTCAGGACCCACTGTGGAGACTTCTGGAGAATGTGGGGCGCCTCCCACCCTGACTGACAAGCTGAGGAGGGTGTGGCTCTGCATCCACACTGACCGGACCCGTTGTGGAGGACACGACCACACTGGCAGCAGTCCAACCTCCTAAGGACCAGATGCTGGAGGAGCTGAGGAGAAGCCGGCTGAGTGGACTGTCAAGGGGTTCGTGGTCTCAGGACCCCACAGAGGAAGGGCGCCCTGTGTAGACACTGGGGCTTCTGTCGTTTTGTGTGAGGAGACGTGGCCTCCTGCTGTGCTGTGCCCGGGGCTGTGGGGTCCCCCCTTTCTGGGCTCGGATGCTCCTCGGTCCTCGTCTGTGTTTGTGTGCTCGCAGATTCGGTTCCTGGGGCTCCTCAGATGGTCTGCAGTCAGGGAGCGTCTGCCTTCTTCGGTGCTTGTGCTCTCCCCACCTCAGCCCTGCGGGGTCCTTCCCCTGTCCACACCCACTCCAGGCTTGCGCCGAGTCCGGAAATTCGGGAGCCAGAGTGAGGACTCTGTAGACGGTTTTGGGGAGAGTAGGTATTTTCCCAGTGTGGGTTCTACCCTGAGCACAGTGCCTCCCCATCTCCGTGTGTACCCCTCCCTGTCTGTCGTCATTGTTGCAGGGCTGTCAGATGACAGGTCTGTCACCTTCTTGGTTCAGGGTCTCCCGGGTATCTTGCTGTCTTGGATGCAGGTGTAAATGAGATCGTTCTCCGCAGTCTCTTTTTGATGGTTCCTTCCGAGCACGTAGGAGTGCCACTAATTTGTGCATATTGATTTTGTTCCTTGCAAGATCTTGAATTTATTTGTTCGATTGGCCTTAAACTCAATCTGCCAGTTATTTGACCAGCAGCATGGATTTAATTGGGAAGAGCAGAGAATGGCAGTCTGGGCTGTGCAAGCTAAGGTCCCATCACAGGCAAGTGCGAGAAACAAAGGAGAGGAACATTATTTCATGGTGGAGGAAGAAGTTGGGAAGGGTGCTTGAAGGAAAGTCCCTTGGAGAAAGGCAGGGTGATGGAGAATTCTCACCAGCTGAGCTGCAAAGCTCCTACAAAAAGTCAGGAGATGAACCACCAGCTTCCCGTGTGGGGCCTGGAATTGGTGAGTCTCTCCTGTGGGGGATTGCAATGTGGAGTCTGTAATGGGCACTGAGCAGCAGGTGCCCCCTTCCAGCCTCCCCTTCTGGCATCCCCAGTCCACTTTACTGGGGCTTCCCTTCCTGCTTTTGCACAGTTCTAACCAGATTTTGGTGGAACGTTGTGGAAAAACTGAAATTCCAAATCCACTGCTTCTACTGCACCTGAGATACAGGGGCCCATGATTTAATCCTCCCACGAGTCTCTTGCTAACATGTGTCCTCTCCATGTTGGGTGACCTGGATCTGGGAGGGCTTGGACTCCATCCCAAAGTCTGATGTTCTCTCTGCTTCCGTGTCGTCGTGCTAACATGGATGTTTGGAAGATTCATTTCCTCTGTGGTGATTTCAAAGTGCAGTCAGCTTGTTATAGCAGCACAAATACGTGCTGTCTCCACACTCAGATTCCCCAGCCGTCATTTCTTTACCACGTTTGCCACTTCACACGGGATGCTTCAGTGTGTTTGATCCCACACCAGGACAATGTCCTGCAGAACCACCACATAACCTGAAATGAGGAGATCATTACAGAACCCATCCAAGGGTTAGTGTTAGGAACCAGGGACATGGCAGGACTGACCTGAAGACCCCATGGAGAGCTGTCTGGGTGGCTGAGTTGACAGTGGAGGTGAGGGTGAGTGTCTGGCTCTGGCTTTGTGTCCAGGAGTCAGCTCTGTGTGGGTGTGTCCTCAGCTAGGCATGCAGATTTCTGCTCCTCTGAATCCTTTCCGGAGTTCCAAATGGCACAGTTTCCTTCTGGGCAGCAGGCTGAGTTCTCTGGGATTGCCCATGTGTCCCCAAATTGTAGGGCACCTACTGCAAGGCCTTTGGGGTCAGAAACCTGAGAACCAAACCAAACCAAAGGTTATGGTTAGGGCCCACCACATGGCAGGCCCGATCTGCCAGCACTCTGTCCATCTTTCTGGGGGAGGGGGCAGTCGAGGGATTTGTTCAGGGTGAGTGTCAAGCTCCAGGTTTGCATCCAGTGGCCTGCTGAATATGGGGGTGTCCAGAGGTAGGAATGCAGATTTCAGTTCCTCTGAATCCTTTCTGGAGCTACAAATGGCATGGTTCCTTTCAGGGTGGCAGGGTGAGTCCTATGGTGTTACTCGCTGTCCCCAATCTCTGAGGCTTTGGAGCCAGGCCGTTGGGGACAGACCTCTCAGGACAGAATCTAGGCTTAAGAGTTTGTGCCTATGGGCATGGCTGCACTGATCTGAAAGCACTGTGGTGAGGATCACAGGGGTCTGAGTTGAGAGCATGGTTCAGGATCAGTATCAAGGTCTGGGTTTGTGTCCAGGGGACCGCTGAATGTGGGGGTGGTCTCAGATGTCCAAGACGATTTCCCCTACTCTGAATCCTTTCCAGCATTCCAAATAGCCTGGTTTCCTTCTGGGTGGCAAGCTGAAATCTCTGGGATTTCTCAGGTCTTGCCCTTGCCCTTGCAAGGGCAAGATACTTTTTACAGTAAAAGAATTCACCAGATGAGCTGAACAGCAGAAAAGACACAGCTCAAGAGTTAATCAGTGAACAGGAATATCATGCCAAAAACTTCTTTGATAACACACTACAGAGCAAGGGAAGATAGGAGAGAAAGCTGAGATATAAAGGACAAACCCTCCAACTTTCCAACATCATTCCCTACTTGTTTATTTCCATTGCTGTCAGCTCCTTCCCAGTCAAAAATAAGTCACCTGAGCTAGCCTTTATTCTTCCTGAGATTGGGGCACTGCAAAGCCCACCAGAGGGGCCAAGGGCACCCCTGTACCTGCTGAGCTGAGCCCATTTGTACCCCAACCGTGAGGAGGTACCAGCCTGTCCCCCTGGTGCTCCATGGTCTGTGGCAGTCCTTCCTTCTGGACCCTGCTTTGCTGCTCTATTTTCGCTAACCCTGGTCTCAAACTAGGGATTGCTCCTGGAAGAGGAACTCAGGGAGATGAGGCTCAGGAGGGTCTCCCTGCCTGGAATCTTCGTGTGAGGAGTGCACAGCCAACAGATTTTGCCCAGGGACTTGCAAAATGCAGAGAGGCAGATTTCTTTTCTCTCTTTCTCTCTCTCTCTAGCCTCATACTAACCAGGAGTTCTTAGAACTTTCTTCAGTGACTTCTAGGTGTAGCTTGGCCACTTTTTCACAGAAAGGCCACTTGAGCATGATGAAACACATGTATAAGCAATTACTTTTAAAAAAATAAAAAGAATAAGCCAATGCACACAGACCTTTGACAGCAGCACAGGACGCTCAAGGGACCAGAGTCCCTACCTTGGGCAATAGTGGTAGAGGCCGGGTTCTGCCATGCAGGTCTCTAGACCTTTGGCAGTTTCCACGATTGCAAATCCAGACATGCAGAATCCTGAGGGACAACCTACTAACTGCAAAAGAGCAAAAATTCATCAGGATTCAGAGAGTGGAAATCCATTTGTACTGGAAAAGAAAGAAGTAGGCTTGCTGTGAATCCAGCAGGGAGGACAGGCATAGATAAAGGCTGGTGTATGGGTCACGGAAACTATTGTTTCTCAAGGGTCCTGCTGTCTCTGTAAAATGCTATGAGGACTGTCTCTTGGGGAACTCCTGCTTTCCTACCAGTGACACCCCCAGATTCTGCTTTGCTAGTCCCATGGATTCCTGGGGATACCCAGTTGATAAGCTATGCTGTCCTCATGACAACACTTGCTAATGGACTGAATGTTTGTGTCTTGTCCCAATTCAGATGTTGAAGCCCTGACCCTCAAGGAGTGCCATCAGGAGGTATGGGCTTTGAGAGGTGGTGAGGTCATGAGTATGGAACACTTGTGAATGAGATAAAAGCACTTCTGAGAAACGACCTGAGAGATTGTTCTGCCAGCTGTCATCCATGCAAGTCTACAACAGAAATATGGGCATTTATAGATAATGAAGCAGTCTCTTGCTAGATATCAGATCTCCCAGGATCTTGCTTTTGGACTTCTCAGTCTCTAGAACTGCAAGGAATAGTACATGTTTTGCTGTTTCAGCCACCCAGTCTGTCATCATTTGTTGCAGCAACTTGAACTGAATAAAGCAGAGCCCAAGTCCTGGTTAATCCCTGCTTCTACTCATTTCCCCTCAGAAAGAGCTTCTAATCCAGAACTGACCTCTGCTTTCCATACACGTGCTTCAGACTCCTTCTGTGAGAGCCCAGACTTTGTAGAAGACTCCTCCCTCATGGCAACCAGCATTCTGTGACTCCTGAGGACTGTCCTCCCTGACTGTATTGAGTCAATCAATCTGATTTTGATTCTGGAGTCCCAGGATCAAGGACTGCATCAGGCTCCCAGCTTCATGGGGAGTCCGCTTCTCCCTCTGACCTTCTCCCCTCTCATGCTCTCTCTCTCACTCTCTCTCTCTCTCTCTCAAATAAATAAATAAAAATCTTTTAAAAATCTGATTTTAACAGACCATAAGCTTGTTCTTGCTGGTCTTTGGAAGATTAGGCTTTAGCCCTTCGGAGAAAGTTCTGAATGGCTGCTTCATGAAGGGGTGAACTGTGTCCCCAAAGTCTCTTTTTGCTGCCTTCTAATCACAGATGCTGAGACAAATCCTCCCAGGTGTTGGTTTTTCAAAGCACTTAATGCTTTGGCTTTGAAGTTCCTCACTTGACAGTTCTGCTTTAATCAGTTTGTGACAAAACAGCCAATTGGTGGTGGATGCAAAGTGCACTGATAAAGTTAATATCAGGGAACAATTTTTTGAGTGTCATGCATGTGCACGTGTGTGCACACACATATCCATGTGCTAAGCATTATGGTAAATGTCTGACAAGAACTAAAACATCAAAAAGTCAGGATACCCCATTAGCTGATATTTTTATTATTCCTACATCCTAAACTATAAAAAACAGGGTCAGAGAATAAGAAGTGGCAAAAAGAATCAAGATTTGAGGCAGTTCGATTTCTCAGCCAGCCTTGATCAAAAGGCATGTACACCTGTGTCTAGTTTCAGCTCTCTGTAACCTTGCCATAACCTTGGATAAGCCATTCATCTCTCAAGTTCAGGTTCTTGGTCCAAGGAGGGAAGGGGCACAGGTTGAGTACCTCCAGTGGGACTTCCTGGCAGGCTTGTTCATCCAAGCATTCCTGTTTCAGTTTGAGTAATTAAAGCCAGTCTTTGTTTTACCGAAGGCCAAGCTTGTCCAGTGTGTCCATGCCACCAGCCAACAGCATTTGTCCATGCCATGTAACAACTGAGCAACATTCATAGGAATGGGGGGAGGAAAAGATGTCCACAGTTGTTGACAGATGTTCTGCATGGAGGAACAGGAGCTGGGGCCATCACCTGCTGTTTCTAGTGGCCTTCTCTGTCGAGTTAAAATAAATGGCAATTATTTGCAATGACAGGGATGAAAGTAGAGGGTATTATGCCAAGCGAAATAAGTCAGTCAGAGAAAGACAATTATCATATGATCTCACTCATATGTGGAGTTCAAGAAACAAACCAGAATCATAGGGGAGTAAAGGAAAAAAATAAAACAAGATGAAGTCAAAGAGGGAGACAAACCAGAAGAGACTTTAAAAAAAAAGATTTTTATTTACTTATTTGACAAACAGAGATCACAAGTAGGCAGAGAGGCAGGAAGAGAGAGAGAGGAGGATGCAGACTCCCCAGGGAGCAGAGAGCCTGATGTGGGGCTCGATCCCAGGACCCTGAGATCATAACCTGAGTTGAAGGCAGAGGCTTTAACCCACTGAGCCAGCCAGGTACCCCTCAGAAGAGACTCTTAATCACAGTAAGCAAACTGAGGGTTCTTGGAGGGGAGAGGGATGGGTGGATGGGGTAACTGGGTGATGGACATTAAGGAAGGCATGTGATACAGTGAGCACTGGGTGTTACAAAAGACTGATGAATCACTAACCTGTATGTCTGAAACTAGTATTATATGTTAATTAATTGTATTTAGATTAAAATTTTCTTTAAAAATAATTTTAAAATAAAATAAGTAACAATCCAATAATGATCAGAGTTATCCAGCAGGGAGTATCAGATCTAGATGTCAGTTAAATTTAAGGGGCTTGCCGAAGTTTAGGAGAGTCACGCTAGGTCATTTTCCTGTGTGGGGAAGTCTTCAGGGGCAGTTCCAAAGACAAAGATTATTAATATTTCTCCTTCCCCCATTCCTCCTAGAGCCAAAGATGTTTCCTCCACTCACCCACTGGCCCTGTATGTAGGTGTTGCTTTCTCTCTACCAATCAAAAAATCAGTGAGTAACTATAACTTCACCTTTTCCAATATCCCCCTACCCCCGACCTTTGGTCTTTAATGGCCATGGGCAACAGGGACAAAGACATTTTTTAAAAACTTACAGAGATCTATTATGCTCTACTACCTTGGCCCGCATGGGCCACTGCAAAGGGATTCTGTGAACCGTGTACTCAGATGAATGGTCATTATCTTCAAAAAGGCAGGGGCAGTGATAGACACAGGAACCAAAAAAGCAAGAGTTAATGGACCATCAGAATAATGGAGTACCAACACTTTTTTGTCCTTGGCTTATGCTTCTTCATCCATTTCCAATCTATTTTAATGTATGGTGTAAGGAAATGGTCCAATTTCATTTTCTGCATGTGGCTGTTCAATTTTCCAGACCCCAAGGCCAATGGCTCCTTCTCTACCCCAGCGGTGGCATGCTGTGCCTTCCCCACACTGGCTCCTGGGGAGCGCAGTGACAGATGTGTACAACCATGCTTCTCTCCCAGGCAGAGGGGATGCTAGGACAAAGAGTACTTCGCTCCATGCGGCTATCTTCCACAGTGCTATGGAGACTAACTCAGGCAAGCAGCAGCATCCCCAAACCCAACCCTGGTTTCCCAACAAATGCTGTGCTTTCCCAGGGGAGATGCCCAGGCAAAGAGGCTTTCGCTGTATGTGGGTTTCTCCCACCCCGAGACTGGGCTCAGGCAAGCAGCAGCAGCCCGCACAACATTTCTCAGCGAATGCTGTGCTTTCACAGAGGCTTTGGCTTGGAGCTAACAGCACTTCGCCGCTGCTTCCGCAGCAAGGCTTCAGTCGCGTCAGGGAAGAAGAGCTGCGGGAGAGCTGGTGCCTCTTGCGCCTTGCTTTACCTGGCTCCATGTTCGTGTCCTGGGTTCACCCTGCCAGGCCGAACTCAGCAGACACAGTCACAACCGTGCAGTAGCGTGTGTAGCCTACGAAGGCACTCTACGCACCTTACCAACTCCCGGTGTAGGTATCGCTTGGCCATTTACTCTGGCCCTCAGGCAGACTCGCGGACTAAGCCAGTGCTATCCCCACAGGAAAGGAGTGGTGACAGGATCCCTGCACACCGCCCGTGCACTGAATAGGGAGCTTTGGGGGACTTTCCCCACTCCTTCCCCTTAAACCCCGTGCCTCCTCCAAGCTTCCACATCCTAGAGGAAGACGGCATCTGATGGCCAAATCTTTCTGGGAGTTGTTGCTCAAGTTCAGAGTAGGCGCCTGGTGGCAAGCCCATGGCTCCACCACGGACAGGTGGCCAAGGAGCTGCTGTCTCCTTGGGCCCAAAGGCTCAGGACAGGCATGCTTTCTGCCCAGACTCCTTCCTCAGAGTGGAGCCCTTTCCCCTGCCCTAATCTTCCCCTTGTGTCTCCTTAGCAGCCCGGCTTCCTTCGCTCTGCAGTGACAGACGTGTCCCTTTCCTTAAGGCTCTTTCCACAGGCGCCACTGAGCTTCTCTCTCAGGCAGTGGGGATGCCCAGGCAAAGAGGATTTCGCTCCGTGCGGGTTTATTACACCATGCTGTGGAGACTAGCTCCGGCAAGCAGCTGGCAGCATCCCACAGACCCGACTCTGATTTCCGAAAGAATGCTGTGCTTTCCCAGAGGGGATGCCCTGGCAAAGAGGCTTTCGCTCTATGCGGGTTTCTCCCATCGTGCTGCAAATACTAGGCAAGCAACAAAAGCAGCCCACAGAACCGACTCTGATTTCCCAGCGACTGCTATGCTTTCGCAGAGGTTTTCAGCTTGGCGCGAACCGCACTTCGCTGCTGCTTCCTCAGCAAGGCTTTGGTCGTTCGCTCTGTCACGGCAGGGAAGAAGAGCCACGGGAGAGCTGGTGCCTCTTGGGCCTTGCTTTCCCAGGCTCCAAGTTTACGCCCGGGGTTCACCTTGCTAAGCCGAACTAAGCAGACACAGTCACAACCCTGCAGCAGCGTGCGTGGCCTAGCATGGCACTCTATGCCTATTACCATCTCCTGGGGTAGGTAAGGCTTTGCCTTTTGCTCCGGCGCTCAGGCAGACTCGGGGTCTAGGCCACTGCCTTCACCACTGGAGAGAGGAGGCGACAGGATCCCTGCACACGGCCCGGGCACTGGGATGGGGAACTGTGGGGGACTGTCTCCACTCCTTCCCTGGCACACCCCCTGCCACCCACAACGCTGCCACATCTTGTTGGAAGACGGCATCTGACTGACCATTTCTCCATGGGGTTGTTTCTGCGAGTTCCGGGTATGGCACCTAGTGGCAAGCCCAAGTCTGCCCTTGGGACAGGTGGCCCAGGAGATGCTGTCCCCTTGGGACCAGAGGCACAGGACAGGCCTGCC
Source organism: Mustela nivalis (assembly GCF_964662115.1). Lineage (NCBI taxonomy): Eukaryota > Metazoa > Chordata > Mammalia > Carnivora > Mustelidae > Mustela > Mustela nivalis. Next base: position 191,458 of record NW_028136114.1, on the reverse strand, counting down.
TTCTGCCCAGACTCCTTCGTCAGAGTGGAGCACGTGCCCCTGCCCTAGTCGTCCCCTCATGTCTCCTTAGCAGCCAGGCTTCCATCTCTCCGCACAGGGAGCGGGTGACACTTGTTTTGCCACCGGCCTGCTGTGTGTGCTGCGGCAGGTTACCCTGCTTCCCGACGTTTCCCAACTCCAAGGCCAAGGGTTCCTTCTCTTCCCCGGGGACAGTGTGCTGTGCCTTCCCCACACTTGCTCCTGGGGAGCGCGGTGACAGACGTGTCCCTTTCCTTAAGGCCCTTTCAGATATGCAACCATGCTTCTCTCTTAGGCAAAGGGGTGCTAGGGCAAAGAGGATTTCGCTCCATGCTGGTATCTTCCACCATGCTGCGGAGACTAGCTTAGACATTCAGCTGCAGCATCCCACACATCCGATTCTGATTTCCCAACAAATGCTGTGCTTTCCCAGAGGAGATGCCATGGCAAAGAGGCTTTCGCTGTATGCGGGTTTCTCCCACCCCGAGACTGGGCACAGGCAAGCAGCAACAGAGCCCGCAGAACCGACTCTGATTTCTCAGCGAATGCTGTGCTTTTGCAGAGGCTTTGGCTTGGAGTGAAGAGCACGTCGCCGCTGCTTCCTCAGCAAGGCTTCAGTCGCGTCAGGGAAGAAGAGCTGCTTGAGAGCTGGTGCCTCTTGGGTCTTGCCTTCCCGGGCTCCAATTTCACATCCGTGGTTCATCCTGAAAGGCCGAAATAAGCAGACAGAGCCTCGACCCTGCAGCAGCGTGCGTGGCCTAGGATGGCACTCTGCTCACAATGCCATCTCTCGACGTAGGCAAGGCCTGCCCTTTCGCTCTGGCATTCAGGTGGACAGGGGACTAGGCCAGTGCCTTCTCCATCCTTGAGGAGACGTGAGAGGATCACTGCACACCGCCTGTGCCCTGGGATGGGGAGTAATGGGTAACTGTCCCTGTTTCCCCGGGACACCCCCTGCCTCCGCCAATGCTGCCACATCCTGGAGGAAGACGGCATCTGATTGCCCGTTCCTGCAGGAGGTGTTTCTGCGAGTTCAGGGCCGGGAGCTTGGTGGCAAGCCCTCATCTGCCCTCTGGACAGGTGGCCAAGGAGATGCTGTCCCCTTGGGACCAGAGGCACAGGAAAGGCCTTCCTTCTGCCCAGACTCCTTCCTCAGATTGGAGCACGCTCCCCTGCCCAATCGTCCCCTCGTGTCTCCTTAGCAGCCAGGCTTCATCTCTCTGCACAGGGAGCGGGTGACAGTTGTCTTGCCACCGGCCCCCTGTTCCTGCCAGGGCCGGCTCTCCAGCTTCGTGACCATTTCCCGACCACAAGGCCAAGGGCTCCTTCTCTTCTCCTGGGACAGCGTGCTGCACTTTCCCCAGACAGGCACCTGGGGAGCCCAGTGACAGACATGTCCCTTTCCTTAAGGCTCTTTCCACAGGCGCAACCACGGTTCTCTCTCAGGCAGAGGGGATGCCCAGGCAAAGAGGATTTCGCTCCATGCGGGTTTATTACACCATGCTGTAGAGTCTTGCTCAGGCTGCTATTTGTGATGACATGGAACTAGATGGTATTATGCTTGGCGAAATAAATCAATCTGAGAAAGACAACTATCATATGATCTCCCTGATATGATGAAGTGGAGATGCAATATAGGCGGTTTCGGGCGTACGAAAAGAAAAATAAAAGAAGATGGGATTGGGAGGGAGACAAACCATAAAAGACTGAATCTCACAAAACAGACTGAGGGTTGCTGGGGGGAGGTGTGTTGGGAGAGGATGGTGGGGGTATGGACATTGGAGAGGGCAGGTGCTATGGTGAGTGATGGTGAGTGCTGTGAAATGTGTAAACCTGGTGATTCACAGACCTGTACCCCTAGGGATAAAAACACATTATATGTTTATAAAAAATTTTAAAAAATAATTTAAAAAATCCATCAAAGAAAAAACACATATTGCAAGCCCAGAGCTAATCTCATATTCAATCAAAAACGTTTGAAGGTTTTCCCCTTAAAGATCAGAAGAAAGACAAGTGTGTCCAATTTCACTACTCTCATTTGACATAGTACTGGATGTCCTAGCCAGAGAAACAAGGAACACAAAGAAATAAGAGACTCCAAAAAAAAAAAAAAGGAAGAAGTAAAATTTTCTTTTTTTGAATAACATGAACTTACATGTTAAAAAATCCTAAAAACCTCACAAAAAAATTAGAATAAACAAATTTAGTAAAGCTGCCAAATACAAGATCAATATATAAAAGACAAGAATTTTGTTTTGTTTCATTTTTTTAAATATGGAATGCTTCCCAGTTTGTCATGTCATCCTTGTTCAGTGATCACGCTAAACTTCTCTGCATCATTCCAATTTTAGTATATGTGCTGCCAAAGTAAGCACAATACAGGAGCATTTTAACACTCTAATGATGAACTATCTGAAAAAATAAAGAAAACAATCTAATTCACAATAGCATCAAAAATAATAAAATACTTAGGAATAGATTTAACTAAGAAGATGAAAGATCTGTACTCCATAAACTATGACATTGATAAAGAAATTGAAGGATAGACAAATGGAAAGATAGCTCATATTTATGAATGGTAAGAATTAACATTGTTAAAATGTCCATTCTACCGAAAACCATCTGTATATCCAATTCCTATCAAAAATCCAATGTTAGGGGTGCCTGGGTGGCTCAGTGGGTTAAGCCGCTGCCTTTGGTTCAGGTCATGATCCCAGGGTCCTGGGATCGAGCCCCACATCAGGCTCTCTGCTCAGCAGGAAGCCTGCTTCCTCTTCTCTCTCTGCCTGCCTCTCTGCCTGCTTGTCATCTCTCTCTGTCAAATAAATAAATTAAAAATCTTTAAAAAAATCCAATATTATTTTTTTTACAGAAGTAAGTAAAGAATCCTAAAATTTATATGAGACCATAAAAGACAACAAATAATCAAAGCAGTTCTGAGAAAGAATGAAGAAGGGAGATTACACTTCTTGATTTGAAACTATACTACAAAGCCCTCATGCCCAAAACAATAAAGTATACTGGCATAAAAACAGACCAATAAACAAGTAGAACAGAATTGAGAGTCCAGAAATAAATCCTTTCATACAGTCACCTAGTATTTGACAGGGGCCAACATATGTAATGGGTAAAGATAGTCTGTTCAATAAATGATATTTAAAACTGAATAATCATATAAACAGTATGAAACTGGAACCTTATATCACTCATAAGTCTTAACTTGAAATAGATTAAAGACTTAAAGGTGATGCATGAAACTAAATTTCCTAAAGGAAAACATAGGAAAAATTCTCCTTAACATTGGTCTTGCCAATAGATTTTTGGATACCAGACCAAAAACACAAGCAAAAAAAGCAAAAATAAATAAATGGTATTACATCAAACTAACGTTTCTGCATTGCCAAAAAAAGAGAGAGAGAATGAAAACACAATCCACAGAATGTAAGAAAATACTTACAAATCTTCTATCTGAAAAGAGGTTAATAACCAACAGATACAAATAGAAAAAAATATATAATTAAAAAAATAGCAAAAGGATTTCAATAGACTTTTTTTTTCAAAAAAGTTATATAAATGACCAACAGGAGCATTAAAAAGTGCTCAACGTAAAAACTCAGGGCAAAGTCCTTATGTTGTTGTTGTTGTTGTTGTTTACCTCTGAAAAACACAGCAAGATTAGAATATATACTGCCAAAAAATTGAAACTAACAAATTTTGGTAAATATTGGGGAAAATGGGGAACTTATGCACTGTGATAGGGATATAAGTTTGTATGGAAAACAGTATGGAGATTATTCATATTATTAAAAGTAAAATTTCCATATGATTCAGTAATCCCACTTCTAGGTATCTATCTAAAGGAAACGAAGTCACTGTTCAAAGACATATCTGCACGCTTATGTTTATTATAAAATTATTAACTCTAAGCAAGAGATGGAAATATCTTCAGTATCCATTAATGGATGAATGAATAAAATAAGTATGGTAAATATATACTGTGGAATACTACTTAACCATGAAAAATTAAGAAATACTGCCATTTACAACAGCATGGATGGATCTTGAAGGTATTATACTAAGTGAAATATTTCAAAGATTTTATATATTTTTTTAATTTATGTATTATGATATCCCTTACATACAGAATCTGAGGAAAAGGAAAACTAATGGAAACTTAGAGTTGAGTTGACAAGGGGTGAACCTGGGGTGGAGTAAGGTGGTCCAAGGGTGCAAACTTGCAACTATAATATGAAAAAGTTCTGGGGATCTAATGTACAGCATGATGATCATAGTTAATAAAATATACATACTTTTTTTAATTGTGCTTCCCTTTATTAAACTTTGCATATATCACATTCTTACAAGTTGAAAGTTTATAGCAATCTTGTATAAAAGAGGTCTGCTGCCACCATTTTTCTAACAACATTTGTTCATTTTGTGTCTCTCTGTCACATGTTGGTAATTCTTGCAATATTTCAAGTTTTTTTCATTATTATTGTATTTGTTATGGTGAACTGTGATCAGTAATTATGACCCACTGAAAACTCAGAACTAGTTTACTTAAGGTATATACATTGTTTTTCTTTAAAAACATAATGCTTTTGAACAGTACAGTATAGTGTCTATTTTTTATATGCACTGGGAAACCAAAAAAAATAATAATTTGACTTAGTTTATTGAGATAATCACTTTATTGAGGCAGTCTGGAACAAAACCCACAAGACCTCTGAAGTTTATCTCTACTATACTATATACATAAAAGTTGCTAAGAGAGTAGATCTTAAAATTCCTTACGATACATGCATAAAAAACAGTGGCAACTATACGAGATAGTAGATGTATTAACATTTTTGTGTAGATTATATTGCAATAAAGATGTATACCAATTTATCAAATTGTACAAAATTTACACAATGTTAAAAGTTTGCAATGTTATAAGAAATCATTTCTTAAATTTACAAATATGTGGATTTTTTTCAATAAAGCTGGAATAAACTTTTTGTAGAATTAATCTATTTTTCAAAAAATGAAGTAAGGCAGTAGAAACTGCAACTAACTCTGAAATAATAGAATATAAAATCCATTTTCGTTATATACACTGTGACAAAAAGTATTACTTGGTTTACAATGGAGGAGTACTTATGAAGCATGAAGGATGGTCTATAAAAAAGGCTGAAAGAGCTCAGTTTTAAGGTTTAAATTTAATATCTTCTTTTGAAATACTAAACTGACCACCCAGTGTTCCAAACATCAATGTCTTAACTGCATGAATTTATTTCATACAACTCTATAATCTAGTTTCATAAGAAAGCAGCATGCAAATTTTGAATAAGACAGACTTGCTTAAGTTTCTTTATGTTCAACAGTAAAGGATACCTTCCTAAAAATAAATAGAAGAAAAATCATCATATTTATTATGATAATTATTATTCATAAGGAGATTCATATTGAATTAGGGAATATATATCCTCAGAGGGGGTAAAGTAAAATGAAATTTATTTTGGTAAATGTGTCTATGAATAGTCAATACAATGCCTCAATATAAATGAATATTACCATTTTGAACAATTTAATTACTATTACTAGAATTATTATAAGTATAAAAATAGCTATCATTTTAGCATGGAATATGAGACTCTCATGCTCCATGCTTCATCACATCCACACAACAACGCTGCATAATAAGTATTATCATCACCATTACATGGGTGAAAAAACTGAGGCTAACACATTTAGATAACTGGTTTATGATTACATGGCTAGTAAAGATGCATCACACTAATTTAGGCTTTATGATTTCAGAATTGTACTCTTTCCACTGCACATTCTATTACTCTGTAAATACTTGGCCTGTTTTCATTTGGTTCTTTAATATTATTCATGTGGTGATGGCTTAAAGCTTCATTTAAAGGAAGCTTAAAAATTTCATTTAACCAAAAGCTCCCAAGAATTAAAAATGCCATGGATCTAATGTAGACATGGATATCATTAGTTAATGGGTAACTATATATTTTCCACCCTAGTGAGATAACAATCAGAGTATTTTTCTAAGTTTTAGTCTCTCAGTGTTAAAAAGGACTTTGTTAAAATAGAAATATTTAGACAAAGGTGATCAAAAGTCTGGATCAGGTCACCTTAAGGTAAATATTAGGAAACTGAATTTGGGGGGACCTGGTCTTCCCTACATAGTAGATAATTTGGGTATTAGGGCACCCATCTCTCAAATGGAGATTTGAACACTGAGCTATGATATAATGAATGGTTTCAAGTATTTAGTAGAGTATAGAAAAGCCCTTTAAAGCCTGGTCTTAGCCTAGCATTGCAGCTTCTGGGATATCTGTCTATCTATCATCTATCTATCTAGATATAAATTTGAAAGCTTTTTTAACTTAAAGATTTTGAGAAATAGAACATAATCAGCACCATAGAAGATCTGTTTATGATAACAACCTAGCCCCTCCGCCCAGTTTGTTAATATTCTCTCTTATTTAATGTAACATTGTGCAAATAGACCACTACTGATCTGCCGTTATGAATGAAATAGCTATAATCATCTGTTTGCATATCCTGGTGAAAATATTCATTTAGTTCCATGTTGTATTTCTAGGAATGGACCAAATTTTTATTTTTATTTTTAAGTTTTCTAAATATTGTCCAACTTACCTCAAATGTTTTTATTATGGGCACTTTCATTCTTTCACATTCTTGCAAGGCAATTTTACTGTTGCCCAATATGGTAAGTGTGTAATAGTATGTCATTTTAGGTTTTAATTTATTTTTAATTTAATTTAATTTAATTCCAGATTCATAATAAAGATAAACAGTTTTTATATATGAGTGGCCATTTGGATTACCCTTTCTGTAAAGTACATGCTCAAATCTTTTGATATCTTAACATTGTGTCATACTGACTTCTTTAATAGTAGATTTTCTGAATGAACTTTTAGCTGTGTAGGTCTTCTCTATTTTATTTTGAACTTGTTTTCATTTCAAAATCTTTATATTTATTTTCATAATCTGCTTTTATTTTGCTTTGTCTATTATCTATCTATCTATCTATCTATCTATTTATTTGCAAGCAAGAGAGAGCGAGCAAGTGAGAGTGCAGGGAGGGATAGAAAAAGAAGGGAAAAGAATCTTAAGCAGGCTCCAGGCTCAGCACAGAGCTCAACTCTGGGCTCTATTTCACAACCCTGACATCATGACCTGAGCCAAATTGAAAGAGATAAAATAAGATTAAGGTATTAAAAAAAAAGGAAAAAGAATTGGAGGTTTAATTAAGTGAGCCACCCAGGCACCCCTGTGGTATCTTAAATTAGCTGTCATATCTTTAAAGTTCTAGAGTATCCATTTGGTTCATTTATAAAACCTTTCTCAATATCATTTTTAGTGTCAGTTTTTTGTTCAATTTCCTTCCCCTCTCATTTCTTTGAGCAGAGTAATCAAGCCATTTTACAATCTTTATTGATCATTTTAACATCATACTTAATCCCATTTTGTCTATCAAATCTTGTTAATGGTTTTTCTTTGTGTGCTTTGTTACATTTTGCTATGTTCAAGACATTATATTTGAAACTCTTATTGAGTAGGGATAATTAAGAGCTATAATAATGGTATGGTCCTCCTTGGCAGGATTTTCTCTTATATCTGAGACTCTACAAGACAATCATACTCCAAATTCAGTGATTGGCTTTCTCAGTTTACACAGTAGGCAAGGTAGGCTATAGTCTTATTTCTGCTTCTCCTTGTGCTTTGGGGATCTCAACTTAAATTTGGGTTGTACCAAAGTCCTCAAATTTGATTGCTGCTGGATTTGTTTCTCTAGTATCACGAGTCTATTAACAACACAGCTCAGTGTGTTTTAGCAGTTTCAAATGCTCTCATAGCTAAAATGGCTTCAGGGCATATATCTCTAGGCTCTCATTGTATTTCGTATTTTGGCCCAGTAATCCCTCACTTATTTTTATAATCATTCTGATATTTTTAACTTTAAAAGCTATTTTGTCTGGATTTTTAGTTGTCTTAAGTAGGAGTTTTTAGATCACCATTACTAGAAGCAACAACAAATATACATGAAAATATCTGCAGTAGTTTGTCACATCTTTATGGCTTTGAACTTCCATAAGCTGAGGCATCCTTCTCTAATCACTTAGGCAAACTCCAATTTACCCTTTAATACAACACAAAAATTGCTTCATTTAAGAACATGTTCAGGGATGACTCTTCCCCACTGTTCTTACCAACATTGCCACACACTCTTTGCTACCCACACCTTGTTTATGAACTTTCGTTAGGTATATCAGCGTGACCAGAATTTTGCTCTATTGTATTTTTGTCCTTTAGAGCTTTAATTAAATATGAATTCCATAGAAAGTCTGTCCCTTTTCTTTCAAACCTGGGTTAGTTATTTCTTCTCATTTTTTGTCAGAAGTTACTTTATTAGAGAAACTTATAGCTCTATTGTGACTTTGGAGCCTTTACAGTGTTTTGACTGGAAAAATCACCCATCCCTGAGATTTTTACGCAGCTTCCTAGCTGATAATATTCAGAAATCTGTTCAAAACAGACTTTTTCAGGGAGGCCCTTTTGGACCACTCAGTTTAAAAACCTCTTCTCAATCACTGCTCTTTTTAAAATGTGCTTATTTAGTTCAAATATGCATCTCTATTAAAGAAAAATCAGTACTTTTTTTTTTTTTTAAAGTTGGCTTACCTATTATCTATCTCTCCCATTAAAATGATTCCTCTGGGCTGGGGTTTTGTTGTGCTCATCTTAGGCCAGGCACTCAATAAATTGTCTCTGAATGATTGAATTGTTTGACTCCCTTGCTAGATTCTCAACTTCATGAGGCCAAGGATTGTTCTATTCAGTCCTTCTTTATCCTCAATGTCTGTTATATTGCAGTCACTTACGTGACTAATGGGAAAAATCACGGAAAGAAAGAGTTAAAACTACAGAAAAACCCTGTAGGTTCAATAACACAAAGCTTTCTAAAATTATTTAGCCCAGGAATTGAATACTGGCTGCACTTTTGATTTTTTTTAAATGGTATTGAATTTAATTTAAATGGAAATACTGGAATGGTAGAATAATAAAAAAATTATAAAAGCAACTTGCTCCTTAAAGTAAGAATTATATAGGGCATCTCTTCTAGAAGCAAAATTTTCAAATGTCAAACATCTGAAAGCATAGAAGGAGAAGTAAGAGTGTGAATTGTACTTCGATGCTCTTTTCTTTATATTCAGCAAACAGCTTCATTCACACACCTTTCCAATTTTTTCAACTCTTTTGACAAAGCCTTCAGAGGAGTTACTGCTGATGAAAACCATCACAGCCTAACAGAAGAAATTTTATAAAGAAAAATAATAGCATGTTTTTCCCAAATTGTTAAGGATATGGTGAAGCTCTGTCGGATTCAAAGGAGGAATGTGCAATTCCATGCTATATATAATAATAACTTATTTTAATAGTGGCTTTGCAATTTTTCAGATATATCCATTTACTGAAACCACTATCAAATAAACAAAAACAAACAAATGAACAGGGGTTCGAGACAGAAATTATCTAATCTAAAAATAGCACATGTTCACAGAATACACAACACATATCCCAAGTACTACTATAGGTTTCAAGTAATAGTCAAAACAATAGTAAAAATGATTCAGACCCTACCAGTCAAATCATAAATGGGACCTTAACTGTAAATCCTTATCTTTAGATCAAAGCGGGTAATTGGGGGCTGAAGATACATTATAGAACTAATATGTTATAGAACTCCTCTGAAATGAGTCATTTATTCCATCACTTTTCCTGCACAGCTGCTGACCCATGTTTTGGTTCCTGGAAATAGCTGCTACCCTGTCATACTTCTTAAAAGCACATATATTGATAACTCTACTCATTCCTCCATTCCTCTGTGACTGTCACTGTGTTAAAATGTGGAGTCAGCTGACTCACTTGTGATGGTAATAAAGTAGATGAGTTTGCAAAGTATTTTGTTATTTCTAAAAATGCAAAAACCAAATTACATTGAAATCATAAGGGGTGTTTCAGGGAGAGCTGTAGGATGTGGTTTCTTGTGTAATCCACAGAGATTAGCTCCAACACATATTTAAACTCTCCTCTAGGAGCAACCTTAGTGGTAAAGCAAGAAGATAAACAGATGTATACACACCCTGGCACAAAATTATCACTTATGTTTGGCTTCCTAGTCTCCTCGTGTTACTTATTTATCTTAACTTCTCTCTGAAAGCAGGGAACACAGAATCTCAATCAGTTGACATTTTTCTACTGAATTACCCAATAGTCCGATCATACCCCTAATACTTTTTAAAATTATTTCACTCATAATCCCAAATCTGCTTTGCTTCCTCATTTTAGTACACTGTAATTTGATTTCAAAATGAGGACAGTTGTCAGTAATGCCACATTCATTAATCTATTTTACAATTCCATGTGCTTATAACTATGAAGATATGTTAATAACATCCATTCCAATAAGCCACCCTAAATTTATTATCATGGAACAAGACGTCAAGAAAGAGAATTCAAAATCATCCATGTATTTGCAACTTATTGCAATAAAGCCTTTATCAATAGACTTCCCTGTGCACAGGGTGGTCAAATTGCTGGTGAAAACCAGCCAGATCTATTACAAGCTTTCTCATGGCTTCTAGGTAACCCAAGTGAGCCTTTATTGATACTGGGAAGGGATAAAGCAGGGAAGGGATAAACAGTGCTGTAAGAATTGGCTAGACAAAAGTAAGGACTCTCATTACAAAGTGAGTATTTTAAAGCAAAAGAGCCTGTTGGGAATATTGTTTTATAAAATAGTGGTTTTTTTTATTAACTTTTTAAAATTCAATTAGGCAACATATAGTGTACCATTAGTTTCAAATGTAGATTTCAGTTATTCATCCATAGCATATAATAGCTAATGCTCAGTACTTACTGTTATAGCTTCTTGAAAGCAGAATTTTAACCCACTGAGCCACCCAGGCGCCCTTGAAAGCAGAATTTTAGATCACATTTTCTGATTACTTCCATGTCGTACAACACTTTCCTGCTAGCAACCTTCAAAACATACTGTTTGTTAGAGAAATTTCTTTAATAATAAATAAATAGGAATTTATTTAAATTTATAAATATATAAAATAAATAGGAATTTATTTAAATTTATTTAAATATTGCACACTGTTTCATTGTTCATAAATAAGGTGATGATATTATAGCCATTAGTTGGTAGCACTGATATATCACTTTCTTTTTACTTCTCAGTGCATTCTCTTTACACAAAATAGATATATATTTTAAAAGAATCTGAATCTGTGGCAAACTTGTAAAAAACCCTATACAGTAAAGTTTATCATTTTAAGTAATCTCAATTATCTTCCTCAATTGTGATAGTATATCCTTCTAACTAGGCCAGATATTGTATGAGGGATTTGAAGAGACATACTTTTCTAAATTTCACTTTTCTCATCTGAAAAATGCTTATCATATCCTACAATAAAATACACTTACAATTTTTTGATGAAAATTTATTTATTTATTTTAAGATTTTATTTCTTTATCAGAGAGAGTGGGCGAGAGAGCAAGCACAGGCAGACAGAATGGCAGGCAGAGGCAGAGGGAGAAGCAGGCTCCCGGCCGAGCAAGGAGCCAGATGCGGGACTCGATCCCAGGACGCTGGGATCATGACCTGAGCCAAAGGCAGCTGCTTAACCAACTGTGCCACCCAGGCGTCCCTTTTGATGAAAATTTAATCTGTATAAACAATATATTTGCTGTAATGCGTGGTTCATGGAAAACATCTTATTTAATTATAAGCAACAACAGTATTAGAAATTAAGTAAATGTGTCTATAATATTTAAAGTTTTAACACATAATTCCACTGCTTTGCCTTATTTTCTCAAATCCCTTTACCACTTTCACTGACAGAGTCAAATGTACTTTTTCTACTAGTAGCCAGCTCTTTGTCTTTTGTCAGAAAGATGCCCTTGTGAATTATTTATAATAGAGATATTAGCAATAATAATAATAATAATAATAAATAGCAATGAAAATGTTTAAAAAAAGTTTTCTTAACTAATTAGGGTTCTTAGACATCAATTAGAGGAACCACCTCGGGCAAGCAAATTAATCTGCAAGACATTCCCAGAATTAACAAGTCAGTCAGATACAGGGTTGTCCGTAGACTGTTCATTATGTAGCAGAAACTCTAGAGATTATCTCAATCCATTGGAGTCACCCCGTTTATTAGCTTGCTATTGACAAAGTTATTTACAAACTGTAGAGCAAGAGGTTATAATGTAGAAAACTGATGGTAATGCACAGGATTCTTGTTAACAATAATGCAAGTTAGTGATTTTTCATTAGAAAACATAAATTCTATAACCCAAATTATGGGCCCAGAGCACTTCTGCTGCACAACTCTGCTTATATCCCAAATAACCATGTGAACTAGTTTTAATATCTGCTTCTCTTATTAATTTTTGAATAAAAATTCTTGACACAAGTATTTTATAATTGTGTGATAACCATGCATTTAATTTCTTGGAGAACAAAACACACTTTAGCATAACTAGGTTCGTTCACAGAACCAGCCTTGATAACACACTTCTATATGTTAGAAATGATGTAATAAATGTAGAATATTGGGCACTTGTTTGGTATTCTTTGCCATGTTTTGCACTATCTAAAAAGAGATCAGTGAACTTGGACTGGAGTTAGTAGACATGGAAGAAAATAAAATATTACAGAGAAGAATACTCTGTGGTCCACAACCTAAACGGGCTGGGATTCCCATCATTTGGATCCCTGTAGCTTTACAAAAGTCAATTAAATTTTTGTATCTCCAATTAAAGTTGATTCCCCAGTACTTTTTCAAACATCTCTTGTAAAGTATTGTTTCCCAGAAAAAAAGGGATTTTGCACATGTATCTGCCTTTGTCTCTGGTCATGATCTCAGTCAGGATCCTGGGATCCAGCCCCATTTCTGGCTTCCTGCTCATTAGGGAGTATATTTCTCAGTCTCTCTCTGCAGCTACATCCCCCTGCCCCACTCATGCTCTCTCTCTCTCAAATAAATAAATACAATCTTTAATTTTTTTAATTAAAAATAAAATAAATAAAATAAAATAAAAAGTCTGGTCTTACTGCCCCATTTAGCTCCTTTTTGTTTTTTTTTTTTTGAGTTGTATTTAAAGCAGCATGAGAGAACATGAGGCTCTCAAACTTTAAAAAAAAAGGAAAAAATTGAGTTTTGTTAGGATTTAAGATCTTGTCTGCTAGACAAAAACGTTGGCTTTGTTAACATGTGAAAACTAACAAAAGAGAATAAGATCGAATTCTAATAATTTTTGTAGAAATTAAAAATTTCCTCCAACCCAATTACATACAGACCCATTAAGTAAATTCATTCCAATGTCCCAAACCAACCTTTTCTAATAGTAATGCATCTGTGTAAACAGGGTCAACCCAAGGAATAAATAAATATTATTATTTTTTTCCTGTCTCTTCCACAGTCACATCTGGGTATATTGGTAGCAAGCCAATTATCTATCTTATAAGACATGATATCATAAGGAAGGGTATTCTGTCCATTTGGAACAACTGAAAATCATTGTAATTTTATCTTGGTGCAGTAACTTGAGATGGCACAGTGTGGATTATGAATATATTTTATTTTTTTTACTGGGAAGAAGAGAATATAGAGATATTGGTTATCCAAGAGAGACTGACAGGTGTTGATAGTTGCCAGGTCAATATCCATCTACTCTTTCCTTTAATATCAGAAAGCACTGAGGGATTGACAACAAGGAAACTTAAAACAACATCAAATATTTTATTGTCTCTTTTCTAGTTACATTGTAAACTTATGACAAAGTATCAGTCGTACAAGATATCATTCTCTTTTACCTCTATCTTTCTGCCAGAAATGTGGGCTTAATAGTGAGAACTCCAACAGCAATTTTTGCAACTGTGAATAAAAAGCCATGAAAACCTCTAAGATAGTTCACTTGACTTTCTTAAGACTCTGAACCAACACATTACATTTTTGCAACTGTGAATAAAAAGCCATGGAAACCTCTAAGATAGTTCACTTGACTTTCTTAAGACTCTGAACCAACACCAGAAAACACTCTCTGTAGTCTTCTTGTTAAATGAAAAATATGGTTAAACCACTTTTGACAGTCTACTACCTACAGCAAAATGTAAAGCTTAATTGAAATATGTCCTCTCAGCTGTGCTTAAGCAACTGAGTCCTGAGCTTTTCAGGTTTTCAGTCTGAAAGAGTGCACCTTAGGTGCTCTGAAAGGGAAGAGAAAGGACACCCTGTTCTCCATATAAATTAAAGAAGAGAAATCTGTGCATTTAAGTGGGCCATATAAAATTTATCAAGCAATTATCTCCTAACTCCTTCCTATCCAAATTACCTGATATGCTCTCCCTACTCCTTTATTCCACGTTACTGCCTTTTCCAGGATTCTGTATTACATCACAGCATGTCTTCTGCTATTTCCTTCTTGCAAGCTAGTTTTCTTTTCCCCATCTAAAAAAATCAACAATAATTCTGTATTTCAATTCCCATTTTCCTCAAATGCATTGATTCTTCTTATCTATTACTCTTTTCTCATACTCAGTGTCTTTGTCTTTATGGGGTTTGTACTTTGCTTTTCCCCATCCTTTACTGCCATTATATAATCAAATCTAAAAATGTCTTAGAGAAAGTTAAAAATTCCTGCATAGCCACACGTGAACACAAAGTCACTGATTTTTAGCAAACCTATGAGATAGTCAGACATCCATTCAATTTCTTTTTTTTTAAGATTTTATTTATTTATTTGACAGAGAGAGATGACAAGCAGGCAGAGAGGCAGGCAGAGAGAGAGGAGGAAGCAGGCTCCCTGCTGAGCAGAGAGCCTGATTTGGGGCTCGGTCCCAGGACCCTGGGATCATGACCTGAGCCGAAAGCAGCGGCTTAACCCACTGAGCCACCCAGGCGTCCCTCCATTCAATTTCTTAACTGAGTCCCAAATGCATCCTGACTTCTAACCTAAACCTAAGCTCTACTTCTTACACGTTGTTATATGACCAAATTCTTTCAGTTCAGTATTTTGTAATATTTAAATATTAGTCTATTGATGCTTTGTTTGTGTATTTCTATGAAAATAATTTGAATACTGTAGATTTATTGTTATATTTATAGATTTATAATCAAAGTTTCATCAGTTGAAGTTTTTGGAAATTTCAGATATAATGATTAAACTAAAATGATACTGCCTCAAATCCCTCTGATATCAAGGCCCAACACCTGATTTAGCCAAACCTGTGGTGAATAGTTCCATGGGAAATTGCAGTTACTTAACACTGATAGCATCTCATGTTCTCTTTCTCATTTTGGAATGTCTCCAACACAACCCAAAAGTGTAGGAGAGTTAATGTCCTCTGAGGACAGCTCTCAGTGAAGTGGAAATAAGAACCATAGGTAAAATTGTCAGTTTTCAGGTCTTCATGAGGACAACTTAAAGAAGTTTCTCAGGACCTTTCAGTAAAAGCAAGCCTTCATTTTCTATCCACAACAATTATATCAACAATGTACCTCTTTGACAAAGTTGCTTATTCACTGTATCACTTTCCCATTCTTTTCTACCTTGGATAATCTCCCAGATAAACTAACAGTACTCAAATATTTTGTCCTACTCTTTGCTCTCAGGATAAATGAAGCCAAAAGACTTAGATTAATATCAAGTTCTGAATGGGATCTTAGAGCTATTTCTGTCCAGATTTTCATAAACATAGGGACCTTTGAATTATCAGGCTATAAATAAGTTCTAAATGGAGGGGGCAAAAGCAAAAAGTAGAAATTTTTATGTTTGATTTTTAATCATGATTAATTGACTTTATTGATTATTAAAAATACTAACATTATAAAAGTGTGGATCTTTGTAAAACAATGTCATATTGTAAGAAAGAAGTTGCATAGTCCTTGTGAGAATATGAAACCAAGTGTTCAGGTGCCATCTAATTTCTTGTTTAATCCAGAACTTTGGTGTGCATCATCTTGAGGAATAGGATTTTGAAGTCCAGACAGACTAAGAGAAAACGGATCCAAATGTGTGTGTTTATATTTCTGCTTTTGTTGTAAAAATCAAAGTGTGATTGCTGGTTTAAAATGGTAAAACTAATAATGTTCATGGACTCGATTATAAATTTTCTAATTGTATGGGAAGAATGCAATAAACATAGAATTAATTGATTTGCAAATCCTCAAAGAGCTACAGGATCAGGTAGTGGTATGTTCTGATTCAACAGCATCATAATGCAGCATTTTATATGTGTGGCTAATGGATATTTTCATGAATGTTTGCTAGCTAGTCAGCCAATACAGAGAAATATTAGGTAGCGTAATTACTCACAGTTGTGTTTAATAAAATGAGATAAAATTATCAAATGACACTAATAATAATAATCCTATAGCAGGCTAAATAATTCAATGATAATTTCAAGTATTAATCTAGCTTTCTTCCCTGATTATGACTCTTCTCTCCTTTATCATAATGGGAGTAGCAGATTGTCTGCAATGAATTGTGAAAACGCAGCAGTGACTTTGGCAGTGAAGGCCTCCCATCAATTTTGATAGGTTAAAATGATTCTGGTTGGTCTTGAGCAAATGTGTCAATTTTTTTTTTCTGTGTGTGTCAAAAATAAAAGAAGCAATAGTAAATTCTTGCTGTTATTCCATGGAGCCAATAAAATCGTACTGCCAACAAGAGGCTGTTGACACCGTAAGTATAGTTAACTGTCTTGAAATACTAGGCTTGGAAATAAAATCCCATTATTTCACATAACCTCTTTTTTATAAAAGAAAAAAACAAAACAACTATACTGCTTACATTTAGGGCCCTGCTCTTGTGTAACTATTTTTGAACACGTCTACTGTAAGTGTATACATATATATATATATATTTTCTGTGCAATAAATTCATTTAGAGATAAATTTGGATTGCAAATTATTTTGGGGGAGGCATGGTATTTGTGGCTAGTCTCACAAGTAAAAAGGACTAAAAGAAAGAAGAAAAACATTTTTTATTACAGCATATTTACATCTGTCCAAAGTACTTATTTACTATAATACTGACTAATGTATAATACTGTACACAAAGAAAGAAGTTAAATGAGTTATAATTCAGTCAATGTATAGCTGGCCATTTTAAAACTTACCACTGAATCTTTCTGGTATGAAATGTGATATCTGGCAATCTGGTCCAGTTCATTACATCAGGTCATTTGTATGTTCTTATTACCATTTTGATAGCATAGCACATTTTATAACCCAGACATTTTACAATGGAACTATGATGCATGTATTTTCAAAAGTATAGACATACATGAAGCTATGAGGTCAAAACAGATGAATGTCTGTAGTACCATATAGACTCAACAAATAAAAGTGTCCAAGGGTCTGAGTGTGACTTATGAATATTGTATAAGATTAGGCCAACATGTGGTTTTGATATAAATAATCTGTTCTTAAATTAGAATTACAATCGTTGAGTACAGTGTTGAAAATGGCAGATAGATTTTAGCTATCTTTGCTCACTAGGGAAAATGGAAAAATGTTTAGTTTGGTCAGATTTTCACTTAACTTCTGAAAAATCTTACGTTTGAGAGAACCCTTCTGAAATAAGAATCCTTAAAGACATAACCCCTTTGGCACAAGTTTTCAAGAAACTTGTTTGATGTTGTAGACAATTCTATGGCACACGTACTGTTCTAGATGTTTCATGCCAATAATATGTAAGCCATACCAAGGCTACATATACATATAGAGATGTTTCTCAGCTTACAAGGGGGCTAAAAAATTGAAAATGCATTTAATACCCCTAAACTATCAAATATCATAGCTTACCTTAAGCTTATTTAAACATACTCAGAACACTTACATTTGCCTGCATTTGGGCAAAATCATCTTAAGCAAAGCCTATTTTATAACAAAGTATCAAATATCACATGCAATTTATTAAATATTACACTAAAAAAAGAAGAATATATATATTCTATATATATATATTCTATATATAGAATGCTTGTAAGAATATCAGGTGTTCACCCCTGTAATCTTCTAGCTGACTGGGAGCTGTGGCTCACTGCTGCTGCCCAGCATCACAAGATGGCACCATATAGAACAAGAGTTTCAGGTGGTAGGTGTTGTAAGTTTTACCCAAACTGACATTGGTCAAACTCGTTTTTGTCATCATATATGTCAAGTAGTTTTCTCGGGTTTATTTTTAGAATATCCTTGTATAATGAATATTTACACTGATATCTAGTATAAAAATCTTGCAATTTATTTTAGAAAGATTAAGATATTGAAAATCAATCTATTTCTTTAATTCATTGAAGACATTTTTGGCTTGTTTCCAGTACTTTCTTACTGGTTAAAAAGTGAATTTGAAGTAGTCTGGATTTCATTATTATATGGCACTTTCCCTTTGATGAATACAAAGACGATATTCTATATTAGCTATCTGAGAAGAATTTATTTTTTTAATTTTATTTATTTGTAAGAGAGAGAGTGAGAGAGAGCACAAGCAGGGGGAGCAGCAGGATGAGGGAGAAGCAAACTCCCGGCTAAGCAGGGAATCTGTTGCAGAACTGAGTCCCAGGACCCTGAGATCATGACCCGAGCTAAAGGCTCAGGCGTTTAACTGACTGAGCCACCCAGGTGTCCCAATCTGAGAAGAGTTCTGTATGCTATTCCTCTTAATATGCAGTTTAAAGTCTAGGTAATTAGCTTAATATTTTAGTGGCTATTACATAGATAGCACTATGTTCCAGGCAGAGAGTAAGAAAGAAATATTAAATCAACCATATTCTATGCATTCTAAATGAAAATAATTAATCAATCATAATAAATCCTTCTATTTATGGAATATCAACTTATAAGCTTTCCTCCATATGAACAATGCCAAATACCAGAATAAAGGGTCATCTAATACAAATAAAGGATAGAATTAAAGAATTCTGGTAAGCCATTTAATTTTGAAAAATGGTGTTCTATTGTTGCTGAGTTGTGGTTTTAAGTTACATAATATCTGATAAGTGTAGAAGTAACATGAGTGTTACGTGAGATGAGAAATGGTATATAATTAAGATATTTTTAAAAGTACAGATAAATACAAATTTGTAAACATAGCATTATGGAGGAGTAAAAATAAATGATAGCTACACACTCTAAAGTGAATAAAACTTGGAAAGCTAATAGAGAAGTAAAACAAGGACAGTGCAAAAAGTATGGTACATTTTTATGAAGTTCAAACAAATTCTGTGAAACCATAGATGGACTTAAAGATACTATTATGTATCAAATATTGTAAAAATTAAGCAAGGAAATAGCAAACATAAAATAACCAAAGCATACAAACTTGGGTAGATACAAGAGGTGTGATCATGCTCTACTTCATAAAGAGATGAGTTAATAGATAAATATTAGTAACTAGACTTTTTAGAAGTTAATAAAACGTTGCCTGTTATTTCTTAGTAATATAAAATATATGGTTTTCTAACAAAAACGTTTATCTTAAAAATATTTAAAAATAAATTTCAGGCTACTCCTAAGGTTATATTTACTTTTCCACTGAAGGAAAAGCTGGTTGTTGTAGTTGTAGTTGTTGGTTTGTTTTAGTCTCCTCCTAGTTTTTATTATTATAATGTGGAATGAGGAATGTTAGATTGAAAAGTGAATTATTTTATAGACAAAAATCATTACTTGATTCACCTCCTGGTACAGCAGATGGAACTCCTGAAAATATGCCCTTTTGCCTTATGGAAGAGTAGCAGGTATGCTTACTTCTGAAACATACTTGGTGGTGGCCCTAAATAGTGACACCATAGTAAACATTTTGAATATTTGCAATTAATTTTTATAGTCATAGGGCTCCAAAAGGCACTGCAGGTATCTTAGCAGGTATTTCAATAAAGCTAAAAGTTGCCTGACTGTTTAAAAATATTAGCAAGGCACAAAACATGGCAGAAGTATTGTCCTCAGATATTATTTTTTTCCATATGCTCCTGATTCCAGACATGACAAGTTATTTTTTCAAATATTTATTATAAAAGATTTTATTTATTTATTTGACAGAGATCACAATTAGGCAGAGTCAGGCAGAGAGAGAGAGGAGGAAGCAGGCTCCCTGCTGAGCTGAGAGCCCGATGTGGGCCTCGATCCAAGGATCCTGGGATCATGACCTGAGCCGAAGGCAGAGGCTTTAACCTACTGAGCCACCCAGGCGCCCCCATGACAAGTTATTTTTGATAGATGTATATACAATGTGTTTCCCAGTTATAAGAAAAATGGTTCTGCTATTTTTAACCTTTATTTAAAATTAAATGATTTTTTTCATTAAAATTGTATTTTTTAATGTTTTACTTTTCTTTTCTTTTTTTTTTAAAGATTTTATTTAATTATTTGAAAGACAGAGATCACAAGTAGGCAGAGAGGCAGGCAAAGAGAGAGAGAGAGAGAGAGGGAAGCAGGCTCCCTGCGGAGCAGAGAGCCAGATGCGTGGCTCAATCCCAGGACCCTGAGATCATGACCCGAGCCAAAGGCAGCAGCCCAACACACTGAGCCACCCAGGCACCCCAATGTTTTACTTTTCAATATACTACTTAGAATATAAAACCTATTCCATTTGATAAGAAGTTTACCATTTAAAAAATGGTAATTTTCTCATTGTGTCTTCCCCTCACATTTCTTTATTTTGAATAAAAAATTTCACAATAAACATAACTGATGCTTTCCTTCTGATGGTCCCTCTGTTGGTCATATTGTATATGAGCCATGACAATTAGTTTTACAAAATTTATTGATGTTTATTGATATGTTTTATCATAACTAATTTTCCCTCCCTTATCTAGATTCCCCAGCTTTCAGACAGGTGGACACTTCAATAAACCATACCCAAGGGATGTATCAAGTACTTCTTAGACATTCTCTCAGATCCTTGAGGTCTCATTTTGCCTAGGGATTTGCAATAGGTTCTGCCAGAGGCACCACTGTGACAACTGATGTCCATGGTCTATCTCCTGCTAAGCTCAAGAGGTCACTGGTTTCCAAGTTTATCTATACAATTAATGCATTCCAGCAAGTTCTTTTTTTTTAATATTAACAAACTTATTTTAAAGTTTATATGGAGAGGCAAAGACTCACAATAGTCAACATAGTGTTGAAGGAGAACAAAGACTGAGGACTGACTTCAAAGTTTACCATAACGATGGGGCGCCTGGGTGGCTCAGTGGGTTAAGCCTCTGCCTTCGGCTCAGGTCATGATCCCAGGGGCCTGGGATCGAGTCCCACATTGGGTTCTCTGCTCAGCAGGGAGCCTGCTTCTCCTCATCTCTCTCTCTCTGTCTGTCTCTCTGCCCATTTGTGATCTCTCTCTCTCTGTCAAATAAATAAATAAAATCTTAAAAAAAAAGTTTACCATAATGATAATTGTAAGCAAGATATTGTAATACCACAGAAAGACTAGATTAAAGCAACAGAATATATATTATCAATTATATTTTATATTTAATAGAAAAGCAAAAGCAATACAAGAGAGCAAAATACAATCTTTTAAACAAATGGTTCTGGAGTAATGGTGAAGCTAAATGTAAAAATATAAAATAAAATAAAATAATAAAATAAAATAAATCCAGGCAGATATCATACACTCTTCACAAAAATTAACTCAGATTGGATTATAAACCTAAACATGAAACATGTAGAAGGTAATATAGAAGAAAATTTAAATGACCTTGGTTTTCGCAATAACTTTAGCTACAAAAGCACAAGCACTGAATTTAAAAATGTCTACTCTGTGAAACACAATGCCAAGAGAATGAAAAGGCAAAGCACAGACTATGAGAAAAAATTTGCAAAATACACATCTGGCAAAGGACTGTTAATCAAAAATACACAAAGACCCCTTAAAACTCAACAATGGGGGAAAAACCTGATTAAAAATGAGCCAAAGACCTTAGCAGATACCTCACCAAAGAAAATATTACAGATGGCAAATAAGCATATAAAAAGATGCTTCACATCATATGTCATCAGGAAAATGCAAATTAAAACAAAAAAGAGACACCAGTACATACCCAGAATCCAGAGCACTGACAACAGAACACGAAATGTTGGTGAGGATGTGGAGCAACAGGAATGTTCTTCCATGTCTATTGAGAATAAAGAATGGAAAACAACTTGGCAGTTTCTTACAAAACTAAACATATTCTTGCCAGATGATTCAGCAGTAGCAGCTCTTGGTATTTATCCAAAGAAGATGAAATCTATACCCACAAAGATGTCTATAGTAGTTTTATTCATAACTGACAAAAGCTTGGAAGCAACCAAGATATCCTTCCATAGGTGAAAGGTCCAATAAAGTGTAGTACATGCAAACAATGGAATATTATTTAATGCTAGAGAAATGAATTACCAAGCTATGAAAAGATATGGATATAAATATTTAATAAATATTTGATTTTAGGCTTCTACCAGTCTATCAATAGTATTAGTATATTTTAACAGTGAATGCTCAGCATTCATGAATTTACCTAATAAAACATTTTGGGTTCAATATTTTAAATACTTCAACCTCTATGATTATATTCCTAATAATTTTGAATTGGGGTAAATAAACCTTAATTTTTTGTAACTTGTTTCTTATTGCAAGAGAGCTCAATGAAATTTTAGAAAATAAAAATTTACAAAAAAAAAGTTTAGTTTACTATTGCCAAATAATTTAAAACTTTATCTTATATTCAAATACATATATTTTTCTAAAATGATTTATATGCTACTAAAACCAAAAACTTTTAGTTATACTAGATTTCATATCCTGCAATCAATGCCAGAAATCCATCTGGCAATGATTTGTCTTAAATAGAGTTAAGATGGGTGTTATTACAATGAAAGATGGAAACAAAGATAGTATAACAATTGGTGTTACATAACTTTTCCGTTTTGATCAAGTTACTAATCTACAAATGGCTTTTATCAGTGACAGACTTGGGAATTTAACAAAACTTTTAAACTAGCATGTGCGACTCATTGCTAGAAAACAACACAATCAATAACACTTTATTTAGATTAAATCATGACTATTTCTCCATTTGAATAAAAAAGGTAGCAACCCCAATAAGTTTATTGAACATGAAAAGTTGAAATGCTATAATTGCTCCTAAGGAATAAAATGATCCAGTCAAGAATTACAAAAAAAGGATATAAATTACCAAAGTGTTTGTATAATTGTAATGTACAACTGCCCATTATCGTTCCATAGTGTAGGCTTGTACAAGAACTCTATAAAAGAACTCCACTTCTAAACTGTGGAAAATATGTTCCCTTTCCCCCTATATACAACTATTAAGCCATTCATTTAGCTTTTAAAATATCCACTTAATACAGGCTTTTTACACATTTGAACAGGCAGCAGGGCTCTATTTTTATCGCTTACATCTGAAGGATAGACTTCTAGCGTAAGAGGTAAAGCCCATAAAGGAGCCCAATAATAAAAACAAAACACAGTTTAGTGAGCCCTTACAATCTGCCAGCTACCTTTCTGAGAATACTTCAATTAATAAAACATATAAAATACCTGACCACAAAGAGCTTACATTCTTTTGAAATATAATAGTGAAATAAACCAATAATAGAGGGGCACCTCGGTGGCTCAGTCCATTGAGTGACTGCCTTTGGCTTGGGTCATGATCTCAGGGTCCTGGGATGTAACTCCCCAGCAGGCTTT
This sequence comes from Mustela nivalis, assembly GCF_964662115.1. Taxonomy (NCBI): domain Eukaryota; kingdom Metazoa; phylum Chordata; class Mammalia; order Carnivora; family Mustelidae; genus Mustela; species Mustela nivalis. The sequence goes on along the minus strand of NW_028136114.1, from coordinate 167,644 downwards.
CTAGGCAGTGGGGTGTTTTCTTCTTCCTCTGCGCACCCTCCCTATTCTCTCTCTCTCTGTCTCAAATAAGAAAATAAACCAGTAATAGAATAATGATTGATGGTTGATGGTGATAAGTGTTACAAAGAAATACAAGAAAGGTAAAAGCCATTGGAGAATGCAAGGATGAAAGTTAATTTTATTTTTTGTTGGGTGGTTATATCTCATTTATGAGATGCTATTTGCACAAAGACCCAGGAAGTGAAGGAGAGTGTTATACAAATATTGAAAAAAAAGATTGCTCTAGGCAGAGCAAGTAAGTATATAGACATTGTGTGAACAGCTTGACTGTTACTTTTGAGGAAAAGCAAGGAGGCCAATGAGGAGTTCATAGTGGTGGAGAGAGGAAGAACTTATTGATGTATGACCTTCTAGTACATTGAAACGCCTTCAGTTTTTATTTAATATGAAAGGGTAAGATACCAAAAGTCTTTCAACAGCAGAATAAAATCATCTGACTTGATTTTTAGGTTAAATTGCTGTACCAAAATAAATTTGCAGGGAGAAAGGAGTGCAGTATGTGTGGAAGTGGGGTTATCAATCAAGTCAATAATTCAGGAACATATGATGGTGTTTTTAGCATGCTGGGTGGTAATAGAAGTGGTGAGGTATGGTTTTCATTGTGTATATATTTTGATTGTGAATATTCTGGTGAACAGGATGGGGTATGTGCAGGACAGACATCAACATTTATTTTACCTGCACAAACAGAAGGGTGGAGTCTTCATTCCCTGATATGGAGAGAACTCTGAGTTCAAATGTTCTTTCTCATTAAATGGCATAGTGATGATGAGGATTTAGTCAGACAGTGAAAGAGAGCAGTAAGCATAGTGTTAAGCGGTAAGACATTATAATACATTTGAACATCAAAAAACGTTGTGTTGGATCATCTGTTTATGTGAGTAAATAAATAAATAAAGCTTCCTGGGGTTCTGATAGTGGTAAAGAAGACTGCTATATGATCCAAAGGGGCACGTGCACCAAATGTTTATAGCAATAATATCCACAATAGCCAAACTATGGAAAGAACCTAGATGTCCATCAACAAATGAATTATATATATATATATATATATATATACACAATGGAATACTATTCAGCCATCAAAAGAAATGAAATCTTGCCATTTGCATTGACATGGATGGAACTGGAGGGTATTATGCTTAGCAAAATAAGTCAACCAGAGAAAGACACTATCATATGATCTCCCTGATATGAGGAAATGGAGGTCAAATGTGGGGGGTTAGGGAAACAGGAAAAGAGTAAATGAAACAAGATGGGATCGGGAGGGAGACAAACCATAAGAGACTCTTAATCTCACAAAACAAACTGAGAGTTTCTTGCAGGGTGAGGAGGGTAGGGAGAGGGTGGTGGGATTATGAACATTGGGGAAGGTATGTGCTGTGGTGAGTGCTGTGAAGTGTGTAAACCTGGCGATTCACAGACCTGTACCCCTGGGGCTAATAATACATTATATGTTAATTAAAAAGAAGAAGAAGAAGAAGAAGAAGAAGAAGAAGAAGAAGAAGAAGAAGAAGAAGAAGAAGACTACTATAAATCAAATGCTATGGTTTTCAGCATAGAGTGTGTAATCAGGCATATTTTATTAAAGTAACCAAATAAAATGATGGTCGAAAATTGGAATAACAGAAAACATAAAAATCAGAGATTTTAAAAAGAGATATGGGACAGTGTAGAGAATATAGTCAATGATATTATAATAGTGTTATATGGTGACAGATGGTGGCTATATTTGTAGTGATCATAGAATAATGTATGGAGATATTGAAAACCTGAAACCAATGTAACACTGACTATCAACTACACTCAAATAAAAAAATAGTAAAAAGAAAACATTTTAATTTAAAAAGATAAAAAGAGGGACAAGAATTTGAAAAGTGAATTTCAAAAAGAGTAAAGATGAGGCTAAGACATACTCTGAACCTTGAGGAAAACACCATTTTGAAAATTCTTCCCATTTTGAGAAAACTCAAATGAATCAATACCATAAAAGAACCCATTTTAACTGAGAGATGTAATGAATGCTCAAGAAATAATTTTATGACAGGATAATTCTTCCCTATGAAACAGCATACAGAAACCCAGGGAAACACCTGGAAGCCAAATAAACTATACTGAAAATAAGAATTAGGAAAAAGATAAATGATGAAAGATAAGAAAATTAGACCTGCGACAGAGACCTAGTGAAGAGAATTTTTAGCTTGTGGTTTAATGTTTTTGAGGATAATCTAGAGTTCATAACTGCCTTGAGGCAGGCTGGTTGTAGGCAGTTTAGGCAGACCCCTAAGAGAGGCCTACTTTGGGCAGGTGGTGTTGGAGGAGGCCATTGGGCTGGACAAAGACAAATCCAACCATTTGACTAAAGTGTCTGTGAAGATGTTGAAGTCAGATGCAGCAGAGAAAGACCTGTCAAACCTAATCTCAGAAATGGAGATGATGAAGATGATTGGACAGCACAAGGACACCATCAACCTGCTGGGTCCTGCACACAGGATGGTCCTTCGTACACTATCATGGAATATGCCTCCAAAGACAACATACAGGAGTACCTGCAGGCCCAGAGGCCTCCTGACCTGGAGTACTGTTACAATATCAGCCACAATGCAGCAGAGCAACTCTCCTCCAAGCACCCGGTATCCTGTGCCTACCAGGTAGCCTGAGGCATGGAGTACCTTGCCTCCAAGAAGTGCATACACCAAGACCTGGCCACCAGGGAAGTGCTGGTGACAAAGGACAACATGAGAAGATCTCAGACTTCAGCCTTGCCAGAGATATCACCACATCAGTTACTATAAAATGAGAACCAACAGTGGACTGCCTGTGAAGTGGATGGTCTCTAAGGCCATGTTTGACCAGATCTACATCCACCAGAGTGACTTCTGGTCTTTTGGGGTGATCCTGTGCAAAATTTTCACTCTGGAAGCCTCCCATATCCTGGAGTGCCTGTGGAGGTGGTTTTCAAGCTGCTGAAGGAGTCATTTGATGGATAAGCCAATAAGTGCACCAGAGAGTTAGACACAATAATGAGGGGTGGCTGGCATGTGGTACCTTCAAGCTGCTGGTAGAAGACCTGGATCATACTGTGGCCTTGACCTCCAACCAGGAGTACCCGGACCTGTCCTTGGCCCTGGAACAATACTGTCTATGCTTTCCCAACACCCAAAGCTCCACCTGCTCCTCAGAGAAGAATTCCACCTTCTCTCATGTGCCGTTGCCCAGGGAGGCCTATCTGCCCTGACACCCAGCCCAGCTTGCCAATGGTGGACTCAAATGACTAGTATCCCTATTACTCCTGTCCAGATTCCGTCATAAGCTGTAACCCTTACCCCCCACCCTCCCTGCAAGACTCACTGCCTTCTCCTTTGTCCCTTTCCTACTGGCAGGAGCCAGCTGCCTACCTGAGGCCTTCACCCCTTGAAGTTCACCTCTCTTCCCCTTCCTCTTCCTCCTCCTTACAACCTGCTCATGAAAGAAAGGAACAGAGAGGCAGGTACTTGCTCGTGGCTACTTCCTTCCCTCCCATATGTTGGACCAAGACCCCTCCCTGTCATCTGGTACTGCCTGGACGTCGAGGGAGTTGGAGATGAGGCATGCCAGTGAAAGCTGTCGGAGCTTTCCTGTTTTGGTTTTGTCTGCTTAGCATAACATGTAAGACTGAGTTCTGGTGGCAGGGACCTAGTCCTTGGGGCTATAGCACTAGCGAGGGGAGGTCAACTGTTCTGGGCCTTGGCTAAGAGCAAGCCCTGCTCCAGAGATATGGTGCCAAGGGCTTATTAATTTTGATACTAATTTGCTTTGCTGACCAAATACCTGGTATCAAAAGATGGGAAGGCAAAGACTGGAAGCAGTGTTGTGACCATGGGGTCCAGCCCCAAACTATGAAGAAGACACAAAGTGTATAAATCTGAGTAAGTATATATTTACACACCTTTTTAAATAGGTTGTTATCAAAGATTTAATCAATGGGTAATATGCTCCTCGTGGCTGGGAAGCATCAGTTGCCATATATTAAAAACAAAGAAAAGAGGTGTCTGGGTGGCTTCCTCCAAGAAGTGTCCCTTCTTTTCAGGTCATGATCCCAGGGTCCTGGGATGGAGCCCCACATCAGGCTCTCTGCTCAGTGGGAAACCTGCTTCTCCTTTTCCCTCTGCCCTGCTTATAGTTCCTCTTCCTATCTCTCTGTCTGTCAAATAAATAAAATATTAAAAAAAAAAACAAGAAAGAAACAAAATGTTTTTAAAAGGTCTTTTTTTTTTTTAAATTTTCTAGGGGTGCCTGGATGACTTAGTTGTTTAAGCAGATGTTTGCCTTTGGCTGAGGTCATGATTCCAGTGTACAGGGATCCACCCCTGCATGGGACTACTTGCACCTCAAGGAGCATGCTTCTTCCTCTCCCTTTACACATGATTCCCCCTGTTTGTATGCTTCTTCTCTCTCTCTCTCTCTCTCTCTCTCTCTCTTTCTTGCTTTCAATAAATAAAATAAAAATTTTTACTAAATAAATAAAAAAATAAATAAATTTCTAAACCTACTTTCAGTTTAGGTCCCTTAACAAATATTGCTACTGCTTCATTTAAAAAAAAAAAAGATAATTTAGAAAGATGCTTCCAGAGTTAAAAAGCTGTTTTGTTTCTTTGTCGGGATTCAATATAGAAGTGCTTTAAAGAGTAAAAGAAAAAATATGCTATATTAACTCTAATCACACTATAACTTTGGTGGTTATATCAAGATAATGAAAAGTGATTTTAAAGCAAATTTCATTATCAGACATAAAGATCAAGTCAAAAATACAGAAGAGTAAAAGGATGAATTCATCAGGGAGTATAATTATTCTTGACTTTTAATACGTAACAACAGATTTGGGGATATATAGGGAAAAACGAAGAACAAAAATCATAACTTCTACCTTGTACGACAAATGGAAAATAATTTCAACACCCTTTTTTTAAGATTACATAGACAAATGGTCATCACATTGGTAAGATATGTAAGACTTGAACAAAATGATCAACAACTGGATATGCATGATATTACGTTACAGTAACTGAACTAACTGAGGTCAGTCTTTGGTGAATCACAGAAACAGGTGGAGTTGTCAAACAAAGGAATCTTTGTTTACAACATACAAGGAGATCTCAGGGAATAAGTTCCAAAGCCTTGACTGTTTGAACAGGAGAGAGATTTTTATTTAGTATTTAAGATGAATACTCAGAAGGGAGAGTTTTATTATCCCGTGTATGGTTGGTCATAAGGTTGTGGATGCATGCACATCCACATATGTATTTGTGCAATATGTATTGCATGTTCACCTGAATGAAACTTGTATTCCACCGAGGGCAGAAACTTCAACGTTAGAATAAAGCAGAGGTAACTGTTGGACAAGGCAAAGGGACTCTGCAGGCTTCAAGAGCAGATATAAACTAGATGGGGTCTTGGGCTCATTTTCTGGGACAAAAAATGCAAGGCCTTGATTGCTTTTGAAATAGCACTAGGAGTTTTGCCACTGATTTATTGTCTCAATAGCTTAGGCTATTTCCTGGTCTGGTGGTGACTTAGTTTTCCCATTGCCTTGTTCCCTCAAAATCCTTAATGAGTGAGGTTTTTGCATTTCTTTGTAAGAACCTCCCAGGAAGTTTTGGAAGAAGTGTGCTTGGGAGAGTACACAGGTGGGGTATAGATCATTGAAAATAGCTGGGGACAAAAAATGACTTTTCTTATGTCAGGAAAACTATATCTCTTCTTTAATTTTCTGGGAACTTCTAACTCTTTCTTCTGATGTTACCAGCAGGCAACTGAGATATTACTGATTGTTCTCTTGAACCTAAGGAAAAGGAAATGTAGAAAGCAAAAGACAAAACTTTAAAATCTATCCTGCAACTCATCAATTCACTGCAGCCACCTCTCTGTCTTTCCCTTTCTCTTTTTCTTTCTCTTTCTCTCTCACTTTCTTTTTGTTGGCATATATCATGATACAACCACTTTGGAAAATAGTTTCAAAATTTTTTTAAATGAAAAATATGTTGCAGTTACACAAATAGCCATTTTGTTCTAGGCATTTCACCAAGAGAAACAAACCCTATGTTCATACAAGGACTTGTTTATGAATTTCATATCAGCTTTATTTTTAAAAATTGAAAACAGTGGAAATGTTCATCAATGTCCATCAATAGAGCAAAGACAATTGGAGATTCTCAAAGTAATGATGCTGAGAAAAGAAAAGCCAGGCAATGAATAGTATATACTGTGTGATTCCATGACTACAAAAAATCTAGAAAATACAAATTTATATATAGTCACAGTCATCAAATATATGGTGTGATTTTAGTGCCTTCTTCTGTGCTCCCATAGCTTCCTACACTTGTATCTCCGAGCATTTGTTACACCATGTGAAAATATGAACTCTTTCTCTTTATTCTGTCTTACTAGAATAAGAATCCTTGAAATTTTATGGACATTTGAACTCTCAGTTATTAGCAGAAATTCTATCACACAGTAAGTTTCCAAATATAAAAGCCAGAGTTTTACAATGACTTCTAAGCTTTTACATGATCTAGCCACTCATTTAACCTCTGTGACCTCTTTCCCTGCTACTCTTCAGTCACTCACAGTGGCCTCCTTGCTATTCCTCAGATATGCCAGGCATGATCCAACCTTATGGCCTTCAAGATAGCCAATTCCTTTGTCTGGAGTGACATTATTGATGATAGTTCTGGGCAAATTCATCACCTTTCCATACCTTGGTTCAATTGTCAGCTTCAATGTAACTACCCTGATCTTCCTAATAAAAATTTTAACTCCCCATCCCCTGCCTAGCAACCTTGATTTTTCTTACCCTGATCGAATTTTTCTTTTTCCCCATTGTACTCATCCTTTTTGAATGCACTATGCCATTTTTATTAAGGTTCATAGCTTTTAATTGCCTCACCCATTAAAATAAAAGTTCTACAAAGCCAAGTATTTCATTTACCAGTGTAGTCTGAAGTAATATCTGCCATATAATAGTTCAGTAGACAACTGGTAAATTTCAAAATGAATTAATGTTGAGAGTATACTGAATTTCATAAGTCATTTCAATATTTTTTTCCATAAAATAAACTATGTAAAACATACCTTAAATTTACTTTCATCATATTTTATAGCATATAATGGACAACATACATAAGCCTTAAAGAAACAATCCTATAATTAACCATTTCATACCTACTTAAAAACTTCATAATACCACACTCTTAGATCCTCTTTGAATGCTCTAAAATAACCCTTCAAAGAAAATACATTTTTAAAAATTACAGATTTTTTGGCAAATAATTTAATAAAACAAAAGTTTCATTCATCTATGTAGATCAAAATAAATGTTTTTAATAAGCATGAAATTATAACTCTGAAGTGTGCTAAAATGAAACCACCTGCTAAGGGTGAGAGAACAAAAATAAACATCCTTTTTCCAAATAAGAGGAATTTATTACCTTTGAATCAAAGCATGTGGATTTGTTTTAACTGGCAATAAAGCAATATGGAGACACAAACCATAGAAAGTCATATTTTAGATTTCCAAAAGACTTCGAAGTAAAGAGTATACATTTTTTAATTGCTACATAATGCTACATAATGACAAGATGACAGGTTCTGACAAATAGCATTTTAAAAGCTCTACTCATAATCGAACGGAAGGTGTCATTTCCCATAATTTTATATATGTCTTTAATTTACTATATCTGGATACAACATATTACCAGACAGATGTTCATCAAAGACTAAATCATTTTTAATGGGATATAATAATTTTAACCTACATCTATTAATCATTTTTTTCGAACTAACATTTATAGTCTCGCTAAACATTTTATCAGTTGTTGACAAAATTCAAAATAAATAGGATAAAAAGTCGTGTTTGGAAAAGTAGATTTCTTTTCAAATTGGCATTTAAATGAAAATATTTCCTGATATTTTTAAAACTTTAAATGTAATTTTATATATATCTGACCTATCAGATGATATAAAATTTTTGGAGAAAATATGACATATTTTTTGATCTTGGTTGAAGGTATTAATAAAGAGCAATTTTTTTTATTTTTTGTATTGTGATATCTTAGTTAATAAACATGAATAACTGGTATAAAATATGTTTATTTTAAAAATTTTATTTATTTACTTGACAGAGATCATAGGAATGCAGAGAGGCAGCCAGAGAGAGAGGAATGGAAGCATGCTCCCAGCTGAGAAGAGAGCCCACTGTGGGACTCAATCCCAGGAACCTGGAATCATGACCTGAGCCGAAGGCAGAGATTTTAACCCATTGAGCCACCCAGGCGCCCTAAAATATGTTTTTTTTTAATATAGAAGTATAGTTCTTGCCAAAATATGGAACTAGCTGGAACTGAATGCCTCCTTCAAAGTCAGCTCTGGAGAATTATGCAAGTGTAATATGGAACTATTTCAGATATTAACCAAAAACAAAGAAATGATGATAAACTCCTTAAAAGACTCAAAGTTGCCCTTGACTGGTATGTTTCAAGCTCTATTCCTGGTTTGAAGACGGGTTTTAACAGGCCTGTCACTGTAGAAATCCGCTGGATGTTTAGAGGCTATCAGAACTGTACAAAAACCTTGAAGGGGTAAAGACTTGAAAATTCTTTAGAGAGATTAGCTCCCTAAGGCATTATTCCTTCACACATTTTCCTCCAATCAATTAAGACTGATGGATGAGGGGCACCTGAGTGGCTCTCTCATCACGTGGGTGGTGGGTTAAGCCTCTGCCTTCATCTCAAGTCATGGTCTCTGGGTCCTGGGATCCAGCCCCACATCGGACTCTGCTCAAAAGGAAGCCTGCTTCCCTCCCTGCTTGCCTGCCTCTCTGCTTACTTGTGATCTCTCTCTCTCTCTCTTTCTCTCTCTCTGTGTCCAATAAATAAATAAAATCTTTAAAAAAAGGCTGATGGATGACAAATTATGAAAACTGCTCCCTCCAAATGACGGCTTTTCATAAGGATTTAAGAATTTAAAATTGTAAGAATTTAAAATTGACACTTGATCGCAGGATTTATCTTATAGAATAACATCAAGTGAAGGCAGTTATTATTAGTTCTGAAGTATTTGTGATTCTGAATTCTTGGCCTCAATAGTAAATTTATTTTTAAATTCTCCCATGGAGTGGTGATTGGCCTTCAGTCTTTCATTGATGTACAACATTGGGTCAAATGAGATGTGTGTGCCCAGAACTATATATAAACTTTTTTGTATTTCACTGGAGATGGCATTTCTGAGTTTTGTTCAATTGAATTTGGACAGATGTTTTAATAGTCACTTCTAGAGTTGGCCCTGGAGAATATCTTCCTTTTTTTCTCTTCCCGATTCTCTGAAAAACCCTGATTAATTCACATTATCACAGTGATATCACAATTCAAGTTTTACCAAACACTATAGCTGCAAAATAGAAGGAAGCTACTCAGAATGGAATACTATTGTGAATGATTGAGAAAGAAAACATTATTATAATTAAGCTACCAGGTTTCAATGTATTTTATTGTTGCTTAGAAAATCCTAGCATACCCAGACTTTACAGAGATTTGATGATCCTAAGAAGAGCTGAACTCATAGACCAAAATAACTATGCACATAAAAAGTACAATTACTTACCTAAAAAGATGATGTGGTTAACTTTATATGGCAATCCAAGTGTTTTTGGAACAGGAATTTAAAAAATAGCTTAGGGGCACCAAGGTGGCGCAGTGGATTAAGCCACTGCCTTCAGCTCAGGTCATGATCTCAGGGTCCTGGGATCAAGTCCTGCATCAGGCTCTCTGCTCAGCAGGGAGTCTGCTTCCCTCTCTCTCTCTCTCTCTCTCTCTGCCTGCCCTCCGTCTACTTGTGATCTCTCTCTGTCAAATAAATAAATAAAGGAAAACTTAAAAAAAAAAGAATGACTGTTCTTTTAAAAAATAGCTTAAAAGGGGCGCCTGGGTGGCTCAGTGGGTTAAGCCACTGCCTGCGTTTCAGGTCATGATCTCATGGTCCTGGGATCAAGCCCCACATCGGGCTTTCTACTCAGCAGGTAGCCTGCTTCCCTTCCTCTCTCTCTGCCCACCTCTCTGCCTACTTGTGATCTCTCACTGTCAAATAAATAAATAAAATATTTTTAAAAATAGCTTAAAAGTATATGATAAAATAATGATATACATATACAAGGAAAAGAAAGATACTATACTGTGAATATAAATTAAGTGAAAATTGTTGAAATAAAGAATACAATAAATGGAGACTAAGATGAATATAGCTGTAAAATGAATAAATGAGTTGAGAAAAACAAACAAACAAATTAATGACTTCTGCCCAAATACAGCAGAAGAGAAAAAAATATAAAGAAAATATTTAAATAAGTACTGAGATAAATTTTGGAGAATTAAAGAAAGATAAAAGATACCAGACTTAAAATGATGCCAAACATGAGATATCAGAAACAAAACAAAACAAAAACTACACACACTAAAAAGCACTCATATACATTATGGTGAGTTTTAAGAATATCAAAAACAGAGAAGAGCATAAATGATGCCCAAGAGAAGAACAGATCACCTAAAATGTACAAGAATAATACCGACAGCACAATTCTCAATAGTAATAGCATATAAAGAGACAGCTGGGTGTTTGTATAGATGGAAAAGATATTTGAAACTAGGTATTATACATCAATCCAAATTATTGATTAAATTTGAGAGCACAGTAAAATACAATGAAGCATGTTAGGTCTTAGAACATTTATCACACAGAGACACACATTTTGCAAAACTTTCTTGGAAGACAGCTCAATTTAGATAGAGAAAACAGAATTATGTACTCAAAGGCACATTTTGAAGGAAGGATTGAATATAGTCTGCACTGCAAATATTCTTTAATCGTATGTTCTCAATTTCCTAAATTTAAGAAGTATTTGTTCAAATATTTACCTTTAAATAAATCCTAGGAGACTTTTTCTTGGATTCTGGAAAATCAGTCCATTTGGATACAAATCTTTTTGTCACTGATGGAAATTTTGATAGCCCTTAACTGTGGAATGCCTAATGTATTGTTACAGCAATTGTGATTTGCCAATACATGGGTGATGTGTGTGTGTTGTGTGTGTTTATTTTTATTTTTGATGGTTTTACTCTTCTATGAGATTTTTAAGTAGACATGATTTTAATAAATTATGATTTGTTGAAATTTATCTGAGGTTATATATAATACATTATATTCATTATTAAATTTGATAATATACAATAAAGTATTTATGGACATATGGAACAATATCAAATTCTACTATTAACTCATATTAATAATTACCATAAGAGGAAAAAGGGATATTTTTCAAGATGAAAATTAGCGAATTTTTCAGAATATGATATGGTGTTATTCACTGAACAGAGGGAACAAATGTCAAAGTTTAACACAGTTTACAGAATGTTTTAACATAAATTGAAATTTAAATCTGACCAACTTTCACAGTTTTAAGTAAAATGATAGCACTTTATATCCTTGAAAAGTGGTAAGTGACCCAAAACATGGCTTAGAAAAACAAATTTAACACTACACTAGTCTGAGATGGTTAAGTTATGGTACAACTTGCCATTGTGTATCATCAAATGGTATATTTTTTTCTTTTGGGCTTGTCATTATATTTTATTTTAGCCATTCTGGTAAGTGTGTAGTGATATCTCAGTGTCATTTTAATTGCATTTCCTTGATGTCTAATTATGTCAAAATATATTACTTTGATGTTTAATGCTCTGAGCTTTCTCAGTTCAAGACCATGAAGCCACTTAGGGAAAATACAGTTGCAGAGGCACTCATAGACCAACTCTTATTTCGAAATAAGAAGAAACATTACTACCCATTCCAACAAAAAATAGATTTGTTATGCAGCAGGGATTTTATAAATTACCTGACACAACTTATATAGTAAGATGAAATGGGACAGGCGGTTTCTTGCAGCTATATACAACATCATTTTAATTTCAATTTTCAGTATAATTTTTCCAAGGTATACACAGAATATATATTTAATGTAAATTGTGAACATTTTAAACTCTGTATATGGAAATTAATCAATTTTAAGTTTATAACAATCAAAATTAACGGAAGTTTATTTTAAATTAGTTAGCTTTCTCTGCATTGCAAGACAGAATAATCAAGAATTGGTAAGAAAAGAGTAATCTCTGTAAAATTACCGGGGGTGCATTATAAAGTGTTCGGTAACCGATCAAACTCACAATTTGGATTGAATGGCAAGTGATTTTTAAAATCTGGAACTCATTGTCAATTTTTTTTTCTTCATTGTGTCTTAATAAATTACTGTGTTCATTTGCATGGAAGTGAAGAAAAATGCATGACATTTCATCTCAACACTAACACCTTTAACTGGCAACTCTGAATGTACTTTACAGCAGTGTAACAAAGTAAAGATCACTGATGTTTCATGAAATATTTGTTATAATTCTCAAGGAGATAGAGAGTTTGTGCAAAAATGCAAATCACTTTGCGACTAAACACATTGTTTATTTCAGCTAATTTTAAGAAAATATGCTGAGAAGCTCTCAAAAAAGGAAGCAATAATTTAGGTTTGCCTTCAAAATCCTAATCTAATCCTGAACCAACAGCACATAGCTCAAAGAGCAACTTATTTGAGCAGCTCCAATTTACACATTTCCTAATAATGCTTAATTTAGTGGAATTTCTGTCCAATTATGGTAATTTGATGTAATGAAAGACAAAAGTTCAAAAAGATCATCCTTAATTTATATAGATGCCAAACTCTGCATTTTCTGAATGACGCCCAGGAACATATTTTCAAAAACAAACAAACAATGCCAGAACCACTATTTGGTCATCCCTAGGCAGAAAGTGACTCAGAGCTTACATTACTCTCTCCCTGAAAGTATACTGTAGGCAGTGAAACTACTACCCTGAGTCTGTGCTATTAAATTCCTTAAGTTAGAAACTTTTAAAACCCGTCTGTGTGGGAGTATTTCATTTACAGATAGAGATTTGGTTGTTTATACATTTTCATACTTGATTTTTAGGGTGTAATAAGTATGTTTTAAAATTCATGGTGGTTTTGAATACTGTTGGATAATTGAGCTAAAATGGTATATCCATTCCTCCTAGGAAACAGAAAATATAGAAAGGTAGTGCTTTTCAAATCTGACATCTTTGAGTCATTGCAGTTTCATATAAATGCAATAGGAAAAGTGTCATTCATGTTTATGATATTTTCTATAAATAAATTAGAATGTACTGGAGGCCTGATATAAAGTGGGATGCCTAAACTTCAGTAAGATCTTGTTTTCAATTCAAAATAAATTTTATTTTTTATTTTTTTATAATGTCCCTCAATTTCAGATATGCACCCCCATAAGGTCCACTCCGTTTTTTTTAAGATTTTATTTATTTTATTTGACAGATAGAGATCACAAGTAGGCAGAGAGGCAGGCAGAGAGAGAGGGAAGAGGAAGCAGGCTCCCTGCTAGGCAGAGAGCCCGATGCGGGGCTCAATCCCAGGACCCTGGGATCATGACCTGAGCCAAAGGCAGAGGCTTTAACCCACTGAGCCACCTAGGCGCCCCCAAAATAAATTTTAAATTGAATTTTGCACCTCTAAGTTCAGAGACAATAAACATCAACCAACACAATTAATAAGTTCTATTTCTTGAAATTTCGGGAACATTGATAGTCTCATCTCCTGGAAGAACAACAGCTAAAATTTTTGGTCATGGATTCTTGCTAAAATATCACTTTCCCAAAGAAAATTAATGTTATGAATTTTCATTGATTGTTATTGATCATGAATAATATAACAACCATGATAAAAAGAGTAGGAAAATCATGATATCTCATCTGTAAGGGCATGTGGAAAGTAGGAAATGCTAATAAAAATAACTACCATTATTTCCTAAGTTAACATAATATAACAGAACAAAAATATTTCAAAACAATGTTTTCTTTTTTTTTTAAAGATTTTATTTATTTATTTGACAGAGAGAGATCACAAGTAGGCAGAGAGGCAGGCAGAGAGAGAGGAGGAAGCAGGCACCCTGCTGAGCAGAGAGCCCAATGTGGGACTCGATCCCAGGACTCTGAGATTATGACCTGAGCCGAAGGCAGTGGCTTAACCCACTGAGCCACCCAGGCGCCCCCATAACAATATTTTCTAGGCTCATTCTGATAACTCTTTTCTAAATTCAAATTTAAAGGTTGAGGCATGTGATATATATTACACAAAAAACATCCCAAGGAATTCGTTAAAAAAAAAAAAAAAACTCTTAATAAAGGACAAATCCAAAGGAATTTCTTTTCCAATTTTTTTTAATTTTTTATTTTTTATAAACATATTTTTTTATCCCCAGGGGTACAGGTCTGTGAATCACCAGGTTTACACACTTCACAGCACTCACCAACGCTCATACCCTCCCCAATGTCCATAATCCCACCCTCTTCTCCCAAGCCCCCTCCTCCCAGCAACCCTCAGTTTGTCTTAATCTTTTCCAATTTAATTAACAAATTATGAATCGACTTACCTATTTAATCACAGCGTATCAGGCACCAATAATATTTTTTAATCGTCATACCTGATGCAATAGTTACCATCTTTCAGACATACTGATCACGAACAAGTAAATAAACAAGAGCACCGTAGCTTAAGATCTACCTGCATAAATATAGGCTACTTCAGACAATCTCTTCACCACAACATAGCAATGAATAGAAATCATACATGCTCTGTAATGGACATACAGATGAGATAGAAGGTGATGATGTTAATATATCCAGACTCTTTATTAATTACATTGTAAAACATAATATGGAAAAACAGAATACAATTTTAGAAATACCCAGGTCACCATCATTGTTTTATTTTTATATGTGTAGATAAGGAGTTTAATAAACAATCCATGACTATTCAACTCCTTATATTTTGAAAATTTTAGCAAAAGTAACAAACCTAGCACCTATAAAATTGTACCTATCTGCAACATACAGCTTTGCCAGCATGGTAGAGGAAAAGCAAAACAAAATAAGTAAGAAAAGTTTAACATTTCACAAGAGTTTTACTTTTATTTTTTTGTTTATTATTTTTTATTTTTCATTTATTATTTACTTCCATTTTCTACTTTATTTTAATGAAAATGTCATGACCATAACATAAGAGCAGAATTAAGCCAACTTGAGAAATTATTTTTTCATAAGTTAAAATAAACTAGCTTGGTGATTAATTCAAAATTATATTACAAACTTCAGTGTTCTTGCAGTAAGTATCACTGCATAAACAAATAAGTCAGGAGTCATAAACTAATGATGATTCTAAATGTTATTTAGAGAGACATTCTGTTCTTAATATATTTCAAATATTCTACACAAGGCAAAGTGGATCCAAGTAATCTGTAGGCAAAATAAGATTTTAGAGAAGTATATATTTCCAACAGTATTTATAAAATATTACCTTTATGTAAGGCATCATCCTGGACTTTGTGGAAAACACACAAAGGAGTAAGAAGTGGCCCTTCAAGAAACATATACTATATCAAGGTTTAACATGAAGCAGCATGTCTTCTCTAAGTAAAAAAAACATTGTACCAACTGACTTTACTGAAACTTTATATTTATTGCTCTCATTTTAGGTCATAGTGTCCTTCTGCATGCAGGCTGCTATAACGGACATGATATAGACTTAATAGCTTATAAAGAACAGGAATTTATTTCTCACAGTTCTAGAATGGAGAAGTTCAAGATTAAGGAATGGGCAGATCCAGGGAGAGCCCACTTCCTCATAGATGGCTATCTTCTCACTGTAAACGTACATGATGAATGAATCAAGAGAACTCTCTGGGGTCTCCTTTAAAAGGACTGTAATCCCACTTATGACTTAATCACCTCCCAAAGGCCCCTATGTTTTAATACTAACACTTCCAGAGTTAGATTTCATAATATGATTTTGGGAGACATAAACATTCACACCATAGTATATATAAACAAAAAAAGACACAAAAACAACAAACAAATAAATTATTTTAACTACCTATTATTTTCAACTACATAAACTTTTAATTTGTTTCTATATAATATTAAATAACTCATTAAATAACTCATAAATATAAGTGATTCACTTATATCCAATGCATCTGAGTGCAATTAAATTTGCTTACCCAGCATATCCAGAAGCATATTTCTTCAGACTATCCCATTCCCCACCTTACAGGATTTACCACAATTAGAAGACAGGGGATAGAGGATAGATAGATAGATGTATACATAAACACACTTGTACATACACATATGCATATTTTTTCCTGTTAATGATACTCATGCAAATAAAATTGAAGCTCAAGGAAACCTGTCTTGTGTGTTACTTAATATCCAGTTTTTAGTCAACATCCAAAAATAAATAATCCAATAAAAACATGGATAGAAGACATGAACAAGTGTTTCCCCAAAGAACACTTTCAAATGTTCAGTAGATACATGAAAAGATGTCCATCATCATGTATCATCAGGAAATTGCAAAGCAAAACTAGAAAGTGGTACCACCTCACACCTGTCAGAATGGCTAAAATCAACACTACAAGAAACAAAAGGTGTTGGAGAGGATGTGAAAAAGTAACACTTGTGGGGGCTCCCTGGGTGGCTCAGTGGGTTAAGCCTCTGCCTTCAGCTCAGGTCATGATCTCAGGGTCCTGGGATCAAGTCCCACATCGGGCTCTCTGTCAGGCATGGAGCCTGCTCCCTCCTCTCTCTCTCTCTACTTGTGATCTCTCTCTGTCAAATGAATAAAATCTTAAAAAAAAAAGAAAAAGTAACAATTGTGAACTGTTGGTGGTGATGCAAACTGATACAGCCATATTTGAAAACAGTATGGAATTTCCATAAAATTTAAAAATAGAAGTCCTTTGTGATCCAACAATCCTGTTGGTGTGTATTTACCCAATGAATATAAGAAAACTTATTCAAAGGGATGCTAGCACCCCTATGTTTATAGCAGCATTATTTATAAAGCTAAGATATGGAAAGCGCCCAAGTATCCATCAATTGATGAATAAATAAAGAATAATTGGTATGTATATACAATGGAATATTATTCTTCCATAAAAAGACTGAAATCTTGCCATTTGCCATAACATGGTTGGAACTAGACAGTATAATGCTAAAAGTGAAATAAGTCAGTCAGAGAAAGACAAATACCTTTACTCATATATGGAATAAAAGAAACAAAACAAACAAGCAAAGGGGAAATAATAAGACATAGAAAGAGAAACAAAGCAAGAAACAGACATTTCACTACGGAGAACAAACTGATGGTTACTTGACGGTATCTGAAAGGAGTGATGGATTAAATAAGTGATGGGGGTTAATTA
Organism: Mustela nivalis; assembly: GCF_964662115.1. Taxonomy (NCBI): domain Eukaryota; kingdom Metazoa; phylum Chordata; class Mammalia; order Carnivora; family Mustelidae; genus Mustela; species Mustela nivalis. The sequence goes on along the minus strand of NW_028136114.1, from coordinate 150,203 downwards.
GAGCACTTGTCATGATGAGCACTGAGTGCTATATGTTATATTGTACACATGAAACTAATACAACCATATATGTTAACTAACTGGATTTCAAATGAAAATTTTTTAAAATCCCAGTTTTTAGCTCACATTCTGGCTTACAAAAGGGATTTAGTCAGGAATTTGGAGATTCGTTAATGAACAAATAAGGGGTGAACAGGCAGTTGTTAGATAAAATTACTATCCTTTCTGGCATTATCTTATACCTTTTATCTAGAAGTATTTTTAGCACTTTAGACTCTTCCTATTTTATTTTGAATCATTAAAAAAAATTTCCTCAAAGGACCTTAGACTCCATCCAATTTGAGCAACAGTGTGAGAGAGGAAATGATGTCCAGGAGGAAAAAAAAAAAGATGAAACTACTTTTGTTTACTAGTGAATGCATAGTTCTTCCACAGAAGAAGCTCTAAATGGTCATGGCTCCAGCTTTATATGTGTTCAGTCATATGTTCAGAAGTAGGTAACACTATCAAAAAATATAAAGCATCTGAGATTATTTTCCCTTATTTGAAAGCTGGTGTATGAGTCTGCCGTAGTTTCTTGGGTGTTGATAGAAGACGCAGACTCATGGTTCAGAAATAATATAGTTTATTATTCACAGCAATAGAGGTAGCCAGAATATTAACAGTATTTGTGTGTGTGTGTGTGTGTGTGTGTTTGTGTGTGTGTTTGTGTGTGTGTTTGTGTGTGTGTAGGGATGGGAGTTATATATCAGTTCTGAGCCTCAGTTCCCACAAGAAGAATCAAAACAGAGACAGAAAATATTTGCAAACACAACAGGTTAAGTTAAAAAAAAAGATACTATTTCTGTCTTCCAAGTCTATTCAATACAACCATCTTCAAAGGATGGCCTAGAACAAATAATAAATGCAGAAATGTAAGCAACCAATTGAAAAGTCTCTCCCAAGAAACACACTTTGAGAGTCTTCATTTGACAAAAATACTATAGGATATTACATGGATCAGGTGCATTGAATACTGGAAGGTTAAAATTACAAGGGACCAAATATTTTTAAGCAGTTCTGGCATCCAGTAGAGTTCAAATAGGTTTTATAAGATTGAGGAAAGAAGCCATCAAAACCTGGGCCCAGGGGCACCTGGGTAGCTCAATGGGTTAAGCCTCTGCCTTCGGCTCAGGCCATGATCTCAGAGTCCTGGGATCGAGCTCTGCATCAGGCTCTCTGTTCAGCAGGGAGCCTGCTTCCCCCCCCCCCCCCCGCTATTTGCCTACTTGTGGTCTCTGTCTGTCAAATAAATAAATAAAATCTTAAAACAAAACAAAACAAAACAAATACCCTGGGCCCAATTTTCCCAAAAGTATGATGCTGATTCTAGTCTCTATGATGTTATCCCTTGAAGACAATGTCTCTAATTGAGTTGAATTAGTTTAATAAAGAGCATACCCCTATTTGTTGTAGGAGATGAACAGTATGCAAGAGGCAAAATGCCACATGGAAGCCACCTGGTCTTCAGTGGAATATAGAATCAGTTCCTTTGGGATGAATTTGTTCCACATTTGACTTCCCACTTAAGGGAAAATAAGAGTGCCTTCTAATAGATTTTAAATAGGAAATGACAACGAAAGCTTATACAAGATTATAAAATGGGAAATTTCATTTAGATAAGCAATCATTTCAAAGTCATCTTCTTAATATTACAGACTCTTCACATAATCATAATTTTATTTTGGTATTATATGGTAATTTCAAATATAGTAAATATAAAGAATTTACCTCTGTAATTATAGCGAGTCTGGTCGTAGTTTAATGGCAACAAAACTTCAATTTAGAAGTATGGTCTACCAATTATTAATACATTTGGAAATGGTGTGTCATCTTCACTCCACTTGTCTCACTAAAACAGTGAGCCAAAAAAAAGGAGGTCCAAGCTGTTTACTATGGTCAAAATGGGTTGCTTTTGCACTTGGTAAAGAAGCAGTCATATTTTGGAAGAAGAAACTGAAGCTATTAATATTTTCAACTTATTTTCAGAAAGGAAAGAAAGGATAATCTAAGCTAAAGCCAAAATCTTACACAAGGTGGCAGGAGAAAGATCTTTTCCCAGATAAAGGTTTTTTCAACTTAGCCATGTTAGGAGGAAGAAGAGATGAGACATTGTGGACTTGACTAACTTTTGTATACTGTTCAAAAATTTTCAAAATAATGTGTATTATTTTTCTTCTTTTAGTTGAGACAAAAACAAACAAACAAAAAAAGAAACACTAATGAGCTTACTCTTAAAAGGAGGTAAACAAGAAACTAGCAAAGATTGAGTGTTAGGTATTGTCCCCCTCCTTTTTTTTTTTTTTAATTATGTTATGTTAGTTACCATACAATACATCATTAGTTTTTGAAGTAGTGTTCCATGATTCATTGTATGTGTAAAACACCCAGTGCCCCATGCAATATGTGCGCTCCTTAACACCCATCACCAGGCTCACCCATCCCCACATCCTTCTCATCTTTAAAACCCTCAGTTTGTTTCTTGGAGTCCATAGTTTTTCATGTTTCATTTCCCCCTCCAATCCCCCCACTTCATTTTTCCTTTCCTTCTCCTAATGTCCTCCATGCTATTCCTTAGGTTCCACAAATAAGTGAAACCATATGATGATTGACTTTCTCTGCTTGACTTATTTCACTTAACATAATCTCCTCCAGTCCCATCCATGTTGATGCAAAAGTTGGGTATTCATCCTTTCTGATGGCTGAGTGATATTCCATTGTATCCTTGGATCACATCTTCTTTATCCATTTGTCTGTTGTAGGGGATCTTGGCTCTTTCAACAGAATGGCTATAGTGGACATTGCTGCTATGAACACTGGGGTGCATATGGCCCTTCTTTCCAGTAAAATAGAGCTAGCCTATGACCCAGCAATTGCACTACTGAGTATTGACCTCAAAGATACAGATGCAGTGAAAAGAATTAGGTATTGTTAAAGCACAAATGCAGGGGATAGAAGTTATGGTACAGAAGAGGGAAGGGCAACCATATGGCAGAGTAGAATAAAGTAGCTCAGGAAGAAATTAGTCATATCCAGATATTGTAAGGCATGTGGGGTTGGCAGGGAGAGCATGAGAAATCATGAGAGAAGAGAGAGAAAATGGACCAGGCAGGAGAGGTTTATAACATTTTAACATCTAAGGTAAGCATATGCAAAGCAGAATAGGGAAAGAAATAAAAGTTTTTATAAGACTCAATACATAAGGAATAACGTGAAGGACACTGGGAGATGGAGAGAAGTGTGCTGGGGGAAATCGGAGGGAGAGACAAACCATGAGAGACTGTGGACTCTGAGAAACAAACTGAGGGTTTTGAAGAGGAGGGTGGCAGGTGGTTGGGTGAGCCCAGTGGTGGGTATTAAGGAGGGAATTTATTACATGAAGCACTGGGTGTGGTGCATAAACAATGAATTTTGGATCCCTGAAAATAAACTAAAAGAAAAAAAAGACTGACTACAGACATGGACCTCAGTGTAACACAGATATGGAACTCACTGTAATACCAGCCACTTCCCACCGACACACACAGACTATGATAATAATAAATAATAATGCAATTAAGAAAATTGCCTGCCAAATAATTTTTCCTCTTTTTTATTTTTATGATTATTATTTTTATTTTATTTTTAAAGTTTTTATTTAAATCGTAGTTAGTTAAAATAAGGTTAATATTAGTTTCAGGTGTACAATATAGTGATCAACACTGCCATACAATGGCTTAAATAAAAAAATGAAAAAAAAATTTTTTAAAGATTTTATTTTTAAATAAAACCTCTACACCCAAGGTGGATTTCAAACGTACAACCCCAAGATCAAGATTTACATATTTTACTGACTGTTCCAGCCAGGCACCCCAACAAATAAAAATTTTATAAAATTGTTGAGTTTGTGGGAGTCTCATTTGCTTAGTCAGTTAAGTGTCTGCCTTTGGCTCAGATCAGGATCTCAAGAGTCCTGGGATCGAGCCCCATATTGCTCATGCTCTCTCTCTCTCTCTCTCTGGCTTTTGCTCTTAAATAAATAAATAAAATATTTTTTTTAAAAATTGTTGAATTTGTTTAACTAGTTTTAAACTAGTAGACAGAGATGAAGATAAGGTATGATGTCATGGCACGGAAAAATACAACTTACACGTTTTTAAAAAAAATGTGCAATGCAAGTTACCTCACTTCTTTTATCACCACACTGGGACTTTCCCTACTGAGTTGTTGTAATGTAAGGACCTAATTTATATTTTTATATTTTAGCAAGAGGCTTTCATTGAGCTTAACCCTTAAACTGTCCTTGTTCCCCTTCCCCCAGGGGATTCACTTAAAAACAAGTCCTGGAAATCAGCTCCAGGTAACAAAGCCCATATACAAGGGTGGGTCAGGCCAGGTGGAGACATCAATCAGCGGGAGGGGGGCGGTGTTTGCATATTGTCTCCCTAGATACTAAGGAGTATGCCCCACTCCTCCGCCCTTTGGGAACCTTTTTGGCACTAATCCTAATCAAGGTGTAATAGGCATGGTCAAATGTCTATACTAGGGTAAATTGAACCTCAATTGGTCACCTAGCCTCACTGTGGAGTTTCCTGTGTGTGTTAAAATCTCATTGGTCACCTGTGCATAGCCAGGCCTGACTGCATGGCCTTTGCCCTTAAAAGCTAGACTGTGAAACAGCAAAGGGTTGCCTTCTCTCATAAGAGGTGTGGCCCCGAACGTTCGGTTAGATTCTTGATGCTTGGCATGAAATAAAGCTTTGCTTGACCTTTGCTTTACATCAGTCTCGCTCCTTTAATCATAGACCAATTATTGGGGCATAACAGTATTAATCTTAAAGTTATAAGTCCACAATGCATCCATCATCCATTCTACCCCTTAACATTCCCCTTTGGACAGACCCATGATCTAGAACAAGCCTTATTTTATAGTGCCTTGTAGGAGATTTTTGCTGCTGCCTAAATTACCTACTTTCCTCTCACCATTACCACGGAAATTGGGTCCACTGAAACAAAGGGGTAGTGTAAGAAATTAAGACTTCCATAAATCTCTTTAAATAATAAAGTATAAGATAGTGATACCTTTTTTTCTGCCACATAACCAATTCTTGCAAGAATAAGGTCATATAAGAGAATTTACAACACATGCTAGCATTATCCTACTGGACCCAGACCATTTGTATGTTTCTCTGTCTCTCAGAAATGTAGTTATTTACATGACTGAAACCTAAAAATTGTTTGATATGACTACTAATATCACCTACATTATTTGAAAGCCTGTTTAAGGCTTCTGTAATACATAGGCTTTGTAAACACTTATTAAGCATCTTGTATATATCAAACACTTTAAAAATCTCTGCTTTAAAAAAAAAAACTCTACCTCAATGGAACTTTGAGTCTGAAAAAGATACAGGCAATATACAAGGCAACAGATAGAATAATTACATATTTGATTATATACTCTGAGGATGTCACCTTAAATTGATATGAAAATGATCAGAAGGATCTGGATTTCTTGTCAAAATTTTTTGCCTTAAAAAGAAATTGATATTTAGGGAAAGTTGTTACTGAAAGAGGTCCTGTGTCAACCAAAAATGTTAAACCATGATCTCGCTAAATTTTCCAGTTGTGATCATTGCTTTGTTTAGCTGTCTTCTATTAAGACTGAATTTAGTAATTCAGTCTCAGATTTCAGTAAGTCTTTTTTTAAAAGATTTTATTTATTTATTAGAGAGAGAGAGGGAGGGGCAGAGGGAGAGGAAGAACCAGACTCCTTGCTGAGCAGGCAGCTGATGCAGGACTGGATCCTAGTACCCTGGCATCATGACCTAAGCTGAAGGAAGACACTTAACCAACTGAGCCACCCAGGCACTCTAGACTGTAAACTTCTTAAAGGTAAAAAAGTTTATTCTTCTAGTAGTTCCACAGACATTTCTAACATCCATAAGAAAGCATGTACTGATGTAAAATGCCAGCAAATCAAATTATTTAAAAAAGAAAGAAAGAAAGAAAAGATATATCTGGATAAAGAGAAAAACAGAAAATCTAATAATACATTGAATTATTAGAGCAAAGAGTGGAGGAAGAGAAAATAAATATGAAATAGAGATTTCCACTAAAAGAAAAAAATTGAATAAGGCAGGAGATTTAGAAAATTATTATGACAGACTTGAGAAAAAAATAAAATAGGAATTTTTAGAAAATAGCAATGAATGAAAAGGTCAATTGTTCCTACCTCTATAATATTAGCTGTTTGTTGTTGTTGTTGTTGCTAATTTACCTATTTAAGCTAATAAACAAAGAAAGGTTTCATTTAGGAATAATGTTTCTATGTATATATATATATTTTTTCCCATTTAGGGATAAGGTATATATATATATGTATATATATATATTTTTTTTTAATTGTAATTGTTAGAAAATGTGTCACAGAAAGTGTTTAAACTTTAAGATACAGATGCAACATGTAACGAACTGCATTGTTTGAACGTCTAATTTGTAAATGCTGTTAGAGGAAACTTGGTGGAAATGTTCTTATGTGATTGTGTTTCTGAAACTAAGTATATTTATTAATAAGGAATATTCTAAAATTATGAAATGACCAGGAGTGGACAATTTTCCTAATCCTATCAGCTCTTTGCATCTCTTTTATTAGCCCCCTTCAGGAATATCAGCTTTATTTATCTAATTAAATTTTATATTAATGTGCTTTTGACTTTTGGCCTTTCTCTTCCTTCTGTTCTTTTTTTTTCCCTAAATTACATGTTTCTGTTTAACAGCTACTATCAATTCTTTGATATGAATACTCAACATCAATTTACTAACTCCAGAGATGAAGGAGCATCAATATTTAGAAGCGAAGAATACAAAGCCTTGGGCATCTGGATGGCTCAGTCAGTTAAGCAGCTTCCTTAAACTCAGGTGGTGATCCCAGGGTCGTGGGATGGAACCCCAGGTTGAACTTTCTGCTCAGCTGGGAGCCTACTTCTCACTCTCCTTCTGCCTGCAGCTCCCTTTGCTTGCGTTCTCCCTCTCTTTGTCAACTAAATAAAATATAATAAAATAATGTAAATAATACATTTATTTATTTATTTATTAAAATGCAATTATTACACAATACATAATGTATTGCATAATTATAATAATGATTAAATAATTTATTTAATATTTATATTAAATATATCAATTTAAGTAAATAAATATTTTTAAATTTTTAAAATATTTCAAATTTAGATTATTAAATATTAAATCATTAATTTAATAATATCTAAACATAATTAAATAAATTAATTTATTTATTAAAATGAATAAAATAATGTTGTCATTATCTGAGCATGTATTTTTAAATAGTCTAAAAAAAACCATCTAATAAAGTCTAAATACATTGAGTTCAGATATTTATACAAGTTAATCCAGACACTCAACCCACAGATAGTTTCAAAACTTTTGTTTTTATCTACAACTCAAAATACGATTGTAATGTATTTATTTGTAACTTTGACATAGCAAGGAAACTTGGAGGAAAAGGAGACATTTGCTTTTAATATTTGAAAATTATTTTGTTGATTTAAAAAAAATAAAAACCTTAACACGTGAGCATTTCTTCTTAAATAACACTGTGAAGTTTCTGAGTCGCATTTTATTAAAAGTGCTGATAAAACGGCCTCAGTTACTCATTTAAATTATCAGCTGAATGGGTAACAAATGAAGTAGAGAGCTTTTTAATTATTTATGAATGTATTGCTTGTGGATGGAGTGCCACATAGAGTTACCTCTCTTTTTGGCTTTGTTTTGTGAGCAGCAGTGGAATCTATGAATGAGATTAAATATAAGGACATTCACAGAAATTCTTAATGAACTTCTGGGGAAGGGCAATAAGTGCAAGGAAAAACTGCAGCAAGACTAATTACAAATTTCAAGTGGTCATCGCTTAATTATAGAAGCTTTTAAGTTCAAGTAATATATCTTTTTCATGAGCCTATCATATTGTATTAATTACCACAAACTGCACTCTTGAACACTTATCTTTTCACATATTTCTTATTCTTAGTACTTAAAATTACCCTTATGATTGATAAGTAAATGGATTTTACTGACAATGCATTTATTTACATAAATAAATAATGCTGTTTATATATATAAAAACAATTGAATATGTGTATGTGTTCAATGATTTTTTTTTCAAATTAACATCTTAATTCTACCACATTAGTTACAAATAGATATAGACTTTATAGATTCATCAAATATTTTATTCTCAAATTTATATGTCCTTTGTGAAGTAAATGAAACTGTATATATTAAATATAATCCTATCACATGTAACAGTTACTAGTGTATCCAAGGACATACATAAGTCAGGTCCTACTCAAGGCATCACGGATAACTGGATTTAACTTTCTATCCTAGGAGTCTTCTGTATATTTCTGTGGCTTTTATACTACAATCAGGAGGAAGAATTCTTTTGCTAAAAGCTTCCAAATGACTATGTCAGTAGATTATTTGTAGACTAGTGATATAATATTATAGTTTAATATGTGAAGTATGATAAAATAAAATGCTATTGCCATATTTAATTTGTTCAGTAAAGCATTCATTTAGTTATCAAGCATTCACTTTCTTTTTTTAAAGATTTTATTTATTTATTTGAGAGACAGATCAGGAATAGACAGAGAAGCAGGCAGAGAGAAAGGAAGGGAAGCAGGGTCCCTGCTGAGCAGAGAGCCTGATGTGGGGCTCTATCCCAGGACTCTGGGATCATGACCTGAGCAGAAGGCAGAGGCTTTAACACACTGAGCCACCCAAGAGCCCCAAGCATTCATTTTCGTTATACAGAAGAGATAGAACAATATTATATAGTAGAAAATACAGTAAATAATCTAGAAACCTTGATCATTTTGTTTTGGCAATTTTAGAACATAAAATTAGCTAAAGCTCAAGTGCAAGTTATATTTGTATCATAGGAGGAAAAGTTAATTAAAAGTTTGTTTATTACCATAGTTTAACACTTCAACAAAATGATAACGAGTCCAAAATCAATGAATATATGAAGTATACAATAAAAACAATAATCTTGAGTGTATGTGACTCACTGTAGGTATTGATAGGCTAGAAATCAAAGGGAAAGTATCTATAGGGTTTGTTCAGTTCCATGCTCATCAGATTAATAGGCTTTCTCATATTGCTTCCTTCACCACATTAATTTGTCTAATGAAGTTTTCAAGAGTTAAAGACAGTGATAGGTTCATGGCTGGAGAGAAGGTACAGAATCTCAGATAGTTCGGCAGTGCTTATTATTTAAGAGAAAGACAGCATGGGAGGTGAGGGGTATATCATGCATCCTGTTTTCACTCCCTTTGTGGAGCACCTACCCTGGAGGTCATGTAATAATAACCAATGACCAAAAAACAATAAAAAAACCCAAACATCCATGTGGAAGTGCCATCCCTGCCTGGAGATGAGTAGACTGCTCAAACAGATCCTGGGCAGGCATCTCAGCCCAGGCCTGTGCTGGGGAACCTGGTTCCTGGCTTTGGGTGCAATCAGGAAGCCAGCAAACTGACAGGAGAGTGCATCCAGGGTTAACAGGACTGATGATCTTTTTGCAGCCAGGAGGCAGGTGGACACCCGCTCAGGGAGCCAGGCTAGGAGGCTGCCCAGCGCCAGCGCTGGCAAAGCTTGCAGCCCCGGGGGCTTCCCCCCCGCACCCCAGCCAGGGCGGGGCCTCAGGAGGGAGGGGGGCTGGGCGGCGCAGAGATGGGGCTTTGCTAATTGCCAAAGCAAAAAGTGAGCTGGCGGAGGACTCAGGAGAGAGGGGGGCGGGGGGGGGGTCGAGGGCGGCGGGGAGAAGGCGCTTTGCTAATTGCCGAAGCTGGAAGTGAGCTCACAGAGGATGTGGCTGAGAGTCTGGGAGGAGGTGGAGGGGCTGGCGGAGGAGGGGCGGGCAGCGCCGCGGTGCTGTGCTGCGGCCCAGTCGGGACTGCAGGACCCACCGGACTCGCCGCCCGTGCGCTCCCGTGTGAGGCTCCGCTGTCCCCCTCCTGCTGCCTGCTGCCCCTCCCCGCCCGAAGGCTTCTCCGGACCACCCTCTGCGCACATTTAAAGTGACACCCTGCCGCGCCCTCACCTGGAGCAGAAAGCGCAGATCGACCTGGGGGCGGAGAGGGGGTTGTGGAGGCCCAGCCTCCCGCGAACCCCAGGGCACCGGGACCACCCCGGATGCTGCGCCAAACCCGCTCCGCATGGGGTCGGGCTGGGGACAGCGCCTTGCGAGGTGCCCCTCGCCAGCGGGCGCGCTAGCCGCCATCTTTTGGCAGCCCCATTCGCCCGTGCTGAGGACCCCCTTCCCTCACCCGCCATGGCCCGCTGCTTTTGTTCTGGCCTTGGCATCCCAGGTGGAAACTAGTCCCTCAGACCTCCCTGGCAGCAAGGAGGGCAGGGAGGGATTCTTGGTTTTCTGCCCTGGCTCCTCCTCTCTCCCCATTCACATGCCTTCTGGCTTCCCTTTCCACTCCTCATTGTCAGTTTTCTTAAATGGTTTTCTTCTGCATGTTGACCCAAAGAGCTATTTCATGAATGAATATACACGAAACTGAGTTGGAGCCCACCTGTGAGAGCCCACCTGTAGAGGCCTTTCATTAGAATGGTCTCTGGTTCTAGCTTCAGTTCAGAATACTGCATGTACCTGAGGACCAAGTCCAGATGTTTCTTTCATCTCTGACTTGAATTTGAAATCCTCCTCAGACTTCAGCTTCCAAGATTTCTCCAGTCCTTGCTCTCCCACTGTCTTGGTGGGGATCCGCCATGAGTGTTGAACACAGGAATGAATGAATGATATATAGCCCAGATGGCTGGGGCTTTGTCTTGTTTTGCTGAGGTTGGAAAGTCTTGGGAGAGACCCCCTGTATGCAGATACAGAGCTGCATATAATTGCTTAGATAAACGTGTTCCCCACTATATTGCTTGGGCATTGAACATTTCGCCCTTAACCTGTGGCTTGAGCAGTTAGGAGGAGACAATCTGGAGGTGAATCAGAAGATGGCTGAATCCACATGGTGGTGGTCTGAGTTTGGGAGATTTTCCTGGAGATTCAAACGAAAGATCTAAATTCTTCCAGTGGGGAGTGGTGAACATTTTATCGATGGGAGATGGAAAATAAATGGTCTGGTTAACCTTTCCCTCCCCCTCAAAACCCATTATTTGAAAACACAAAAAGGGAAGTGAAGGGAGAAATCCTCCCACTCCCATCCCCACTCACCTCCATAGCCATCTCCTCTTCCAAGAACCTAACAGACAAGGTGCCAAGAAGTGTTAGGTACCAGCAGTGGTCTCAGATCTCATTCAAGAATCATGGTGAAAGGCTTTCAAATAGATTGTGGGGGAACAGGGATCCAATTAGGGGGGACAAGTTTAAGGTTTGCCTGGTCCCCTAAAAACTAATGGCACTAGAGAAGATGAGCTTTGGGAACTATAGCTTAATGGATACAATGTGTTAAAAGCTTCAGTGAGTCATGGTGGGAAGAAGCCATGAGGGCAGCAAACACAGTCTTAGATGATGTTATTAATAGCACTACAGGCTCTAGATTCCCTGTGGTGGTGTTCTTGGCAAGACCAGCCCGGCCAAAGTGGATACTCTCAACCTGGAACAGAGGGTCTTGGAGATGCCAGCATGTGAGGTATGATGAGAGGGTAAAATGATAGGAGGTGTCCTTTGGAAGGACTGACTCCTTGACTTTAAAAGGGAGAACCCAAATCTGTAGGTGAAATCTTTCTGGCTACAAAGAGGGCCAAGGCCTCCTAAGGTCAAGGTCTCCTCGTCACTTGCAAAGATGTCGAAGAACATATTCAGACTTTTCAAAGATGTCCTCATATCATTGGTTCCCACTCTGGAATTCTATCAATAAGGTGAGAGTTCCTCTAGTTGAAAAAGAGATCTAAAAAGACTTCCCTTTCTCATGTAATTTCTGTAACCTCCAGGACACACCCACCTCCCCCTTCCAGCTCTGTAATGAAGCCACAGCTGGTGCCAATTTGTGGAACTCCTTAAAGGCTATTCTCCCTTATATACCCCGGACCAAGTTCCCATGCTCCCTCACCTGATTTCCTGCACTCACCTCCCACCTGGTGTGTTCACACCTGCAAGTGCCTTTTACCAACCCCTTTGTCAAAAGGCAGCCAGAGTGACCTTTCAAAGACCTATCAGTTCCTGGCATTTGTCTCCATAGAAATCTGCACTGATCTTCTAACAAATTCTCAGTCCTCCAAAGGCACCCATAATCCTCCCATCAGTCTCTTCATACCCCTCCAACTGACTGATGCCTGTTCTGCCCCATCTCTCTGCCCTTCAACCACACTGCCTACTTCTTCCTGTGGAGACCTCTCATGGCACCTGCCTCCAAGCACAGGTGATTCCCATTGATGGGAAGACCCTCTTCTCTCCCCCATCTCCCCACTCCAGTTACTCCCAATTATTCGTGAGCTCACAAGCCCCATGGTACACACTCTCCATGCAGCCTGCTCTCTCTTTTCTAGCACTGGCCTCCGTTTCTAGCTGTCCTTGTGTCATGGATGTCCCTCCCCAGCCAGCCTCCAAGCTCTCCTTCCCTTTAGCTCCAACACCTGACACAGTGCCTGGCACGTAGTAAGCCCTGGCTAGCTTCTAAGAGCCTCACTGAGGGACTGAAAGCATTTTAAAAATGTCACTACGTAGGTTCCAAACTGTAGGCAGAAAAAGCTTTGCCTGGATTGACATTTTAGAGACGTATTCATCAAGTTGGATGTGTTCACTGACTTTGCCTTGTAAAATTTAAAAAAAAAAAAGGACCTCTGTATCGATTCGCATCTAACGAAGGCGCATGTATACTACTAGACCACGTTATGAGCTTAATGGAAGGAGACAAGATGTTTTCGCTAAGAAAATGTATAAGACTGTTGAGGTCAAGTGGGAGGAAACAGTCTGTTTGTTGGAGCATTGCTATCTTACTGTATTACAGCCACTCATAAAAATCTGACATGGGGTGAGTCAGAATTGTCTGTCGGAGATGAGTTAGATCTGGCTCATGTTCCTACAGACATGAAAGCCAGAAACGAAGAAGGAGGCTTCGAAAGCGTGGGTTGAGGAGGCCGTGTGGTTCACTGCGATGAGCTAAGTGCCCAGGGCCACCAGCAGACATGCTGGCCTGTGTCCTTCCTTTGTTCTGGGGTCTCTCTTGCACCATGTGGTGAGGCTGGTGGCTGGGAGCAGCTCAGGACAGGACCCGGTGGCATCTTACCTCTCCCACCCTCCTGTGGGCTCCATTGGGCTCCAGTAGGTCCCAAGGGACAGCCTGCCTTCCTTGAAAAGCCCAGTAGCACTGGGAGCAGAAACTGGGACCAAAGAGTGAACACCCTGTTTGACAAGCTGGACCAGCCACCTCTTCTTCAGATGCAGGGGGAGCCCTGGCATGCTGACTCCTCCCTTCTCCCTTTCCCCTCTCCTCTCTTCCTCCCTCTTTCTTTCCCCTCTCTCCTTCCCTGGTGGTGCCCTTTCCCAATGCCCACTTCATCCCTTTTCCTTTCTACATGCCTGTCTTCTAGAGTTTCTTCTCTTTCCTCCCCATTACTTCCCTTCATCTGAATCTCCTTTTTGGTTCCTTTGTCCCTGCTCTCTGCTCCTCCTCCCCTTCCCTGGCTCCTGTTCAGCTCCATTGCGAATGCAGGCAGAGCTGGACTAACATGCTCACTTGCTAGCTCAGCCACCCTCCAGAGAAGTCACTCTTCGGTGGCCACCTTCCTGACCCCCTGGTCGCTTCTCCACTTGTTCAGATATTGCTCTGAAGTCTGAGGAGGACAGAGCGGGGCTGCCACAGAAGCAGGCCAGAGGAGAAACCAAACCATGTGTCCACACTGTCCACCAGCACTGCTGCTCTGAGAGCTTTCGGAGTCCTCAACAGGGTTAGGATTTAGGGGCTTCTTCAGAACCGGGAGTGAAAACAACCATAGGTCAAAAGGAAACCTACGGCCCCCACACAAAAATAATAATCACAAATGAAAACTATGTTAACTCTGAGTCCCAAAGTCGAAAAATTGCCTTGAATCTGTCACTAGAAAGCACCCAAGGCCTCACTCTCTGGGTTCTGGGTGCCCTGGGAATGGCAGGAGGCTCTGACAGGCGCGTGGGAGTGTCCAACTATGGGGGCTAACCTGCCCGCTGGCTGGGGTGGGGGGTGCCCCCTGTGGCGCTGTCCTGGCCCGACTTCCTGCGGACAGGGTGTGGCGTGGCTTCCCGGGTGGTCCTGGTGCCCTGGGGTTGGCGGGAGGCTGGGCCCCGACCACCCCACACCCTGCTCCTGTCCTGCGTTTTCTGCTTCAGGTGAGGGCGCCTCGCGGTGTCACTTTACCTGTGAGCAGAGGGTCCTCCAGAGAAGCCATGGGGCAGGGAGGGGCAGCAGGCGGCTGGAACAGGACACCGCGGCGTCCAGGGCTAGGCTGTAGCGTGGGAGTGCAGGGGCAGCGAGTATGGTGTGTCCTGCAGTCCCGAATGGCCTGCAGCACAGCTCCCTGGCGCTGTGCACCCCTCCTTCCCGCCTGGGCAATTAGCAATGCCCCCTCTTCAGGCCGCCCCCGCCCCGCCCCCGCCCCCCTCCCTCCTGAGTCCTCTGAGAGCTCACTTCCAGCTTTGGAAATTAGCAAAGACCCTTTTCTGCGCCGGCCCTGCCCCCTCACTCCTGAGACCTGAGCCCTGGCTGGGGTCCGGGCTAAGCCCTGGCAGGCTACTGCATTGCCAGCGCCTGCGCTGGGCAGATTCCTAGCCTGGCTCCCTGAGCGGGTGTCCACGTGCAGCCTGGCTGCGAATAGATCAGTCTTAAACGCCGGCAGCACACTTGGGTCAGTTTGCTGGCTTCCAGATTGCGCCCAAAGCCAGGAACCAGCTTCCCCAGCACAGGCCTGGGCTGAGATGCCTGCCTGGGATCTGTCTGAGCAGTCTCCTCCACTCCAGGCAGGGATGGCACTTCGACCTGGATGTTTGGGGTTTCGTTTGTTTTTTTTGGTCATTGGTTATTACATGACCTCCAGGGTAGGTGCTCCACAAAGGGAGTGAAAACAGGATGCCTGATATATATGCATATGGCCATTCTAGAAAAATAGCTTGGGGTTCTCTCGGAACGCGGCATTGGTCCTTGCACTATGGTTTAATAGAAAAGGGATTATGCACCAAGTTACTTAAATGAGCATAGGTTGAAATCGTTTACTGAGAGTAAATATTTTAAATAGTTATATTTTAACTAAATCTATCATCAATCATAAATCTATTACACGAAGGTTACAGGCAATTTAAAAGCAAGAGCACTCTCTTCAGGGTTTTAAATAATCCCTGTCTGTCTTGGCACATGAGAATGCAAAGATAGGAAATGGTTTGTAAAAGATCATATAATAGCTTTTACTAATTCTATTTATTTGACAGACAGAGATCACAAGTAGGCAGAGAGGCAGGCAGAGAGAAAGATGTGGAAGCAGGCTCCCCGTCAAGCAGAGAGTCTGATGAAGGGCTTGATCCCAGGACCCTGAGATCATGACCTGAGCCCAAGGCAGAGGCTTAACAAACTGAGCCACCCAGACGCCCCCAGATGAAATACATTTCTGACTTAGAAACTTCAGATAGAATTATTTTGTCCATGATGATAACTGAAGAAAATGTGTCATCCCTAAACCTAACCTTAACCCCTACCAATACTGAAACCTAAGCTGACCTTAAAGCCCAAACTAGAACCCTGAATCCCAAACCTGGAATGGAACCCAAAGCCTGTACCTGAGCCCTGGATCCAAGCCCTGAACCACAAACCCAAACCCTAAACCAGACCTCCAAGTCATGGAACCTGAACCCAAATCTCAGCATGAAGTCAAACCCCAAATTTGACCTTGAACTTTATCCCATAAGCCCTGAGTCTTAAAGCCTAAATCATAAACTTAAATCCCTAAACTATAACTCTGTTCCCTTGTCCTTCACTCTAAATCCTCACCCTAACACTAAACCCAAAGCCTGATCTAGAACTCTGACTCAAACCTGAACCTGAACCCAAATTCAAACCCTTCACCACACTTTGCTTATGCACTTGCCATTGATGGATATTTGCAGTTTCTACCTCTTGATTCTTGTGAACATTGTTTGGGTTGGGGGCTAGGGTTAGGGTCTTGTTTTAGGGTAGGGTCCAGGCTTAAGACCAAGTTGAGGTCAGAGTGTGGGTCTGCATCAGGGCCATGTTCAGTGACACTGTTTGGGTCAAGGACTTTTGTAATTCCACATTGTTTCCAATTCATTGTTCCTTAGCTATTTGGGGGAAAGTTGGGGGGTATTGGGCTCCATGCAGCTTGAATTTCCGGAATGAAATGGCTTCAGCTGGACCCCAGGAGGGAGCAGGACCTTCCACTGAAGGGTGGGCTCCCACAGTCCTGCACTGCCTTCCACCGCCTGCAGAGGGCGCCAGACCCCAGCTCCCGCCCTGAGCCCAGGCTGCACAGCCACAGCTGGGACCAGAGCCCCGCCTCTTCAGGACACACTGTGGAGACTTCTGGAGAATGTGGGGCGCCTCCCACCCTGACAGGACAAGCTGAGGAGGGTGTGGCTCTGCATCCACACTGACCGGACCCTTTGTGGAGGACACGCCCACACTGGCAGCAGTCCAACCTCCTAAGGACCAGATGCTGGAGGAGCTGAGGAGAAGCCGGCTGAGTGGACTGTCAAGGGGTTCGTGGTCTCAGGACCCCACAGAGGAAGGGCGCCCTGTGTAGACACTGGGACTTCCGTCGTTTTGTGTGAGGAGACGTGGCCTCCTGCTGTGCTGTGCCCGGGGCTGTGGGGTCCCCCCTTTCTGGGCTCGGGTGCTCCTCGGTCCTCGTCTGTGTTTGTGTACTCGCGGATTCGGTTCCTGGGGCTCCTCAGATGGTCTGCAGTCAGGGAGCCTCTGCCTTCTTCGGTGCTTGTGCTCTCCCCACCTCAGCCCTGCGGGGTCCTTCCCGTGTCCACACCCACTCCAGGCTTGCGCCGAGTCCGGAAATTCTGGAGCCAGAGTGAGGACTCTGTAGACGGTTTTGGGGAGAGTAGGTATTTTCCCAGTGTGGGTTCTACCCTGAGCACAGTCCCTCCCCATCTCCGTGTGTACCCCTCCCTGTCTGTCGTCATTGTTGCAGGGCTGTCAGATGACAGGTCTGTCACCTTTTTGGTTCAGGGGCCTCCTGGGTATCTTGCTGTCTTGGATGCAGGTGTAAATGAGATCGTTCTCCGCAGTCTCTTTTTGATGGTTCCTTCCGAGCACGTAGGAGTGCCACTAATTTGTGCATATTGATTTTGTTCCTTGCAAGATCTTGAATTTATTTGTTCGATTGGCCTTAAACTCAATCTGCCAGTTATTTGACCAGCACCATGGATTTAATTGGGAAGAGCAGAGAATGGCAGTCTGGGCTGAGCAAGCTAAGGTCCCATCACGGGCAAGTGCGAGAAACAAAGGAGAGGAACATTATTTCATGGAGGAGGAAGAAGTTGGGAAGGGTGCTTGAAGGAAAGTCCCTTGGAGAAAGGCAGGGTGATGGAGAATTCTCACCAGCTGAGCTGCAAAGCTCCTACAAAAAGTCAGGAGATGAATCGCCAGCTTCCCGTGTGGGGCCTGGAATTGGTGAGTCTCTCCTGTGGGGGATTGCAATGTGGAGTCTGTAATGGGCACTGAGCAGCAGGCGCCCCCTTCCAGCCTCCTTTTCTGGCATCCCCAGTCCACTTTACTGGGGCTTCCCTTCCTGCTTTGCACAGTTCTAACCAGCTTTTGGTGGAACGTTGTGGAAAAACTGAAATTCCAAATCCACTGCTTCTACTGCACCTGAGATACAGGGGCCCATGATTTAATTTTCCCACGAGTCTCTTGCTAACATGTGTCCTCTCCATGTTGGGTGACCTGGATCTGGGAGGGCTTGGCCTCCATCCCAAAGTCTGATGTTCTCTCTGCTTCCGTGTCGTCGTGCTAACATGGATGTTTGGAAGATTCATTTCCTCTGTGGTGATTTCAAAGTGCAGTCAGCCTGTTATAGCAGCACAAATACGTGCTGTCTCCACACTCAGATTCCCCAGCCATCATTTCTTTACCACGTTTGCCACTTCACACGGGATGCTTCAGTGTGTTTGATCCCACACCAGGACAATGTCCTGCAGAACCACCACATAACCTGAAATGAGGAGATCATTACAGAACCCATCCAAGGGTTAGTGTTAGGAACCAGGGACATGGCAGGACTGACCTGAAGACCCCATGGAGAGCTGTCTGGGTGGCTGAGTTGACAGTGGATGTGAGGGTGAGTGTCTGGCTCTGGCTTTGTGTCCAGGAGTCAGCTCTGTGTGGGTGTGTTCTCAGCTAGGCATGCAGATTTCTGCTCCTCTGAATCCTTTCCGGAGTTCCAAATGGCACAGTTTCCTTCTGGGCAGCAGGCTGAGTTCTCTGGGATTGCCCATGTGTCCCCAAATTGTAGGGCACCTACTGCAAGGCCTTTGGGGTCAGAATCCTGAGAACTAAACCAAACCAAAGGTTATGGTTAGGGCCCACCACATGGCAGGCCCGATCTGCCAGCACTCTGTCCATCTTTCTGGGGGAGGGGGCAGTCGAGGGATTTGTTCAGGGTGAGTGTCAAGCTCCAGGTTTGCATCCAGTGGCCTGCTGAATATGGGGGTGTCCAGAGGTAGGAATGCAGATTTCAGTTCCTCTGAATCCTTTCTGGAGTTCCAAATGGCATGGTTCCTTTCAGGGTGGCAGGGTGAGTCCTATGGTGTTCCTCACTGTCCCCAATCTCTGAGACTTTGGAGCCAGGCCGTCGGGGACAGACCTCTCAGGACAGAATCTAGGCTTAAGAGTTTGTGCCTATGGGCATGGCTGCACTGATCTGAAAGCACTGTGGCGAGGATCACAGGGGTCTGAGTTGAGAGCATGGTTCAGGATCAGTATCAAGGTCTGGGTTTGTGTCCAGGGGACCGCTGAATGTGGGGGTGGTCTCAGATGTCCAAGACGATTTCCCCTACTCTGAATCCTTTCCAGCATTCCAAATAGCCTGGTTTCCTTCTGGGTGGCAAGCTGAAATCTCTGGGATTTCTCAGGTCTTGCCCTTGCCCTTGCAAGGGCAAGATACTTTTTACAGTAAAAGAATTCACCAGATGAGCTGAACAGCAGAAAAGACACAGCTCAAGAGTTAATCAGTGAACAGGAATATCATGCCAAAACCTTCTTTGATAACACACTACAGAGCAAGGGAAGATAGGAGAGAAAGCTGAGATATAAAGGACAAACCCTCCAACTTTCCAACATCATTCCCTACTTGTTTATTTCCATTGCTGTCAGCTCCTTCCCAGTCAAAAATAAGTCACCTGAGCCAGCCTTTTTTCTTCCTGAGATTGGGGCACTGCAAAGCCCACCAGAGGGGCCAAGGGCACCCCTATACCTGCTGAGCTGAGCCCATTTGTACCCCAACCGTGAGGAGGTACCAGCCTGTCCCCCTGGTGCTCCATGGTCTGTGGCAGTCCTTCCTTCTGGACCCTACTTTGCTGCTCTATTTTCGCTAACCCTGGTCTCAAACTAGGGATTGCTCCTGGAAGAGGAACTCAGGGAGATGAGGCTCAGGAGGGTCTCCCTGCCTGGAATCTTCGTGTGAGGAGTGCACAGCCAACAGATTTTGCCCAGGGACTTGCAAAATGCAGATAGGCAGATTTCTTTTCTCTCTTTCTCTCTCTCTCTAGCCTCATACTAACCAGGAGTTCTTAGAACTTTCTTCAGTGACTTCTAGTTGTAGCTTGGCCACTTTTTCACAGAAAGGCCACTTGAGCATGATGAAACACACGTATAAGCAATTACATTAAAAAAAAAAAACAATAAGCCAATGCACACAGACCTTTGACAGCAGCACAGGACGCTCAAGGGACCAGAGTCCCTACCTTGGGCAATAGTGGTAGAGGCCAGGTTCTGCCATGCAGGTATCTAGACCTTTGGCAGTTTCCACGATTGCAAATCCAGACATGCAGAATCTTGAGGGACAACCTACTAACTGCAAAAGAGCAAAAATTCATCAGGATTCAGAGAGTGGAAATCCATTTGTACTGGAAAAGAAAGAAGTAGGCTTGCTGTGAATCCAGCAGGGAGGACAGGCATAGATAAAGGCTGGTGTATGGGTCACGGAAACTATTGTTTCTCAAGGGTCCTGCTGTCTCTGTAAAATGCTATGAGGACTGTCTCTTGGGGACCTCCTGCTTTCCTACCAGTGACACCCCCAGATTCTGCTTTGCTAGTCCCATGGATTCCTGGGGATACCCAGTTGATAAGCTATGCTGTCCTCATGACAACACTTGCTAATGGACTGAATGTTTGTGTCTTGTCCCAATTCAGATGTTGAAGCCCTGACCCTCAAGGAGTGCCATCAGGAGGTATGGGCTTTGAGAGGTGGTGAGTTCATGAGATTGGAACACTTGTGAATGAGATAAAAGCACTTCTGAGAAACGACCTGAGAGATTGTTCTGCCAGCTGTCATCCATGCAAGTCTACAACAGAAATATGGGCATTTATAGATAATGAAGCAGTCTCTTGCTAGATATCAGATCTCCCAGGATCTTGCTTTTGGACTTCTCAGTCTCTAGAACTGCAAGGAATAGTACATGTTTTGCTGTTTCAGCCACCCAGTCTGTCATCATTTGTTGCAGCAACTTGAACTGAATAAAGCAGAGCCCAAGTCCTGGTTAATCCCTGCTTCTACTCATTTCCCCTCAGAAAGAGCTTCTAATCCAGAACTGACCTCTGCTTTCCATACACGTGCTTCAGACTCCTTCTGTGAGAGCCCAGACTTTGTAGAAGACTCCTCCCTCATGGCAACCAGCATTCTGTGACTCCTGAGGACTGTCCTCCCTGACTGTATTGAGTCAATCAAACTGATTTTGATTCTGGAGTCCCAGGATCAAGGACTGCATCAGGCTCCCAGCTTCATGGGGAGTCCGCTTCTCCCTCTGACCTTCTCCCCTCTCATGCTCTCTCTCTCACTCTCTCTCTCTCTCTCAAATAAATAAATAAAAATCTTTTAAAAATCTGATTTTAACAGACCATAAGCTTGTTCTTGCTGGTCTTTGGAAGATTAGGCATTAGCCCTTCGGAGAAAGTTCTGAATGGCTGCTTCATGAAGGGGTGAACTGTGTCCCCAAAGTCTCTTTTTGCTGCCTTCTAATCACAGATGCTGAGACAAATCCTCCCAGGTGCTGGTTTTTTAAAGCACTTAATGCTTTGGCTTTGAAGTTCCTCACTTGACAGTTCTGCTTTAATCAGTTTGTGACAAAACAGCCAATTGGTGGTGGATGCAAAGTGCACTGATAAAGTTAATATCAGGGAAAATTTTTTGAGTGTCATGCATGTGCACGTGTGTGCACACACATATCCATGTGCTAAGCATTATGGTAAATGTCTGACAAGAACTAAAACATCAAAAAGTCAGGATACCCCATTAGCTGATATTTTTATTATTCCTACATCCTAAACTATAAAAAACAGGGTCAGAGAATAAGAAGTGGCAAAAAGAATCAAGATTTGAGGCAGTTCGATTTCTCAGCCAGCCTTGATCAAAAGGCATGTACACCTGTGTCTAGTTTCAGCTCTCTGTAACCTTGCCATAACCTTGGATAAGCCATTCATCTCTCAAGTTCAGGTTCTTGGTCCAAGGAGGGAAGGGGCACAGGTTGAGTACCTCCAGTGGGACTTCCTGGCAGGCTTGTTCATCCAAGCATTCCTGTTTCAGTTTGAGTAATTAAAGCCAGTCTTTGTTTTACCGAAGGCCAAGCTTGTCCAGTGTGTCCATGCCACCAGCCAACAGCATTTGTCCATGCCATGTAACAACTGAGCAACATTCATAGGAATGGGGGGAGGAAAAGATGTCCACAGTTGTTGACAGATGTTCTGCATGGAGGAACAGGAGCTGGGGCCATCACCTGCTGTTTCTAGTGGCCTTCTCTGTCGAGTTAAAATAAATGGCAATTATTTGCAATGACAGGGATGAAAGTAGAGGGTATTATGCCAAGCGAAATAAGTCAGTCAGAGAAAGACAATTATCATATGATCTCACTCATATGTGGAGTTCAAGAAACAAACCAGAATCATAGGGGAGTAAAGGAAAAAAATAAAACAAGATGAAGTCAAAGAGGGAGACAAACCAGAAGAGACTTTAAAAAAAAAGATTTTTATTTACTTATTTGACAAACAGAGATCACAAGTAGGCAGAGAGGCAGGAAGAGAGAGAGAGGAGGATGCAGACTCCCCAGGGAGCAGAGAGCCTGATGTGGGGCTCGATCCCGGGACCCTGAGATCATAACCTGAGTTGAAGGCAGAGGCTTTAACCCACTGAGCCAGCCAGGTACCCCTCAGAAGAGACTCTTAATCACAGTAAGCAAACTGAGGGTTCTTGGAGGAGAGAGGGATGGGTGGATGGGGTAACTGGGTGATGGACATTAAGGAAGGCATGTGATACAGTGAGCACTGGGTGTTACAAAAGACTGATGAATCACTAACCTGTATGTCTGAAACTAGTATTATATGTTAATTAATTGTATTTAGATTAAAATTTTCTTTAAAAATAATTTTAAAATAAAATAAGTAACAATCCAATAATGATCAGAGTTATCCAGCAGGGAGTATCAGATCTAGATGTCAGTTAAATTTAAGGGGCTTGCCGAAGTTTAGGAGAGTCACGCTAGGTCATTTTCCTGTGTGGGGAAGTCTTCAGGGGCAGTTCCAAAGACAAAGATTATTAATATTTCTCCTTCCCCCATTCCTCCTAGAGCCAAAGATGTTTCCTCCACTCACCCACTGGCCCTGTATGTAGGTGTTGCTTTCTCTCTACCAATCAAAAAATCAGTGAGTAACTATAACTTCACCTTTTCCAATATCCCCCTACCCCCGACCTTTGGTCTTTAATGGCCATGGGCAACAGGGACAAAGACATTTTTTAAAAACTTACAGAGATCTATTATGCTCTACTACCTTGGCCCGCATGGGCCACTGCAAAGGGATTCTGTGAACCGTGTACTCAGATGAATGGTCATTATCTTCAAAAAGGCAGGGGCAGTGATAGACACAGGAACCAAAAAAGCAAGAGTTAATGGACCATCAGAATAATGGAGTACCAACACTTTTTTGTCCTTGGCTTATGCTTCTTCATCCATTTCCAATCTATTTTAATGTATGGTGTAAGGAAATGGTCCAATTTCATTTTCTGCATGTGGCTGTTCAATTTTCCAGACCCCAAGGCCAATGGCTCCTTCTCTACCCCAGCGGTGGCATGCTGTGCCTTCCCCACACTGGCTCCTGGGGAGCGCAGTGACAGACATGTACAACCATGCTTCTCTCCCAGGCAGAGGGGATGCTAGGGCAAAGAGTACTTCGCTCCATGCGGCTATCTTCCACAGTGCTACGGAGACTAACTCAGGCAAGCAGCAGCATCCCCAAACCCAACCCTGGTTTCCCAACAAATGCTGTGCTTTCCCAGGGGAGATGCCCAGGCAAAGAGGCTTTCGCTGTATGCGGGTTTCTCCCACCCCGAGACTGGGCTCAGGCAAGCAGCAGCAGCCCGCACAACATTTCTCAGCGAATGCTGTGCTTTCACAGAGGCTTTGGCTTGGAGCGAACAGCACTTCGCCGCTGCTTCCGCAGCAAGGCTTCAGTCGCGTCAGGGAAGAAGAGCTGCGGGAGAGCTGGTGCCTCTTGCGCCTTGCTTTACCTGGCTCCATGTTCGTGTCCTGGGTTCACCCTGCCAGGCCGAACTCAGCAGACACAGTCACAACCGTGCAGTAGCGTGTGTAGCCTACGAAGGCACTCTACGCACCTTACCAACTCCCAGTGTAGGTATCGCTTGGCCATTTACTCTGGCCCTCAGGCAGACTCGCGGACTAAGCCAGTGCTTTCCCCACAGGAAAGGAGTGGTGACAGGATCCCTGCACACCGCCCGTGCACTGAATAGGGAGCTTTGGGGGACTTTCCCCACTCCTTCCCCTTAAACCCCGTGCCTCCTCCAAGCTTCCACATCCTAGAGGAAGACGGCATCTGATGGCCAAATCTTTCTGGGAGTTGTTGCTCAAGTTCAGAGTAGGCGCCTGGTGGCAAGCCCATGGCTCCACCACGGACAGGTGGCCAAGGAGCTGCTGTCTCCTTGGGCCCAAAGGCTCAGGACAGGCATGCTTTCTGCCCAGACTCCTTCCTCAGAGTGGAGCCCTTTCCCCTGCCCTAATCTTCCCCTCGAGTCTCCTTAGCAGCCCGGCTTCCTTCGCTCTGCAGTGACAGACGTGTCCCTTTCCTTAAGGCTCTTTCCACAGGCGCCACTGAGCTTCTCTCTCAGGCAGTGGGGATGCCCAGGCAAAGAGGATTTCGCTCCGTGCGGGTTTATTACACCATGCTGTGGAGACTAGCTCCGGCAAGCAGCTGGCAGCATCCCACAGACCCGACTCTGATTTCCGAAAGAATGCTGTGCTTTCCCAGAGGGGATGCCCTGGCAAAGAGGCTTTCGCTCTATGCGGGTTTCTCCCATCGTGCTGCAAATACTAGGCAAGCAACAAAAGCAGCCCACAGAACCGACTCTGATTTCCCAGCGACTGCTATGCTTTCGCAGAGGTTTTCAGCTTGGCGCGAACCGCACTTCGCTGCTGCTTCCTCAGCAAGGCTTTGGTCGTTCGCTCTGTCACGGCAGGGAAGAAGAGCCACGGGAGAGCTGGTGCCTCTTGGGCCTTGCTTTCCCAGGCTCCAAGTTTACGCCCGGGGTTCACCTTGCTAAGCCGAACTAAGCAGACACAGTCACAACCCTGCAGCAGCGTGCGTGGCCTAGCATGGCACTCTATGCCTATTACCATCTCCTGGGGTAGGTAAGGCTTTGCCTTTTGCTCCGGCGCTCAGGCAGACTCGGGGTCTAGGCCACTGCCTTCACCACTGGAGAGAGGAGGCGACAGGATCCCTGCACACGGCCCGGGCACTGGGATGGGGAACTGTGGGGGACTGTCTCCACTCCTTCCCTGGCACACCCCCTGCCACCCACAACGCTGCCACATCTTGTTGGAAGACGGCATCTGACTGACCATTTCTCCATGGGGTTGTTTCTGCGAGTTCCGGGTATGGCACCTAGTGGCAAGCCCAAGTCTGCCCTTGGGACAGGTGGCCCAGGAGATGCTGTCCCCTTGGGACCAGAGGCACAGGACAGGCCTGCCTTCTGCCCAGACTCCTTCGTCAGAGTGGAGCACGTGCCCCTGCCCTAGTCGTCCCCTCATGTCTCCTTAGCAGCCAGGCTTCCATCTCTCCGCACAGGGAGCGGGTGACACTTGTTTTGCCACCGGCCTGCTGTGTGTGCTGCGGCAGGTTACCCTGCTTCCCGACGTTTCCCAACTCCAAGGCCAAGGGTTCCTTCTCTTCCCCGGGGACAGTGTGCTGTGCCTTCCCCACACTTGCTCCTGGGGAGCGCGGTGACAGACGTGTCCCTTTCCTTAAGGCCCTTTCAGATATGCAACCATGCTTCTCTCTTAGGCAAAGGGGTGCTAGGGCAAAGAGGATTTCGCTCCATGCTGGTATCTTCCACCATGCTGCGGAGACTAGCTTAGACATTCAGCTGCAGCATCCCACACATCCGATTCTGATTTCCCAACAAATGCTGTGCTTTCCCAGAGGAGATGCCATGGCAAAGAGGCTTTCGCTGTATGCGGGTTTCTCCCACCCCGAGACTGGGCACAGGCAAGCAGCAACAGAGCCCGCAGAACCGACTCTGATTTCTCAGCGAATGCTGTGCTTTTGCAGAGGCTTTGGCTTGGAGTGAAGAGCACGTCGCCGCTGCTTCCTCAGCAAGGCTTCAGTCGCGTCAGGGAAGAAGAGCTGCTTGAGAGCTGGTGCCTCTTGGGTCTTGCCTTCCCGGGCTCCAATTTCACATCCGTGGTTCATCCTGAAAGGCCGAAATAAGCAGACAGAGCCTCGACCCTGCAGCAGCGTGCGTGGCCTAGGATGGCACTCTGCTCACAATGCCATCTCTCGACGTAGGCAAGGCCTGCCCTTTCGCTCTGGCATTCAGGTGGACAGGGGACTAGGCCAGTGCCTTCTCCATCCTTGAGGAGACGTGAGAGGATCACTGCACACCGCCTGTGCCCTGGGATGGGGAGTAATGGGTAACTGTCCCTGTTTCCCCGGGACACCCCCTGCCTCCGCCAATGCTGCCACATCCTGGAGGAAGACGGCATCTGATTGCCCGTTCCTGCAGGAGGTGTTTCTGCGAGTTCAGGGCCGGGAGCTTGGTGGCAAGCCCTTATCTGCCCTCTGGACAGGTGGCCAAGGAGATGCTGTCCCCTTGGGACCAGAGGCACAGGAAAGGCCTTCCTTCTGCCCAGACTCCTTCCTCAGATTGGAGCACGCTCCCCTGCCCAATCGTCCCTTCGTGTCTCCTTAGCAGCCAGACTTCATCTCTCTGCACAGGGAGCGGGTGACAGTTGTCTTGCCACCGGCCCCCTGTTCCTGCCAGGGCCGGCTCTCCAGCTTCGTGACCATTTCCCGACCACAAGGCCAAGGGCTCCTTCTCTTCTCCTGGGGCAGCGTGCTGCACTTTCCCCAGACAGGCACCTGGGGAGCCCAGTGACAGACATGTCCCTTTCCTTAAGGCTCTTTCCACAGGCGCAACCACGGTTCTCTCTCAGGCAGAGGGGATGCCCAGGCAAAGAGGATTTCGCTCCATGCGGGTTTATTACACCATGCTGTAGAGTCTTGCTCAGGCAAGCAGCAGCAGCATCCCACAGACCCGACTCTGATTTCCCAAAGAATGCTGTGCTTTCCCACAGGGGATGCCCGGGCAAAGAGGCTTTCGCTCTATGAGGGTTTCTCTCGCCGTGCTGTGAATACTAGGCTAAGGCAAGCAGCAACAGCAGCCCACAGAACCGACTCTGATTTCCCAGCGACTGCTATGCTTTCGCAGAAGTTTTCAGCTTGGCGCGAATGGCACTTCGCTGCTGCTTCCTCAGCAAGGCTTTGGGTGTTCCCTTTGTCGAGTCAGGGAAGAATAGCTGCGGAAGAGCTGGTCCCTCTTGGGCCTTGCTTTCCCAGGCTCCAAGTTCGCGTCCTGGGTTCACCCTGCCAGGCCGAACTAAGCAGACACAACCACAACCCTGCAGCAGTGTGTGTGGCCTAGGATGGCACTCAATGCACACTACCATCTCCCAGTGTAGGCAACGCTTGGCCTTTGGCACTGGCCCTCAGGCGGACTCGCCGACAAGGCCAGTTCTTTCCCCTCAGGAGAGGAGAGGCGACAGGATCCCTGAACACCGCCCGTTCACTGGAATGGGGAGCTTTGGGGGATTGTCCCCACTCCTTCCTCGGCAAACCCCCTGCCACCGAAAACGCTGTCACATCTTGGAGGAAGATGACATCTGACTGCCCGTTTCTCGAGGGAGCTGTTTCTGCGAGTTCCGGGTATGGCGCCTGGTAGCAAGCCCAAGTCTGCCCTACGGACAGGTGCTGTCCCCTTGGGACCAGAGGCACAGGACAGGCCTGCCTTTTGCCCAGACTCTTTCCTCAAAGTGGAGCACACGTCCCTTCCCTTGTCGTCCCCTCATGTCTCCTTAGCAGCCAGGCTTCGTCTCTCCGCACAGGGAGCGGGTGACACTTGTCTTGCCACCGGCCTGCTGTTCCTGCCACGGCAGGCTATCCTGCTTCCCGACCTTTTCCTGACCACAAGGCCAACGGCTCCTTCTCTTCTCTGGGGGCGGCGTGCTGCACCATCCCCAGATTTGCTCCTGGGGAACACAGTGACAGACGTGTGCAACCACGCTTCTCTCTCAGATCTCAAATACACAGCATAACCCTACACCTAAAGGAGTTGCAGAAAGAACAACAAGGAAAGCCTAAACCCAGCAGGAGAAGAGGAATAATAAAGATCAAAGCAGAAATCAATGAAAGAGAAACAAAGAAACAAAGAAACAAAAACCACAAAAAACCAACAACAACAACAAAAACACAATAGAACAAATCCACGAAAGTAGGAGCTGGTTCTTTGAAAGAATTAATAAGATTGATAAACCCCTTTCCAGACTTATCAAAAAGAAATGAGAAAGAACCCAAATAAATAAAATCATGAATGAAAGAGGAGAGATCACAACCAACACCAAAGAAATACAAACAATTATAAGAACATACTATGAGCATCTCTACGCCAACAAATTCAACAATCTGGAAGAAATGGATACATTCCTAGAGACTTATAAACTACCACAACTGAACCAGGAAGAAATAGAAAACCTGAACAGACCCATAACCAGTATGGAGATTGAAACAGTCATCAAAAATCTCCAAACAAACAAAAACCCCGGGCCAGATGGCTTCCCAGGTAAATTCTACCAAACATTTATAGAAGAATTAATTCCTATTCTCATGATACTGTTCCAAAAAAAATAGAAATGGAAGGAAAACTTCCAAACTCTTTTTTACTGAGGCCAGCATCACCTTGATCCCAAAACCAGACAAGGATCCCATCAAAAAAGAGAACTACAGACCAATATCCTTGATGAACACAGATACGAAAATTCTCACCAAAATACTAGCCAATAGTATTCAACAGTACATTAAAAGGATTATTCACCACGACCAAGTGGGATTTATTCCAGGGCTGCAAGGTTGGTTCAACATCTGCAAATCAATCAATGTGATACAACACATCAATAAAAGAAAGAACAAGAACCATATGATACTCTCCATAGATGCTGAAAAAGCATTTGACAAAGTGCAGTATCCCTTCCTGATTAAAACTCTTCAAAGTGTAGGGATAGAGGGCACATATTATCAATATTATCAAAGCCATCTATGAAAAACCCACTGCAAATATCATTCTCAATGGAGAAAAACTGAATACTTTTCTGCTGAGGTCAGGAACACGGCAGGGATGTCTTTTATCACCACTGCTATTCAACATCATACTAGAAGTCCTAGCCTCAGCAATCAGACAACAAAAAGAAATTAAAGGCATCCAAATTTTGCCAAATTGGCAAAAGAGAAGTCAAACTATCCCTGTTTTCAGATGATATGATACTGTATGTGGAAAACTTAAAGGACTCCACTCCAAATCTGCTATAACTTGTATAGGAATTCTGTAAAGTGTCAGGATATAAAATCAATGCACAGAAATTGGTTGCATTTTTTTTAAACCAACAAGACTGAAGAAATAGAAATTAAGGAGTGAATCCCATTTACAATTGCACCCCAAACCCCAAGATACATAGGAATAACCCTAGCCAAAGAGACAAAGAATCTATACTCAGAAAACTCTAAAGTACTCATGAAAGAAATTGAAGAAGACACAAAGAAATGGAAAAATGTTCCATGCTCCTGTATTGGAAGAACAAATATTGTGAAAATGTCTATGCTACCTAAAGCAATCTATACATTTAATGCAATCCCTATCAAAATCCCATCCATTTTTTTCAAAGAAATGGGACAAATAATCCTAAAATATATATGGAACCAGAAAATACCTCGAATAGCCAGAGGAATATTGAAAAAGAGAGCCAAAGTTAATGGCATCACAATTCCAGACCTCAAGGTCTATTACAAAGTTGTCATCATCAAGATAGTAGGGAACTGTCCCCAAAACAGACATAGATCAATGGAACAGAATAGAGAGCCCAGAAATACACCCTCAACTCTATGGTCAACTAATCGTCAACAAAGCAGGAAGGAATGTCCAATGGAAAAAAGACAGCCTCTTCAACAAATGGTGTTGGGAAAATTGAACAGCCACATGCAGTAAAATGAAATTGGACCATTTCCTTACACCATACATGGAAATAGACTGGAAATGGATGAAGAAGCATAATGTGAGAAAAGAATCCATCAAAATCCTTGTGGAGAGAACAGGTAGCAAACTCTTTGACCTCAGCAGCAGCAACTTCTTCCTAGGAACATCGACAAAGGCAAGGAAAGCAAGGGCAAGAATGAACTATTGGGATTTCATCAGATTAAAAAGCTTTTGCACAACAAAGGAAACAGTTAACAAAGCCAAAAGATGACTGTCAGAAGTTATCTGGGAGAAGGTATTTGCAAATGACATACCAGATAAAGGGCCAGTATCCAAAATCTATAAAGAGCTTATCAAACTCAACACCCTAAAAACAAATAATCCAATGAAGAAATGGGCAGAGGACATGAACAGACATATCTGCAAAAAATACATCCCAATGGCCAACAGACACATGAAAAAACGCTCCACATCACTCGGCATCAGGGAAATACAAATCAAAACCAGAATGAGATACCACCTCACACCGTTCAGAATGGCTAAAATGAACAAGTCAGTCAATGACAGATGCTGGCGAGGATGTGCAGAAAGGGCAGCCCTCCTACACTGTACGTGGGAATGCAAGCTGGTGCAACCACTCTGGAAAACAGCGTGGATGTGCCTCAAAAAGCTGAAAATAGAACTACCCTATGACCCAGTGCTTGTAGTACTGGGTATATACCCTACAGATACAAACGTGGCATTCTGAAGGGGCACATGCACCCAAATGTTTATAGCAGCAATGTCCACAATAGTTAAACTATGGAAAGAACCTAAGTGTCCTTCAACAGATGAATCAATAAATAAGATGAGGTATATATGTACAATGGAATACTATGCAGCCATCAAAAGAAATAAAATCCTGCTATTTGTGATGACATGGATGGAACTAGAGGGTATTATGCTTGGCGAAATAAATCAATCTGAGAAAGACAACTAT
The DNA here is from genome assembly GCF_964662115.1 of Mustela nivalis. NCBI lineage: Eukaryota > Metazoa > Chordata > Mammalia > Carnivora > Mustelidae > Mustela > Mustela nivalis. The sequence goes on along the minus strand of NW_028136114.1, from coordinate 119,432 downwards.
CATATGATCTCCCTGATATGATGAAGTGGAGATGCAATATAGGCGGTTTCGGGCGTACGAAAAGAAAAATAAAAGAAGATGGGATTGGGAGGGAGACAAACCATAAAAGACTGAATCTCACAAAACAGACTGAGGGTTGCTGGGGGGAGGTGTGTTGGGAGAGGATGGTGGGGGTATGGACATTGCAGAGGGCAGGTGCTATGGTGAGTGATGGTGAGTGCTGTCAAATGTGTAAACCTGGTGATTCACAGACCTGTACCCCTAGGGATAAAAACACATTATATGTTTATAAAAAATTTTTAAAAATAATTTAAAAAATCCATCAAAGAAAAAACACATATTGCAAGCCCAGAGCTAATCTCATATTCAATCAAAAACGTTTGAAAGTTTTCCCCTTAAAGATCAGAAGAAAGACAAGTGTGTCCCCTTTCACTACTCTCATTTGACATAGTACTGGATGTCCTAGCCAGAGAAACAAGGAACACAAAGAAATAAGAGACTCCAAAAAAAAAAAAAGGAAGAAGTAAAATTTTCTTTTTTTGAATAACATGAACTTACATGTTAAAAAATCCTTAAAAAGTCACAAAAAAATTTGAATAAACAAATTTAGTAAAGCTGCCAAATACAAGATCAATATATAAAAGACAAGAATTTTGTTTTGTTTCATTTTTTTTAATATGGAATGCTTCCCAGTTTGTCATGTCATCCTTGTTCAGTGATCACGCTAATCTTCTCTGCATCATTCCAATTTTAGTATATGTGCTGCCAAAGTAAGCACAAGACAGGAGCATTTTAACACTCTAATGATGAACTATCTGAAAAAATAAAGAAAACAATCTAATTCACAATAGCATCAAAAATAATAAAATACTTAGGAATAGATTTAACTAAGAAGATGAAAGATCTGTACTCCATAAACTATGACATTGATAAAGAAATTGAAGGATAGACAAATGGAAAGATAGCTCATATTTATGAATGGTAAGAATTAACATTGTTAAAATGTCCATTCTACCGAAAACCATCTGTAAATCCAATTCCTATCAAAAATTTAATGTTAGGGGTGCCTGGGTGGCTCAGTGGGTTAAGCCGCTGCCTTTGGTTCAGGTCATGATCCCAGGGTCCTGGGATCGAGCCCCACATCAGGCTCTCTGCTCAGCAGGAAGCCTGCTTCCTCTTCTCTCTCTGCCTGCCTCTCTGCCTGCTTGTCATCTCTCTCTGTCAAATAAATAAATTAAAAATCTTTAAAAAAATCCAATATTATTTTTTTTACAGAAGTAAGTAAAGAATCCTAAAATTTATATGAGACCATAAAAGACAACAAATAATCAAAGCAGTTCTGAGAAAGAATGAAGAAGGGAGATTACACTTCTTGATTTGAAACTATACTACAAAGCCCTCATGCCCAAAACAATAAAGTATACTGGCATAAAAACAGACCAATAAACAAGTAGAACAGAATTGAGAGTCCAGAAATAAATCCTTTTATACAGTCACCTAATATTTCACAGGCTCCAACATATGTAATGGGTAAAGATAGTCTGTTCAATAAATGATATTTAAAACTGAATAATCACATAAACAGTATGAAACTGGAACCTTATATCACTCATAAGTCTTAACTTGAAATAGATTAAAGACTTAAAGGTGATGCATGAAACTAAATTTCCTAAAGGAAAACATAGGAAAAATTCTCCTTAACATTGGTCTTGCCAATAGTTTTTTGGATACCAGACCAAAAACACAAGCAAAAAAAGCAAAAATAAATAAATGGTATTACATCAAACTAACGTTTCTGCATTGCCAAAAAAAAGAGAGAGAGAATGAAAACACAATCCACAGAATGTAAGAAAATACTTACAAATCTTCTATCCTAAAAGAGGTTAATAACCAACAGATACAAATAGAAAAAAATATATAATTAAAAAAATAGCAAAAGGATCTCAATAGACTTTTTTTTTTTTTCAAAAAAGTTATATAAATGACCAACAGGAGCATTAAAAAGTGCTCAACGTAAAAAACTCAGGGCAAAGTCCTTATGTTGTTGTTGTTGTTGTTTACCTCTGAAAAACACAGCAAGATATTAGAATATATACTACCAAAAAATTAAAACTAACAAATTTTGGTAAATATTGTGGAAAATGGGGAACTTATGCACTGTGATAGGGATATAAGTTTGTATGGAAAACAGTATGGAGATTATTCATATTATTAAAAGTAAAATTACCATATGATTCAGTAATCCCACTTCTAGGTATCTATCTAAAGGAAACGAAGTCACTGTTCAAAGACATATCTGCACGCTTATGTTTATTATAAAATTATTAACTCTAAGCAAGAGATGGAAATAACTTCAGTATCCATTAATGGATGAATGAATAAAATAAGTATGGTAAATATATACTGTGGAATACTACTTAACCATGAAAAATTAAGAAATACTGCCATTTACAACAGCATGGATGGATCTTGAAGGTATTATACTAAGTGAAATATTTCAAAGATTTTATATATTTTTTTAATTTATGTATTATGATATTCCTTACATACAGAATCTGAGGAAAAGGAAAACTAATGGAAACTTAGAGTTGAGTTGACAAGGGGTGAACCTGGGGTGGAGTAAGGTGGTCCAAGGGTGCAAACTTGCAACTATAATATGAAAAAGTTCTGGGGATCTAATGTACAGCATGATGATCATAGTTAATAAAATATACATACTTTTTTTTATTGTGCTTCCCTTTATTAAACTTTGCATATATCACATTCTTACAAGTTGAAAGTTTATAGCAATCTTGTATAAAAGAGGTCTGCTGCCACCATTTTTCTAACAACATTTGTTCATTTTGTGTCTCTCTGTCACATGTTGGTAATTCTTGCAATATTTCAAGTTTTTTTCAGTGTCTATTTTTTATATGCACTGGGAAACCAAAAAAAATAATAATTTGACTTAGTTTATTGAGATAATCACTTTATTGAGGCAGTCTGGAACAAAACCCACAAGACCTCTGAAGTTTATCTCTACTATACTATATACATAAAAGTTGCTAAGTGAGTAGATCTTAAAATTCCTTACAATACATGCATAAAAAACAGTGGCAACTATACAAGATAGTAGATGTATTAACATTTTTGTGTAGATTATATTGCAATAAAGATGTATACCAATTTATCAAATTGTACAAAATTTACACAATGTTAAAAGTTTGCAATGTTATAAGAAATCATTTCTTAAATTTACAAATATGTGGATTTTTTTCAATAAAGCTGGAATAAACTTTTTGTAGAATTAATCTATTTTTCAAAAAATGAAGTAAGGCAGTAGAAACTGCAACTAACTCTGAAATAATAGAATATAAAATCCATTTTCGTTATATACACTGTGACCAAAAGTATTACTTTTGGAGGAGTACTTATGAAGCATGAAGGATGGTCTATAAAAAAGGCTGAAAGAGCTCAGTTTTAAGGTTTAAATTTAAAATCTTCTTTTGAAATACTAAACTGACCACCCAGTGTTCCAAACATCAATGTCTTAACTGCATGAATTAATTTCATACAACTCTATAATCTAGTTTCATAAGAAAGCAGCATGCAAATTTTGAATAAGACAGACTTGCTTAAGTTTCTTTATGTTCAACAGTAAAGGATACCTCCCTAAAAATAAATAGAAGAAAAATCAGCATATTTATTATGATAATTATTATTCATAAGGAGATTCATATTGAATTAGGGAATATATATCCTCAGAGGGGGTAAAGTAAAATGAAATTTATTTTGGTAAATGTGTCTATGAATAGTCAATACAATGCCTCAATATAAATGAATATTACCATTTTGAACAATTTAATTACTATTACTAGAATTATTATAAGTATAAAAATAGCTATCATTTTAGCATGGAATATGAGACTCTCATGCTCCATGCTTCATCACATCCACACAACAACGCTGCATAATAAGTATTATCATCACCATTTCATGGGTGAAAAAACTGAGGCTAACACATTTAGATAACTGGTTTATGATTACATGGCTAGGAAAGATGCATCACACTAATTTAGGCTTTATGATTTCAGAATTGTACTCTTTCCACTGCACATTCTATTACTCTGTAAATACTTGGCCTGTTTTCATTTGGTTCTTTAATATTATTCATGTGGTGATGGCTTAAAGCTTCATTTAAAGGAAGCTTAAAAATTTCATTTAACCAAAAGCTCCCAAGAATTAAAAATGCCATGGATCTAATGTAGACATGGATATCATTAGTTAATGGGTAACTATATATTTTCCACCCTAGTGAGATAACAATCAGAGTATTTTTCTAAGTTTTAGTCTCTCAGTGTTAAAAAGGACTTTGTTAAAATAGAAATATTTAGACAAAGGTGATCAAAAGTCTGAATAAGGTCACCTTAAGGTAAATATTAGGAAACTGAGGAAACAAATGGAGATTTGAACACTGAGCTATGATATAATGAATGGTTTCAAGTATTTAGTAGAGTATAGAAAAGCCCTTTAAAGCCTGGTCTTAGCCTACATTGCAGCTTCTGGGATATCTGTCTATCTATCATCTATCTATCTAGATATAAATTTGAAAACTTTTTTAACTTAAAGATTTTGAGAAATAGAACATAATCAGCACCATAGAAGATCTGTTTATGATAACAACCTAGCCCCTCCTCCCAGTTTGTTAATATTCTCTCTTATTTAATGTAACATTGTGCAAATAGACCACTACTGATCTGCTGTTATGAATGAAATAGCTATAATCATCTGTTTGCATATCCTGGTGAAAATATTCATTTAGTTCCATGTTGTATTTCTAGGAATGGACCAAATTTTTATTTTTATTTTTAAGTTTTCTAAATATTGTCCAACTTACCTCAAATGTTTTTATTATGGGCACTTTCATTCTTTCACATTCTTGCAAGGCAATTTTACTGTTGCCCAATATGGTAAGTGTGTAATAGTATGTCATTTTAGGTTTTAATTTATTTTTAATTTAATTTAATTTAATTCCAGATTCATAATAAAGATAAACAGTTTTTATATATGAGTGGCCATTTGGATTACCCTTTCTGTAAAGTACATGCTCAAATCTTTTGATATCTTAACATTGTGTCATACTGACTTCTTTAATAGATTTTCTGAATGAACTTTTAGCTGTGTAGGTCTTCTCTATTTTATTTTGAACTTGTTTTCATTTCAAAATCTTTATATTTATTTTCATAATCTGCTTTTATTTTGCTTTGTCTATTATCTATCTATCTATCTATCTATCTATCTATTTATTTGCAAGCAAGAGAGAGCGAGCAAGTGAGAGTGCAGGGAGGGATAGAAAAAGAAGGGAAAAGAATCTTAAGCAGGCTCCAGGCTCAGCACAGAGCTCAACTCTGGGCTCTATTTCACAACCCTGACATCATGACCTGAGCCAAATTGAAAGAGATAAAATAAGATTAAGGTATTAAAAAAAAAGGAAAAAGAATTGGAGGTTTAATTAAGTGAGCCACCCAGGCACCCCTGTGGTATCTTAAATTAGCTGTCATATCTTTAAAGTTCTAGAGTATCCATTTGGTTCATTTATAAAACCTTTCTCAATATCATTTTTAGTGTCAGTTTTTTGTTCAATTTCCTTCCCCTCTCATTTCTTTGAGCAGAGTAATCAAGCCATTTTACAATCTTTATTGATCATTTTAACATCATACTTAATCCCATTTTGTCTATCAAATCTTGTTAATGGTTTTTCTTTGTGTGCTTTGTTACATTTTGCTATGTTCAAGACATTATATTTGAAACTCTTATTGAGTAGGGATAATTAAGAGCTATAATAATGGTATGGTCCTCCTTGGTAGGATTTTCTCTTATATCTGAGACTCTACAAGACAATCATACTCCAAATTCAGTGATTGGCTTTCTCAGTTTACACAGTAGGCAAGGTAGGCTATAGTCTTATTTCTGCTTCTCCTTGTGCTTTGGGGATCTCAACTTAAATTTGGGTTGTACCAAAGTCCTCAAATTTGATTGCTGCTGGATTTGTTTCTCTAGGATCAAGAGTCTATTAACAACACAGCTCAGTGTGTTTTAGCAGTTTCAAATGCTCTCATAGCTAAAATGGCTTCAGGGCATATATCTCTAGGCTCTCATTGTATTTCGTATTTTGGCCCAGTAATCCCTCACTTATTTTTATAATCATTCTGATATTTTTAACTTTAAAAGCTATTTTGTCTGGATTTTTAGTTGTCTTAAGTAGGAGTTTTTAGATCACCATTACTAGAAGCAACAACAAATATACATGAAAATATCTGCAGTAGTTTGTCACATCTTTTTGGCTTTGAACTTCCATAAGCTGAGGCATCCTTCTCTAATCACTTAGGCAAACTCCAATTTACCCTTTAATACAACACAAAAATTGCTTCCTTTAAGAACATGTTCAGGGATGACTCTTCCCCACTGTTCTTACCAACATTGCCACACACTCTTTGCTACCCACACCTTGTTTATGAACTTTCGTTAGGTATATCAGCGTGACCAGAATTTTGCTCTATTGTATTTTTGTCCTTTAGAGCTTTAATTAAATATGAATTCCATAGAAAGTCTGTCCCTTTTCTTTCAAACCTGGGTTAGTTATTTCTTCTCATTCTTTGTCAGAAGTTACTTTATTAGCGAAACTTATAGCTCTATTGTGACTTTGGAGCCTTTACAGTGTTTTGACTGGAAAAATCACCCATCCCTGAGATTTTTACGCAGCTTCCTAGCTGATAATATTCAGAAATCTGTTCAAAACAGACTTTTTCAGGGAGGCCCTTTTGGACCACTCAGTTTAAAAACCTCTTCTCAATCACTGCTCTTTTTAAAATGTGCTTATTTCGTTCAAATATGCATCTCTATTAAAGAAAAATCAGTACTTTTTTTTTTTTTAAGTTGGCTTACCTATTATCTATCTCTCCCATTAAAATGATTCCTCTGGGCTGGGGTTTTGTTGTGCTCATCTTAGGCCAGGCACTCAATAAATTGTCTCCGATTGATTGAATTGTTTGACTCCCTTGCTAGATTCTCAACTTCATGAGGCCAAGGATTGTTCTATTCAGTCCTTCTTTATCCTCAATGTCTGTTATATTGCAGTCACTTACGTGACTAATGGGAAAAATCACAGAAAGAAAGAGTTAAAACTACAGAAAAACCCTGTAGGTTCAATAACACAAAGCTTTCTAAAATTATTTAGCCCAGGAATTGAATACTGGCTGCACTTTTGATTTTTTTAAAATGGTATTGAATTTAATTTAAATGGAAATACTGGAATGGTAGAATAATAAAAAAATTATAAAAGCAACTTGCTCCTTAAAGTAAGAATTATATAGGGCATCTCTTCTAGAAGCAAAATTTTCAAATGTCAAACATCTGAAAGCATAGAAGGAGAAGTAAGAGTGTGAATTGTACTTCAATGCTCTTTTCTTTATATTCAGCAAACAGCTTCATTCACACACCTTTCCAATTTTTTCAACTCTTTTGACAAAGCCTTCAGAGGAGTTACTGCTGATGACAACCATCACAGCCTAACAGAAGAAATTTTATAAAGAAAAATAATAGCATGTTTTTCCCAAATTGTTAAGGATATGGTGAAGCTCTGTCGGATTCAAAGGAGGAATGTGCAATTCCATGCTATATATAATAATAACTTATTTTAATAGTGGCTTTGCAATTTTTCAGATATATCCATTTACTGAAACCACTATCAAATAAACAAAAACAAACAAATGAACAGGGGTTCGAGACAGAAATTATCTAATCTAAAAATAGCACATGTTCACAGAATACACAACACATATCCCAAGTACTACTATAGGTTTCAAGTAAGAGTCAAAACAATAGTAAAAATGATTCAGACCCTACCAGTCAAATCATAAATGGGACCTTAACTGTAAATCCTTATCTTTAGATCAAAGCGGGTAATTGGGGGCTGAAGATACATTATAGAACTAATATGTTATAGAACTCCTCTGAAATGAGTCATTTATTCCATCACTTTTCCTGCACAGCTGCTGACCCATGTTTTGGTTCCTGGAAATAGCTGCTACCCTGTCATACTTCTTAAAAGCACATATATTGATAACTCTACTCATTCCTCCATTCCTCTGTGACTGTCACTGTGTTAAAATGTGGAGTCAGCTGACTCACTTGTGATGGTAATAAAGTAGATGAGTTTGCAAAGTATTTTGTTATTTCTAAAAATGCAAAAACCAAATTACATTGAAATCATAAGGGGTGTTTCAGGGAGAGCTGTAGGATGTGGTTTCTTGTGTAATCCACAGAGATTAGCTCCAACACATATTTAAACTCTCCTCTAGGAGCAACCTTAGTGGTAAAGCAAGAAGATAAACAGATGTATACACACCCTGGCACAAAATTATCACTTATGTTTGGCTTCCTAGTCTCCTCGTGTTACTTATTTATCTTAACTTCTCTCTGAAAGCAGGGAACACAGAATCTCAATCAGTTGACATTTTTCTACTGAATTACCCAATAGTCCGATCATACCCCTAATACTTTTTAAAATTATTTCACTCATAATCCCAAATCTGCTTTGCTTCCTCATCTTAGTACACTGTAATTTGATTTCAAAATGAGGACAGTTGTCAGTAATGCCACATTCATTCATCTATTTTACAATTCCATGTGCTTATAACTATGAAGATATGTTAATAACATCCATTCCAATAAGCCACCCTAAATTTATTATCATGGAACAAGACGTCAAGAAAGAGAATTCAAAATCATCCATGTATTTGCAACTTATTGCAATAAAGCCTTTATCAATAGACTTCCCTGTGCACATGGTGGTCAAATTGCTGGTGAAAACCAGCCAGATCTATTACAAGCTTTCTCATGGCTTCTAGGTAACCCAAGTGAGCCTTTATTGATACTGGGAAGGGATAAAGCAGGGAAGGGATAAACAGTGCTGTAAGAATTGGCTAGACAAAAGTAAGGACTCTCATTACAAAGTGAGTATTTTAAAGCAAAAGAGCCTGTTGGGAATATTGTTTTATAAAATAGTGGTTTTTTTTATTAACTTTTTAAATTCAATTAGGTAACATATAGTGTACCATTAGTTTCAAATGTAGATTTCAGTTATTCATCCATAGCATATAATAGCTAATGCTCAGTACTTACTGTTAGAGCTTCTTGAAAGCAGAATTTTAACCCACTGAGCCACCCAGGCGCCCTTGAAAGCAGAATTTTAGATCACATTTTCTGATTACTTCCATGTCGTACAACACTTTCCTGCTAGCAACCTTCAAAACATACTGTTTGTTAGAGAAATTTCTTTAATAATAAATAAATAGGAATTTATTTAAATTTATAAATATATAAAATAAATAGGAATTTATTTAAATTTATTTAAATATTGCACACTGTTTCATTGTTCATAAATAAGGTGATGATATTATAGCCATTAGTTGGTAGCACTGATATATCACTTTCTTTTTACTTCTCAGTGCATTCTCTTTACACAAAATAGATATATATTTTAAAAGAATCTGAATCTGTGGCAAACTTGTAAAAAGCCCTATACAGTAAAGTTTATCATTTTAAGTAATCTCAATTATCTTCCTCAATTGTGATAGTATATCCTTCTATCTAGGCCAGATATTGTATGAGGGATTTGAAGAGACATACTTTTCTAAATTTCACTTTTCTCATCTGAAAAATGCTTATCATATCCTACAATAAAATACACTTACAATTTTTTGATGAAAATTTATTTATTTATTTTAAGATTTTATTTCTTTATCAGAGAGAGTGGGCGAGAGAGCAAGCACAGGCAGACAGAATGGCAGGCAGAGGCAGAGGGAGAAGCAGGCTCCCGGCCGAGCAAGGAGCCAGATGCGGGACTCGATCCCAGGACACTGGGATCATGACCTGAGCCAAAGGCAGCTGCTTAACCAACTGAGCCACCCAGGCGTCCCTTTTGATGAAAATTTAATCTGTATAAACAATATATTTGCTGTAATGCGTGGTTCATGGAAAACATCTTATTTAATTATAAGCAACAACAGTATTAGAAATTAAGTAAATGTGTCTATAATATTTAAAGTTTTAACACATAATTCCACTGCTTTGCCTTATTTTCTCAAATCCCTTTACCACTTTCACTGACAGAGTCAAATGTACTTTTTCTACTAGTAGCCAGCTCTTTGTCTTTTGTCAGAAAGATGCCCTTGTGAATTATTTATAATAGAGATATTAGCAATAATAATAATAATAATAAATAGCAATGAAAATGTTTAAAAAAAGTTTTCTTAACTAATTAGGGTTCTTAGACATCAATTAGAGGAACCACCTCGGGCAAGCAAATTAATCTGCAAGACATTCCCAGAATTAACAAGTCAGTCAGATACAGGGTTGTCCGTAGACTGTTCATTATGTAGCAGAAACTCTAGAGATTATCTCAATCCATTGGAGTCACCCCGTTTATTAGCTTGCTATTGACAAAGTTATTTACAAACTGTAGAGCAAGAGGTTATAATGTAGAAAACTGATGGTAATGCACAGGATTCTTGTTAACAATAATGCAAGTTAGTGATTTTTCATTAGAAAACATAAATTCTATAACCCAAATTATGGGCCCAGAGCACTTCTGCTGCACAACTCTGCTTATATCCCAAATAACCATGTGAACTAGTTTTAATATCTGCTTCTCTTATTAATTTTTGAATAAAAATTCTTGACACAAGTATTTTATAATTGTGTGATAACCATGCATTTAATTTCTTGGAGAACAAAACACACTTTAGCATAACTAGGTTCGTTCACAGAACCAGCCTTGATAACACACTTCTATATGTTAGAAATGATGTAATAAATGTAGAATATTGGGCACTTGTTTGGTATTCTTTGCCATGTTTTGCACTATCTAAAAAGAGATCAGTGAACTTGGACTGGAGTTAGTAGACATGGAAGAAAATAAAATATTACAGAGAAGAATACTCTGTGGTCCACAACCTAAACGGGCTGGGATTCCCATCATTTGGATCCCTGTAGCTTTACAAAAGTCAATTAAATTTTTGTATCTCCAATTAAAGTTGATTCCCCAGTACTTTTTCAAACATCTCTTGTAAAGTATTGTTTCCCAGAAAAAAAGGGATTTTGCACATGTATCTGCCTTTGTCTCTGGTCATGATCTCAGTCAGGATCCTGGGATCCAGCCCCATTTCTGGCTTCCTGCTCATTAGGGAGTATATTTCTCAGTCTCTCTCTGCAGCTACATCCCCCTGCCCCACTCATGCTCTCTCTCTCTAAAATAAATAAATAAAATCTTTAATTTTTTTAATTAAAAATAAAATAAATAAAATAAAATAAAAAGTCTGGTCTTACTGCCCCATTTAGCTCCTTTTTGTTTTTTTTTGAGTTGTATTTAAAGCAGCATGAGAGAACATGAGGCTCTCAAACTTTAAAAAAAAAAGGAAAAAATTGAGTTTTGTTAGGATTTAAGATCTTGTCTCCTAGACAAAAACGTTGGCTTTGTTAACATGTGAAAACTAACAAAAGAGAATAAGATCGAATTCTAATAATTTTTGTAGAAATTAAAAATTTCCTCCAACCCAATTACATACAGACCCATTAAGTAAATTCATTCCAATGTCCCAAACCAACCTTTTCTAATAGTAATGCATCTGTGTAAACAGGGTCAACCCAAGGAATAAATAAATATTATTATTTTTTTTCCTGTCTCTTCCACAGTCACATCTGGGTATATTGGTAGCAAGCCAATTATCTATCTTATAAGACATGATATCATAAGGAAGGGTATTCTGTCCATTTGGAACAACTGAAAATCATTGTAATTTTATCTTGGTGCAGTAACTTGAGATGGCACAGTGTGAGTTATGAATATATTTTATTTTTTTTACTGGGAAGAAGAGAATATAGAGATATTGGTTATCCAAGAGAGACTGACAGGTGTTGATAGTTGCCAGGTCAATATCCATCTACTCTTTCCTTTAATATCAGAAAGCACTGAGGGATTGACAACAAGGAAACTTAAAACAACATCAAATATTTTATTGTCTCTTTTCTAGTTACATTGTAAACTTATGACAAAGTATCAGTCGTACAAGATATCATTCTCTTTTACCTCTATCTTTCTGCCAGAAATGTGGGCTTAATAGTGAGAACTCCAACAGCAATTTTTGCAACTGTGAATAAAAAGCCATGAAAACCTCTAAGATAGTTCACTTGACTTTCTTAAGACTCTGAACCAACACATTACATTTTTGCAACTGTGAATAAAAAGCCATGGAAACCTCTAAGATAGTTCACTTGACTTTCTTAAGACTCTGAACCAACACCAGAAAACACTCTCTGTAGTCTTCTTGTTAAATGAAAAATATGGTTAAACCACTTTTGACAGTCTACTACCTACAGCAAAATGTAAAGCTTAATTGAAATATGTCCTCTCAGCTGTGCTTAAGCAACTGAGTCCTGAGCTTTTCAGGTTTTCAGTCTGAAAGAGTGCACCTTAGGTGCTCTGAAAGGGAAGAGAAAGGACACCCTGTTCTCCATATAAATTAAAGAAGAGAAATCTGTGCATTTAAGTGGGCCATATAAAATTTATCAAGCAATTATCTCCTAACTCCTTCCTATCCAAATTACCTGATATGCTCTCCCTACTCCTTTATTCCACGTTACTGCCTTTTCCAGGATTCTGTATTACATCACAGCATGTCTTCTGCTATTTCCTTCTTGCAAGCTAGTTTTCTTTTCCCCATCTAAAAAAATCAACAATCATTGTGTACTTCAATTCCCATTTTCCTCAAATGCATTGATTCTTCTTATCTATTACTCTTTTCTCATACTCAGTGTCTTTGTCTTTATGGGGTTTGTACTTTGCTTTTCCCCATCCTTTACTGCCATTATATAATCAAATCTAAAAACGTCTTAGAGAAAGTTAAAAATTCCTGCATAGCCACACGTGAACACAAAGTCACTGATTTTTAGCAAACCTATGAGATAGTCAGACATCCATTCAATTTCTTTTTTTTTAAGATTTTATTTATTTATTTGACAGAGAGAGATGACAAGCAGGCAGAGAGGCAGGCAGAGAGAGAGGAGGAAGCAGGCTCCCTGCTGAGCAGAGAGCCTGATTTGGGGCTCGGTCCCAGGACCCTGGGATCATGACCTGAGCCGAAAGCAGCGGCTTAACCCACTGAGCCACCCAGGCGTCCCTCCATTCAATTTCTTAACTGAGTCCCAAATGCATCCTGACTTCTAACCTAAACCTAAGCTCTACTTCTTACACGTTGTTATATGACCAAATTCTTTCAGTTCAGTATTTTGTAATATTTAAATATTAGTCTATTGATGCTTTGTTTGTGTATTTCTATGAAAATAATTTGAATACTGTAGATTTATTGTTATATTTATAGATTTATAATCAAAGTTTCATCAGTTGAAGTTTTTGGAAATTTCAGATATAATGATTAAACTAAAATGATACTGCCTCAAATCCCTCTGATATCAAGGCCCAACACCTGATTTAGCCAAACCTGTGGTGAATAGTTCCATGGGAAATTGCAGTTACTTAACACTGATAGCATCTCATGTTCTCTTTCTCATTTTGGAATGTCTCCAACACAACCCAAAAGTGTAGGAGAGTTAATGTCCTCTGAGGACAGCTCTCAGTGAAGTGGAAATAAGAACCATAGGTAAAATTGTCAGTTTTCAGGTCTTCATGAGGACAACTTAAAGAAGTTTCTCAGGACCTTTCAGTAAAAGCAAGCCTTCATTTTCTATCCACAACAATTATATCAACAATGTACCTCTTTGACAAAGTTGCTTATTCACTGTATCACTTTCCCATTCTTTTCTACCTTGGATAATCTCCCAGATAAACTAACAGTACTCAAATATTTTGTCCTACTCTTTGCTCTCAGGATAAATGAAGCCAAAAGACTTAGATTAATATCAAGTTCTGAATGGGATCTTAGAGCTATTTCTGTCCAGATTTTCATAAACATAGGGACCTTTGAATTATCAGGCTATAAATAAGTTCTAAATGGAGGGGGCAAAAGCAAAAAGTAGAAATTTTTATGTTTGATTTTTAATCATGATTAATTGACTTTATTGATTATTAAAAATACTAACATTATAAAAGTGTGGATCTTTGTAAAACAATGTCATATTGTAAGAAAGAAGTTGCATAGTCCTTGTGAGAATATGAAACCAAGTGTTCAGGTGCCATCTAATTTCTTGTTTAATCCAGAACTTTGGTGTGCATCATCTTGAGGAATAGGATTTTGAAGTCCAGACAGACTAAGAGAAAACGGATCCAAATGTGTGTGTTTATATTTCTGCTTTTGTTGTAAAAATCAAAGTGTGATTGCTGGTTTAAAATGGTAAAACTAATAATGTTCATGGACTCGATTATAAATTTTCTAATTGTATGGGAAGAATGCAATAAACATAGAATTAATTGATTTGCAAATCCTCAAAGAGCTACAGGATCAGGTAGTGGTATGTTCTGATTCAACAGCATCATAATGCAGCATTTTATATGTATGGCTAATGGATATTTTCATGAATGTTTGCTAGCTAGTCAGCCAATACAGAGAAATATTAGGTAGCGTAATTACTCACAGTTGTGTTTAATAAAATGAGAGAAAATTATCAAATGACACTAATAATAATAATCCTATAGCAGGCTAAATAATTCAATGATAATTTCAAGTATTAATCTAGCTTTCTTCCCTGATTATGACTCTTCTCTCCTTTATCATAATGGGAGTAGTAGATTGTCTGCAATGAATTGTGAAAACGCAGCAGTGACTTTGGCAGTGAAGGCCTCCCATCAATTTTGATAGGTTAAAATGATTCTGGTTGGTCTTGAGCAAATGTGTCAATTTTTTTTTCTGTGTGTGTCAAAAATAAAAGAAGCAATAGTAAATTCTTGCTGTTATTCCATGGAGCCAATAAAATCGTACTGCCAACAAGAGGCTGTTGACACCGTAAGTGTAGTTAACTGTCTTGAAATACTAGGCTTGGAAATAAAATCCCAATATTTCACATAACCTCTTTTTTATAAAAGAAAAAAACAAAACAACTATACTGCTTACATTTAGGGCCCTGCTCTTGTGTAACTATTTTTGAACACGTCTACTGTAAGTGTATATATATATATATATATTTTCTGTGCAATAAATTCATTTAGAGATAAATTTGGATTGCAAATTATTTTGGGGGAGGCATGGTATTTGTGGCTAGTCTCACAAGTAAAAAGGACTAAAAGAAAGAAGAAAAACATTTTTTATTACAGCATATTTACATCTGTCCAAAGTACTTATTTACTATAATACTGACTAATGTATAATACTGTACACAAAGAAAGAAGTTAAATGAGTTATAATTCAGTCAATGTATAGCTGGCCATTTTAAAACTTACCACTGAATCTTTCTGGTATGAAATGTGATATCTGGCAATCTGGTCCAGTTCATTACATCAGGTCATTTGTATGTTCTTATTACCATTTTGATAGCATAGCACATTTTATAACCCAGACATTTTACAATGGAACTATGATGCATGTATTTTCAAAAGTATAGACATACATGAAGCTATGAGGTCAAAACAGATGAATGTCTGTAGTACCATATAGACTCAACAAATAAAAGTGTCCAAGGGTCTGAGTGTGACTTATGAATATTGTATAAGATTAGGCCAACATGTGGTTTTGATATAAATAATCTGTTCTTAAATTAGAATTACAATTGTTGAGTACAGTGTTGAAAATGGCAGATAGATTTTAGCTATCTTTGCTCACTAGGGAAAATGGAAAAATGTTTAGTTTGGTCAGATTTTCACTTAACTTCTGAAAAATCTTACGTTTGAGAGAACCCTTCTGAAATAAGAATCCTTAAAGACATAACCCCTTTGGCACAAGTTTTCAAGAAACTTGTTTGATGTTGTAGACAATTCTATGGCACACGTACTGTTCTAGATGTTTCATGCCAATAATATGTAAGCCATACCAAGGCTACATATACATATAGAGATGTTTCTCAGCTTACAAGGGGGCTAAAAAATTGAAAATGCATTTAATACCCCTAAACTATCAAATATCATAGCTTACCTTAAGCTTATTTAAACATACTCAGAACACTTACATTTGCCTGCATTTGGGCAAAATCATCTTAAGCAAAGCCTATTTTATAACAAAGTATCAAATATCACATGCAATTTATTAAATATTACACTAAAAAAAGAAGAATATATATATTCTATATATATATATTCTATATATAGAATGCTTGTAAGAATATCAGGTGTTCACCCCTGTAATCTTCTAGCTGACTGGGAGCTGTGGCTCACTGCTGCTGCCCAGCATCACAAGATGGCACCATATAGAACGAGAGTTTCAGGTGGTAGGTGTTGTAAGTTTTACCCAAACTGACATTGGTCAAACTCGTTTTTGTCATCATATATGTCAAGTAGTTTTCTCGGGTTTATTTTTAGAATATCCTTGTATAATGAATATTTACACTGATATCTAGTATAAAAATCTTGCAATTTATTTTAGAAAGATTAAGATATTGAAAATCAATCTATTTCTTTAATTCATTGAAGACATTTTTGGCTTGTTTCCAGTACTTTCTTACTGGTTAAAAAGTGAATTTGAAGTAGTCTGGATTTCATTATTATATGGCACTTTCCCTTTGATGAATACAAAGACGATATTCTATATTAGCTATCTGAGAAGAATTTATTTTTTTAATTTTATTTATTTGTAAGAGAGAGAGTGAGAGAGAGCACAAGCAGGGGGAGCAGCAGGATGAGGGAGAAGCAAACTCCCGGCTAAGCAGGGAATCTGTTGCAGAACTGAGTCCCAGGACCCTGAGATCATGACCCGAGCTAAAGGCTCAGGCGTTTAACTGACTGAGCCACCCAGGTGTCCCAATCTGAGAAGAGTTCTGTATGCTATTCCTCTTAATATGCAGTTTAAAGTCTAGGTAATTAGCTTAATATTTTAGTGGCTATTACATAGATAGCACTATGTTCCAGGCAGAGAGTAAGAAAGAAATATTAAATCAACCATATTCTATGCATTCTAAATGAAAATAATTAATCAATCATAATAAATCCTTCTATTTATGGAATATCAACTTATAAGCTTTCCTCCATATGAACAATGCCAAATACCAGAAAAAAGGGTCATCTAATACAAATAAAGGATAGAATTAAAGAATTCTGGTAAGCCATTTAATTTTGAAAAATGGTGTTCTATTGTTGCTGAGTTGTGGTTTTCAGTTACATAATATCTGATAAGTGTAGAAGTAACATGAGTGTTACGTGAGATGAGAAATGGTATATAATTAAGATATTTTTAAAAGTACAGATAAATACAAATTTGTAAACATAGCATTATGGAGGAGTAAAAATAAATGATAGCTACACACTCTAAAGTGAATAAAACTTGGAAAGCTAATAGAGAAGTAAAACAAGGACAGTGCAAAAAGTATGGTACATTTTTATGAAGTTCAAACAAATTCTGTGAAACCATAGATGGACTTAAAGATACTATTATCTATCAAATATTGTAAAAATTAAGCAAGGAAATAGCAAACATAAAATAACCAAAGCATACAAACTTGGGTAGATACAAGAGGTGTGATCATGCTCTACTTCATAAAGAGATGAGTTAATAGATAAATATTAGTAACTAGACTTTTTAGAAGTTAATAAAACGTTGCCTGTTATTTCTTAGTAATATAAAATATATGGTTTTCTAACAAAAACGTTTATCTTAAAAATATTTAAAAATAAATTTCAGGCTACTCCTAAGGTTATATTTACTTTTCCACTGAAGGAAAAGCTGGTTGTTGTAGTTGTAGTTGTTGGTTTGTTTTAGTCTCCTCCTAGTTTTTATTATTATAATGTGGAATGAGGAATGTTAGATTGAAAAGTGAATTATTTTATAGACAAAAATCATTACTTGATTCACCTCCTGGTACAGCAGATGGAACTCCTGAAAATATGCCCTTTTGCCTTATGGAAGAGTAGCAGGTATGCTTACTTCTGAAACATACTTGGTGGTGGCCCTAAATAGTGACACCATAGTAAACATTTTGAATATTTGCAATTAATTTTTATAGTCATAGGGCTCCAAAAGGCACTGCAGGTATCTTAGCAGGTATTTCAATAAAGCTAAAAGTAGCCTGACTGTTTAAAAATATTAGCAAGGCACAAAACATGGCAGAAGTATTGTCCTCAGATATTATTTTTTTCCATATGCTCCTGATTCCAGACATGACAAGTTATTTTTTCAAATATTTATTATAAAAGATTTTATTTATTTATTTGACAGAGATCACAATTAGGCAGAGTCAGGCAGAGAGAGAGAGGAGGAAGCAGGCTCCCTGCTGAGCTGAGAGCCCGATGTGGGCCTCGATCCAAGGATCCTGGGATCATGACCTGAGCCGAAGGCAGAGGCTTTAACCTACTGAGCCACCCAGGCGCCCCCATGACAAGTTATTTTTGATAGATGTATATACAATGTGTTTCCCAGTTATAAGAAAATTGGTTCTGCTATTTTTAACCTTTATTTAAAATTAAATGATTTTTTTCATTAAAATTGTATTTTTTAATGTTTTACTTTTCTTTTCTTTTTTTTAAACATTTTATTTAATTATTTGAAAGACAGAGATCACAAGTAGGCAGAGAGGCAGGCAAAGAGAGAGAGAGAGAGAGAGGGAAGCAGGCTCCCTGCGGAGCAGAGAGCCAGATGCGTGGCTCAATCCCAGGACCCTGAGATCATGACCCGAGCCAAAGGCAGCAGCCCAACACACTGAGCCACCCAGGCGCCCCAATGTTTTACTTTTCAATATACTACTTAGAATATAAAACCTATTCCATTTGATAAGAAGTTTACCATTTAAAAAATGGTAATTTTCTCATTGTGTCTTCCCCTCACATTTCTTTATTTTGAATAAAAAATTTCACAATAAACATAACTGATGCTTTCCTTCTGATGGTCCCTCTGTTGGTCATATTGTATATGAGCCATGACAATTAGTTTTACAAAATTTATTGATGTTTATTGATATGTTTTATCATAACTAATTTTCCCTCCCTTATCTAGATTCCCCAGCTTTCAGACAGGTGGACACTTCAATAAACCATACCCAAGGGATGTATCAAGTACTTCTTAGACATTCTCTCAGATCCTTGAGGTCTCATTTTGCCTAGGGATTTGCAATAGGTTCTGCCAGAGGCACCACTGTGACAACTGATGTCCATGGTCTATCTCCTGCTAAGCTCAAGAGGTCACTGGTTTCCAAGTTTATCTATACAATTAATGCATTCCAGCAAGTTCTTTTTTTTTAATATTAACAAACTTATTTTAAAGTTTATATGGAGAGGCAAAGACTCACAATAGTCAACATAGTGTTGAAGGAGAACAAAGACTGAGGACTGACTTCAAAGTTTACCATAACGATGGGGCGCCTGGGTGGCTCAGTGGGTTAAGCCTCTGCCTTCGGCTCAGGTCATGATCCCAGGGGCCTGGGATCGAGTCCCACATTGGGTTCTCTGCTCAGCAGGGAGCCTGCTTCTCCTCATCTCTCTCTCTCTGTCTGTCTCTCTGCCCATTTGTGATCTCTCTCTCTGTCAAATAAATAAATAAAATCTTAAAAAAAAGTTTACCATAATGATAATTGTAAGCAAGATATTGTAATACCACAGAAAGACTAGATTAAAGCAACAGAATATATATTATCAATTATACTTTATATTTAATAGAAAAGCAAAAGCAATACAAGAGAGCAAAATACAATCTTTTAAACAAATGGTTCTGGAGTAATGGTGAAGCTAAATGTAAAAATATAAAATAAAATAAAATAATAAAATAAAATAAATCCAGGCAGATATCCTACACTCTTCACAAAAATTAACTCAGATTGGATTATAAACCTAAACATGAAACATGTAGAAGGTAATATAGAAGAAAATTTAAATGACCTTGGTTTTCGCAATAACTTTAGCTACAAAAGCACAAGCACTGAATTTAAAAATGTCTACTCTGTGAAACACAATGCCAAGAGAATGAAAAGGCAAAGCACAGACTATGAGAAAAAATTTGCAAAATACACATCTGGCAAAGGACTGTTAATCAAAAATACACAAAGACCCCTTAAAACTCAACAATGGGGGAAAAACCTGATTAAAAATGAGCCAAAGACCTTAGCAGATACCTCACCAAAGAAAATATTACAGATGGCAAATAAGCATATAAAAAGATGCTTCACATCATATGTCATCAGGAAAATGCAAATTAAAACAAAAAAGAGACACCAGTACATACCCAGAATCCAGAGCACTGACAACAGAACACGAAATGTTGGTGAGAATGTGGAGCAACAGGAATGTTCTTCCATGTCTATTGAGAATAAAGAATGGAAAACAACTTGGCAGTTTCTTACAAAACTAAACATATTCTTGCCAGATGATTCAGCAGTAGCAGCTCTTGGTATTTATCCAAAGAAGATGAAATCTATACCCACAAAGATGTCTATAGTAGTTTTATTCATAACTGACAAAAGCTTGGAAGCAACCAAGATATCCTTCCATAGGTGAAAGGTCCAATAAAGTGTAGTACATGCAAACAATGGAATATTATTTAATGCTAGAGAAATGAATTACCAAGCTATGAAAAGATATGGATATAAATATTTAATAAATATTTGATTTTAGGCTTCTACCAGTCTATCAATAGTATTAGTATATTTTAACAGTGAATGCTCAGCATTCATGAATTTACCTAATAAAACATTTTGGGTTCAATATTTTAAATACTTCAACCTCTATGATTATATTCCTAATAATTTTGAATTGGGGTAAATAAACCTTAATTTTTTGTAACTTGTTTCTTATTGCAAAAGAGCTCAATGAAATTTTAGAAAATAAAAATTTACAAAAAAAAGTTTAGTTTACTATTGCCAAATAATTTAAAACTTTATCTTATATTCAAATACATATATTTTTCTAAAATGATTTATATGCTAATAAAACCAAAAACTTTTAGTTATACTAGATTTCATATCCTGCAATCAATGCCAGAAATCCATCTGGCAATGATTTGACTTAGAGTTAAGATGGGTGTTATTACAATGAAAGATGGAAACAAAGATTGTATAACAATTGGTGTTACATAACTTTTCCGTTTTGATCAAGTTACTAATCTACAAATGGCTTTTATCAGTGACAGACTTGGGAATTTAACAAAACTTTTAAACTAGCATGTGCGACTCATTGCTAGAAAACAACACAATCAATAACACTTTATTTAGATTAAATCATGACTATTTCTCCATTTGAATAAAAAAGGTAGCAACCCCAATAAGTTCATTGAACATGAAAAGTTGAAATGCTATAATGCTCCTAAGGAATTAAATGATCCAGTCAAGAATTACAAAAAAAGGATATAAATTACCAAAGTGTTTGTATAATTGTAATGTACAACTGCCCATTATCGTTCCATAGTGTAGGCTTGTACAAGAACTCTATAAAAGAACTCCACTTCTAAACTGTGGAAAATATGTTCCCTTTCCCCCTATATACAACTATTAAGCCATTCATTTAGCTTTTAAAATATCCACTTAATACAGGCTTTTTACACATTTGAACAGGCAGCAGGGCTCTATTCTTATCGCTTACATCTGAAGGATAGACTTCTAGCGTAAGAGGTAAAGCCCATAAAGGAGCCCAATAATAACAACAAAATACAGTTTAGTGAGCCCTTACAATCTGCCAGCTACCTTTCTGAGAATACTTCAATTAATAAAACATATAAAATACCTGACCACAAAGAGCTTACATTCTTTTGAAATATAATAGTGAAATAAACCAATAATAGAGGGGCACCTCGGTGGCTCAGTCCATTGAGTGACTGCCTTTGGCTTGGGTCATGATCTCAGGGTCCTGGGATGTAACTCCCCAGCAGGCTTTCTAGGCAGTGGGGTGTTTTCTTCTTCCTCTGCGCACCCTCCCTATTCTCTCTCTCTCTGTCTCAAATAAGAAAATAAACCAGTAATAGAATAATGATTGATGGTTGATGGTGATAAGTGTTACAAAGAAATACAAGAAAGGTAAAAGCCATTGGAGAATGCTGGGATGAAAGTTAATTTTATTTTGTGTTGGGTGGTTATATCTCATTTATGAGATGCTATTTGCACAAAGACCCAGGAAGTGAAGGAGAGTGTTCTACAAATATTAAAGGAAAAGATTGCTCTAGGCAGAGCAAGTAAGTATATAGACTTTGTGTGAACAGCTTGTCTGTTACTTTTGAGGAAAAGCAAGGAGGCCAATGAGGAGTTCATAGTGGTGGAGAGAGGAAGAACTTATTGATGTATGACCTTCTAGTACATTGAAACGCCTTCAGTTTTTATTTAATATGAAAGGGTAAGATACCAAAAGTCTTTCAACAGCAGAATAAAATCATCTGACTTGATTTTTAGGTTAAATTGCTGTACCAAAATAAATTTGCAGGGAGAAAGGAGTGCAGTATGTGTGGAAGTGGGGTTATCAATCAAGTCAATAATTCAGGAACATATGATGGTGTTTTTAGCATGCTGGGTGGTAATAGAAGTGGTGAGGTATGGTTTTCATTGTGTATATATTTTGATGGTGAATATTCTGGTGAACAGGATGGGGTATGTGCAGGACAGACATCAACATTTATTTTACCTGCACAAACAGAAGGGTGGAGTCTTCATTCCCTGATATGGAGAGAACTCTGAGTTCAAATGTTCTTTCTCATTAAATGGCATAGTGATGATGAGGATTTAGTCAGACAGTGAAAGAGAGCAGTAAGCATAGTGTTAAGCGGTAAGACATTATAATACATTTGAACATCAAAAAACGTTGTGTTGGATCATCTGTTTATGTGAGTAAATAAATAAATAAATAAATAAAGCTTCCTGGGGTTCTGATAGAGGTAAAGAAGACTGTATATGATCCAAAGGGGCACGTGCACCAAATGTTTATAGCAATAATATCCACAATAGCCAAACTATGGAAAGAACCTAGATGTCCATCAACAAATGAATTTTATATATATATATATATATATATATATATATATATATATATATACAATGGAATACTATTCAGCCATCAAAAGAAATGAAATCTTGCCATTTGCATTGACATGGATGGAACTGGAGGGTATTATGCTTAGCAAAATAAGTCAACCAGAGAAAGACACTATCATATGATCTCCCTGATATGAGGAAATGGAGGTGCAATGTGGGGGGTTAGGGAAACAGGAAAAGAGTAAATGAAACAAGATGGGATTGGGAGGGAGACAAACCATAAGAGACTCTTAATCTCACAAAACAAACTGAGAGTTTCTGTCGGGGTGAGGAGGGTAGGGAGAGGGTGGTGGGATTATGAACATTGGGGAAGGTATGTGCTGTGGTGAGTGCTGAGAAGTGTGTAAACCTGGCGATTCACAGACCTGTACCCCTGGGGCTAATAATACATTATATGTTAATTAAAAAGAAGAAGAAGAAGAAGAAGAAGAAGAAGAAGAAGAAGAAGAAGAAGACGACTACTATAAATCAAATGCTATGGTTTTCAGCATAGAGTGTGTAATCAGGCATATTTTATTAAAGTAACCAAGTAAAATGATGGTCGAAAATTGGAATAACAGAAAACATAAAAATCAGAGATTTTAAAAAGAGATATGGGACAGTGTAGAGAATATAGTCAATGATATTATAATAGTGTTATATGGTGACAGATGGTGGCTATATTTGTAGTGATCATAGAATAATGTATGGAGATATTGAAAACCTGAAACCAATGTAACACTGACTATCAACTACACTCAAATAAAAAAATAGTAAAAAGAAAACATTTTAATTTAAAAAGATAAAAAGAGGGACAAGAATTTGAAAAGTGAATTTCAAAAAGAGTAAAGATGAGGCTAAGACATACTCTGAACCTTGAGGAAAACACCATTTTGAAAATTCTTCCCATCTTGAGAAAACTCAAATGAATCAATACCATAAAAGAACCCATTTTAACTGAGAGATGTAATGAATGCTCAAGAAATAATTTTATGACAGGATAATTCTTCCCTATGAAACAGCATACAGAAACCCGGGGAAACACCTGGAAGCCAAATAAACTATACTGAAAATAAGAATTAGGAAAAAGATAAATGATGAAAGATAAGAAAATTAGACCTGCGACAGAGACCTAGTGAAGAGAATTTTTAGCTTGTGGTTTAATGTTTTTGAGGATAATCTAGAGTTCATAACTGCCTTGAGGCAGGCTGGTTGTAGGCAGTTTAGGCATACCCCTAAGAGAATCCTACTTTGGGCAGGTGGTGTTGAAGGAGGCCATTGGGCTGGACAAAGACAAATCCAACCATTTGACTAAAGTGTCTGTGAAGATGTTGAAGTCAGATGCAACAGAGAAAGACCTGTCAAACCTAATCTCAGAAATGGAGATGATGAAGATGATTGGACAGCACAAGGACACCATCAACCTGCTGGGTCCTGCACACAGGATGGTCCTTCGTACACTATCATGGAATATGCCTCCAAAGACAACATACAGTAGTACCTCCAGGCCCAGAGGCCTCCTGACCTGGAGTACTGTTACAATATCAGCCATAATGCAGCAGAGCAACTCTCCTCCAAGGACCTGGTATCCTGTGCCTACCAGGTAGCCTGAGGCATGGAGTACCTTGCCACCAAGAAGTGCATACACCAAGACCTGGCCACCAGGGAAGTGCTGGTGACAAAGGACAACATGATGAAGATCTCAGACTTCAGCCTTGCCAGAGATATCACCACATCAGTTACTATAAAATGAGAACCAACAGTGGACTGCCTGTGAAGTGGATGGTCCCTAAGGCCATGTTTGACCAGATCTACATCCACCAGAGTGACTTCTGGTCTTTTGGGGTGATCCTGTGCAAAATTTTCACTCTGGAAGCCTCCCATATCCTGGAGTGCCTGTGGAGGTGGTTTTCAAGCTGCTGAAGGAGTCATTTGATGGATAAGCCAATAAGTGCACCAGAGAGTTAGACACAATAATGAGGGGTGGCTGGCATGTGGTACCTTCAAGCTGCTGGTAGAAGACCTGTATCATACTGTGGCCTTGACCTCCAACCAGGAGTACCCGGACCTGTCCTTGGCCCTGGAACAATACTGTCTATGCTTTCCCAACACCCAAAGCTCCACCTGCTCCTCAGAGAAGAATTCCACCTTCTCTCATGTGCCGTTGCCCAGGGAGGCCTATCTGCCCTGACACCCAGCCCAGCTTGCCAATGGTGGACTCAAATGACTAGTATCCCTATTACTCCTGTCCAGATTCCGTCATAAGCTGTAACCCTTACCCCCCTCCCTCCCTGCAAGACTCACTGCCTTCTCCTTTGTCCCTTTCCTACTGGCAGGAGCCAGCTGTCTACCTGAGGCCTTCACCCCTTGAAGTTCACCTCTCTTCCCCTTCCTCTTCCTCCTCCTTACAACCTGCTCATGAAAGAAAGGAACAGAGAGGCAGGTACTTGCTCGTGGCTACTTCCTTCCCTCCCATATGTTGGACCAAGACCCCTCCCTGTCATCTGGTACTGCCTGGACGTCGAGGGAGTTGGAGATGAGGCATGCCAGTGAAAGCTGTCGGAGCTTTCCTGTTTTGGTTTTGTCTGCTTAGCATAACATGTAAGACTGAGTTCTGGTGGCAGGGACCTAGTCCTTGGGGCTATAGCACTAGCGAGGGGAGGTCAACTGCTCTGGGCCTTGGCTAAGAGCAAGCCCTGCTCCAGAGATATGGTGCCAAGGGCTTATTAATTTTGATACTAATTTGCTTTGCTGACCAAATACCTGGTATCAAAAGATGGGAAGGCAAAGACTGGAAGCAGTGTTGTGACCATGGGGTCCAGCCCCAAACTATGAAGAAGACACAAAGTGTATAAATCTGAGTAAGTATATATTTACACACCTTTTTAAATAGGTTGTTATCAAAGATTTAATCAATGGGTAATATGCTCCTCGTGGCTGGGAAGCATCAGTTGCCATATATTAAAAACAAAGAAAAGAGGTGTCTGGGTGGCTTCCTCCAAGAAGTGTCCCTTCTTTTCAGGTCATGATCCCAGGGTCCTGGGATGGAGCCCCACATCAGGCTCTCTGCTCAGTGGGAAACCTGCTTCTCCTTTTCCCTCTGCCCTGCTTATAGTTCCTCTTCCTATCTCTCTGTTTGTCAAATAAATAAAATATTAAAAAAAAACCAAAAAGAAACAAAATGTTTTTAAAAGGTCTTTTTTTTTTTTTAATTTTTTAGGGGTGCCTGGATGACTTAGTTGTTTAAGCAGATGTTTGCCTTTGGCTGAGGTCATGATTCCAGTGTACAGGGATCCAGCCCTGCATGGGACTACTTGCACCCCAAGGAGCATGCTTCTTCCTCTCCCTTTGCACATGATTCCCCCTGTTTGTGTGCTTCTTCTCTCTCTCTCTCTCTCTCTTTCTTGCTTTCAATAAATAAAATAAAATTTTTTACTAAATAAATAAAAAAATAAATAAATTTCTAAACCTACTTTCAGTTTAGGTCCCTTAACAAATATTGCTACTGCTTCATTTAAAAAAAAAAAAAAGATAATTTAGAAAGATGCTTCCAGAGTTAAAAAGCTGTTTTGTTTCTTTGTCGGGATTCAATATAGAAGTGCTTTAAAAAGTAAAAGAAAAAATATGCTATATTAACTCTAATCACACTATAACTTTGGTGGTTATATCAAGATAATGAAAAGTGATTTTAAAGCAAATTTCATTATCAGACATAAAGATCAAGTCAAAATTACAGAAGAGTAAAAGGATGAATTCATCAGGGAGTATAATAATTCTTGACTTTTAATACGTAACAACAGATTTATGGATATATAGGGAAAAACGAAGAACAAAAATCATAACTTCTACCTTGTACGACAAATGGAAAATAATTTCAACACCCTTATTTTAAGATTACATAGACAAATGGTCATCACATTGGTAAGATATGTAAGACTTGAACAAAATGATCAACTAACTGGATATGCATGATATTACATTACAGTAACTGAACTAACTGAGGTCAGTCTTTGGTGAATCACAGAAACAAGTGGAGTTGTCAAACAAAGGAATCTTTGTTTACAACATACAAGGAGATCTCAGGGAATAAGTTCCAAAGCCTTGACTGTTTGAACAGGAGAGAGATTTTTATTTAGTATTTAAGATGAATACTCAGAAGGGAGAGTTTTATTATCCCGTGTATGGTTGGTCATAAGGTTGTGGATGCATGCACATCCACATATGTATTTGTGCAATATGTATTGCATGTTCACCTGAATGAAACTTGTATTCCACCGAGGGCAGAAACTTCAACGTTAGAATAAAGCAGAGGTAACTGTTGGACAAGGCAAAGGGACTCTGCAGGCTTCAAGAGCAGATATAAACTAGATGGGGTCTTGGGCTCATTTTCTGGGACAAGGAATGCAAGGCCTTGATTGCTTTTGAAATAGCACTAGGAGTTTTGCCACTGATTTATTGTCTCAATAGCTTAGGCTATTTCCTGGTCTGGTGGTGACTGTTAGTTTTCCCATTGCCTTGTTCCCTCAAAATCCTTAATGAGTGAGGCTTTTGCATTTCTTTGTAAGAACCTCCCAGGAAGTTTTGGAAGAAGTGTGCTTGGGCAAGTACACAGGTGGGGTATAGATCATTGAAAATAGCTGGGGACAAAAAATGACTTTTCTTATGTCAGGAAAACTATATCTCTTCTTTAATTTTCTGGGAACTTCTAACTCTTTCTTCTGATGTTACCAGCAGGCAACTGAGATATTACTGATTGTTCTCTTGAACCTAAGGAAAAGGAAATGTAGAAAGCAAAAGACAAAACTTTAAAATCTATCCTGCAACTCATAAATTCACTGCAGCCACCTCTCTGTCTTTCCCTTTCTCTTTTTCTTTCTCTTTCTCTCTCACTTTCTTTTTGTTGGCATATATCATGATACAACCACTTTGGAAAATAGTTTCAAAATTTTTTTAAATGAAAAATATGTTGCAGTTACACAAATAGCCATTTTGTTCTAGGCATTTCACCAAGAGAAACAAACCCTATGTTCATACAAGGACTTGTTTATGAATTTCATATCAGCTTTATTTTTAAAAATTGAAAACAGTGAAAATGTTCATCAATGTCCATCAATAGAGCAAAGACAATTGGAGATTCTCAAAGTAATGATGCTGAGAAAAGAAAAGCCAGGCAATGAATAGTATATACTGTGTGATTCCATGACTACAAAAAATCTAGAAAATACAAATTTATATAAAGTCACAGTCATCAAATATATGGTGTTATTTTAGTGCCTTCTTCTGTGCTCCCATAGCTTCCTACACTTGTATCTCCGAGCATTTGTTACACCATGTGAAAATATGAACTCTTTCTCTTTATTCTGTCTTACTAGAATAAGAATCCTTGAAATTTTATGGACATTTGAACTCTCAGTTATTAGCAGAAATTCTATCACACAGTAAGCTTCCAAATATAAAAGCCAGAGTTTTACAATGACTTCTAAGCTTTTACATGATCTAGCCACTCATTTAACCTCTGTGACCTCTTTCCCTGCTACTCTTCAGTCACTCACAGTGGCCTCCTTGCTATTCCTCAGATATGCCAGGCATGATCCAACCTTATGGCCTTCAAGATAGCCAATTCCTTTGTCTGGAGTGACCTTATTGATGATAGTTCTGCGCAAATTCATCACCTTTCCATACCTTGGTTCAATTGTCAGCTTCATTGTAACTACCCTGATCTTCCTAATAAAAATTTTAACCCCCCATCCCCTGCCTAGAAACCTTGATTTTTCTTACCCTGATCGAATTTTTCTTTTTCCCCATTGTACTCATCCTTTTTGAATGCACTATGCCATTTTTATTCAGGTTCATAGCTTTTAATTGCCTCACCCATTAAAATAAAAGTTCTACAAAGCCAAGTATTTCATTTACCAGTGTAGTCTGAAGTAATATCTGCCATATAATAGTTCAGTAGACAACTGGTAAATTTCAAAATGAATTAATGTTGAGAGTATACTGAATTTCATAAGTCATTTCAATATTTTTTTCCATAAAATAAACTATGTAAAACATACCTTAAATTTACTTTCATCATATTTTATAGCATATAATGGACAACATACATAAGCCTTAAAGAAACAATCCTAACCATTTCATACCTACTTAAAAGCTAAAACTGCATAATACCATACTCTTAGATCCTCTTTGAATGCTCTAAAATAACCCTTCAAAGGAAATACATTTTTAAAAATTACAGATTTTTTGGCAAATAATGTAATAAAACAAAAGTTTTATTCATCTATGTAGATCAAAATAAATGTTTTTAATAAGCATGAAATTATAACTCTGAATGTGCTAAAATGAAACCACCTGCTAAGGGTGAGAGAACAAAAATAAACATCCTTTTTCCAAATAAGAGGAATTTATTACCTTTGAATCAAAGCATGTGGATTTGTTTTAACTGGCAATAAAGCAATATGGAGACACAAACCATAGAAAGTCATATTTTAGATTTCCAAAAGACTTTGAAGTAAAGAGTATACATTTTTTAATTGCTACATAATGCTACATAATGACAAGATGACAGGTTGTGACAAATAGCATTTTAAAAGCTCTACTCATAATCGAACGGAAGGTGTCATTTCCCATAATTTTATATATGTCTTTAATTTACTATATCTGGATACAACATATTACCAAACAGATGTTCATCAAAGACTAAATCATTTTTAATGGGATATAATAATTTTAACCTACATCTATTAATCATTTTTTTCGATCTAACATTTATAGTCTCGCTAAACATTTTATCAGTTGTTGACAAAATTCAAAATAAATAGGATAAAAAGTCGTGTTTGGAAAAGTAGATTTCTTTTCAAATTTGCATTTGAATGAAAATATTTGCTGATATTTTTAAAACTTTAAATGTAATTTTATATATATATCTGACCTATCAGATGATATAAAATTTTTGGAGAAAATATGACATATTTTTTGATCTTGGTTGAAGGTATTAATAAAGAGCAACTGTTTGTATTATTTGTATTGTGATATCTTAGTTAATAAACATGAATAACTGGTATAAAATATGTTTTTTTTAAAATTTTATTTATTTACTTGACAGAGATCATAGGAAAGCAGAGAGGCAGCCAGAGAGAGAGGAATGGAAGCATGCTCCCAGCTGAGAAGAGAGCCCACTGTGGGACTCAATCTCAGGAACCTGGAATCATGACCTGAGCCAAAGACAGAGATTTTAACCCACTGAGCCACCCAGGCGCCCTAAAATATGTTTTTTTTTTAATATAGAAGTATAGTTCTTGCCAAAATATGGAACTAGCTGGAACTGAATGCCTCCTTCAAAGTCAGCTCTGGAGAATTATGCAAGTGTAATATGGAACTATTTCAGATATTAACCAAAAACAAAGAAATGATGATAAACTCCTTAAAAGACTCAAAGTTGCCCTTGACTGGTATGTTTCAAGCTCTATTCCTGGTTTGAAGACAGGTTTTAACAGGCCTGTCACTGTAGAAATCCGCTGGATGTTTAGAGGCTATCAGAACTGTACAAAAACCTTGAAGGGGTAAAGACTTGAAAATTCTTTAGAGAGATTAGCTCCCTAAGGCATTATTCCTCCACACATTTTCCTCCAATCAATTAAGACTGATGGATGAGGGGCACCTGAGTGGCTCTCTCATCACGTGGGTGGTGGGTTAAGCCTCTGCCTTCATCTCAAGTCATGGTCTCTGGGTCCTGGGATCCAGCCCCACATCGGGCTCTGCTCAAAAGGAAGCCTGCTTCCCTCCCTGCTTGCCCGCCTCTCTGCTTACTTGTGATCTCTCTCTCGCTCTCTTTCTCTCTCTGTGTGTCCAATAAATAAATAAAATCTTTAAAAAAAGGCTGATGGATGATAAATTATGAAAACTGCTCCCTCCAAATGATGCCTTTTCATAAGGATTTAAGAATTTAAAATTGTAAGTATTTAAAATTGAAACTTGATCGCAGGATTTATCTTATAGAATAACATCAAGTGAAGGCAGTTATTATTCTGATGTATTTGTGATTCTGAATTCTTGGCCTCATTAGTAAATTTATTTTTAAATTCTCCCATGGAGTGGTGATTGGCCTTCAGTCTTTCATTGATGTACAACATTGGGTCAAATGAGATGTGTGTGCCCAGAACTATATATAAACTTCTTTGTATTTCACTGGAGATGGCATTTCTGAGTTTTGTTCAATTGAATTTGGACAGATGTTTTAATAGGCACTTCTAGAGTTGGCCCTGGAGAATATCTTCCTTTTTTTCTCTTCCCGATTCTCTGAAAAACCCTGATTAATTCACATTATCACAGTGATATCACAATTCAAGTTTTACCAAACACTATAGCTGCAAAATAGAAGGAAGCTACTCAGAATGGAATACTATTGTGAATGATTGAGAAAGAAAACATTATTATAATTAAGCTACCAGGTTTCAATGTATTTTATTGTTGCTTAGAAAATCCTAGCATACCCAGACTTTACAGAGATTTGATGATCCTAAGAGGAGCTGAACTCATGGACCAAAATAACTATGCACATAAAAAGTACAATTACTTACCAAAAAAGATGATGTGGTTAACTTTATATGGCAATCCAAGTGTTATTGGAACAGGAATTAAAAAAATAGCTTAGGGGGACCTAGGTGGCGCAGTGGATTAAGCCACTGCCTTCAGCTCAGGTCATGATCTCAGGGTCCTGGCATCAAGTCCTGCATCAGGCTCTCTGCTCAGCAGGGAGTCTGCTTCCCTCTCTCTCTCTCTCTCTCTCTGCCTGCCCTCCGTCTACTTGTGATCTCTCTCTGTCAAATAAATAAATAAAGAAAAACTTAAAAAAAAAAAAGAATGACTGTTCTTTTAAAAAATAGCTTAAAAGGGGCGCCTGGGTGGCTCAGTGGGTTAAGCCACTGCCTTCATTTCAGGTCATGATCTCAGAGTCCTGGGATCAAGCCCCACATCGGGCTTTCTGCTCAGCAGGTAGCCTGCTTCCCTTCCTCTCTCTCTGCCCGCCTCTCTGCCTACTTGTGATCTCTCACTGTCAAATAAATAAATAAAATATTTTTAAAAATAGCTTAAAAGTATATGATAAAATAATGATATACATATACAAGGAAAAGAAAGATACTATACTGTGAATATAAATTAAGTGAAAATTGTAGAAATAAAGAATACAATAAATGGAGACTAAGATGAATATAGCTGTAAAATAAATAAATGAGTTGGGAAAAACAAACAAACAAATTAATGACTTCTGCCCAAATACAGCAGAAGAGAAAAAAAAATAAAGAAAATATTTAAATAAGTACTGAGATAAATTTTGGAGAATTAAAGAAAGATAAAAGATACCAGACTTAAAATGATGCCAAACATGAGATATCAGAAACAAAACAAAACAAAAACTACACACACTAAAAACCACTCATATACATTATGGTGGGTTTTAAGAATATCAAAAACAGAGAAGAGCATAAATGATGCCCAAGAGAAGAACAGATCACCTAAAATGTACAAGAATAATACCGACAGCACAATTCTCAATAGTAATAGCATATAAAGAGACAGCTGGGTGTTTTTATAGATGGAAAAGATATTTGAAACTAGGTATTATACATCAATCCAAATTATTGATTAAATTTGAGAGCACAGTAAAATACAATGAAGCATGTTAGGTCTTAGAACATTTATCACACAGAGACACACATTTTGGAAAACTTCCTCGGAAGACAGCTCAATTTAGATCGAGAAAACAGAATTATGTACTCAAAGGCACATTTTGAAGGAAGGATTGAATATAGTCTGCACTGCAAATATTCTTTAATCGTATGTTCTGAATTTCCTAAATTTAAGAAGTATTTGTTCAAATATTTACCTTTAAATAAATCCTAGGAGACTTTTTCTTGGATTCTGGAAAATCAGTCCATTTGGATACAAATCTTTTTGTCACTGATGGAAATTTTGATAGCCCTTAACTGTGGAATGCCTAATGTATTGTTACAGCAATTGTGATTTGCCAATACATGGGTGATGTGTGTGTGTTGTGTGTGTTTATTTTTATTTTTGATGGTTTAACTCTTCTATGAGATTTTTAAGTAGACATGATTTTAATAAATTATGATTTGTTGAAATTTATCTGAGGTTATATATAATAAAATGAAATTTGTGTGAACTAAAGAAGTGCATCTCCATTTTTTTTATTTTATTTTATTTTATTATTATTTTTTTAATTTAATTTTTTATTTTTTATAAACATATATTTTTAACCCAGGGGTACAGGTCTGTGAATCACCAGGTTTACACACTTCACAGCACTCACCAAAGCACATACCCTCCCCAATGTCCATAATCCCACCCCCTTCTCCCAAACCCCCTCCCCCCAGCAACCCTCAGTTTGTTTTGTGAGATTAAGAGTCACTTATGGTTTGTCTCCCTCCCAATCCCATCTTGCTTCATTTATTCTTCTCCTACCCACTTAAGCCTCCATGTTGCATCACCACTTCCTCATATCAGGGAGATCATATGATAGTTGTCTTTCTCTGCTTGACTTATTTCGCTAAGCATGATACGCTCTAGTTCCATCCATGTTGTTGCAAATGGCAAGATTTCATTTCTTTTGATGGCTGCATAGTATTCCATTGTGTATATATACCACATCTTCTTGATCCATTCATCTGTTGATGGACATCTAGGTTCTTTCCATAGTTTGGCTATTGTGGACATTGCTGCTATAAACATTCGGGTGCATGTGCCCCTTTGGATCACTACATTTGTATCTTTAGGGTAAATACCCAATAGTGCAATTGCTGGGTCATAGGGCAGTTCTATTTTCAACATTTAGAGGAACCTCCATGCTGTTTTCCAGAGTGGCTGTTGGTGGGAATCCATTTTTTTTGTTTTAAGAGTAGACTGGTCTTTAAAAATTGTCCAAAGAAGTACATTATATTCATTATTAAGTTTGATAATATACAATAAAGTATTTATGGTCATATTGGACCATATCAAATTCTACTATTAATTCATATTAATAATTACCATAAGAGGAAAAAGGAATATTTTTCAAAATAAAAATTAGCGTATTTTTCAGAATATGATATAGTGTTATTCACTGAACTGAGGGAACAAATGTCAAAGACTAACACAGTTTACAGAATGTTTTAACATAAATTGAAATTTAAATCTGACCAAATTTCACAGTTTTAAGTAAAATGATAGCACTTTATATCCTTGAAAAGTGGTAAGTGACCCAAAACATGGCTTAGAAAATCAAATTTAACACTACACTAGTCTGAGATGGTTAAGTTATGGTACAACTTGCCATTGTGTATCATCAAATGGTATATTTTTTTCTTTTGGGCTTGTCATTATATTTTATTTTAGCCATTCTGGTAAGTGTGTAGTGATATCTCAGTGTCATTTTAATTGCATTTCCTTGATGTCTAATTATGTCAAAATATATTACTTTGATGTTTAATGCTCTGAGCTTTCTCAGTTCAAGACCATGAAGCCACTTAGGAAAAATACAGTTGCAGAGGCACTCATAGAACAACTCTTATTTCGAAATAAGAAGAAACATTACTACCCATTCCAACAAAAAATAGATTTGTTATGCAGGAGGGATTTTATAAATTACCTGACACAACTTATATAGTAAGATGAAATGGGACAGGTGGCTTCTTGCAGCTATATACAACATCATTTTAATTTCAATTTTCAGTATAATTTTTCCAAGGTATACACAGAATATATATTTAATGTAAATTGTGAACATTTTAAACTCTGTATATGGAAATTAGTCAATTTTAAGTTTATAACAATCAAAATTAACGGAAGTTTATTTTAAATTAGTTAGCTTTCTCTGCATTGCAAGACAGAATAATCAAGAATTGGTAAGAAAAAAGTAATCTCTGTAAAATTACCGGGGGTGCATTATAAAGTGTTCGGTAACTGATCAAACTCACAATTTGGATTGAATGGCAAGTGATTTTTAAAATCTGGAACTCATTGTCAATTTTTTTTTCTTCATTGTGTCTTAATAAATTACTGTGTTCATTTGCATGGAAGTGAAGAAAAATGCATGACATTTCATCTCAACACTAACACCTTTAACTGGCAACTCTGAATGTACTTTACAGCAGTGTAACAAAGTAAAGATCAATGATGTTTCATGAAATATCTGTTATAATTCTCAAGGAGATAGGGAGTTTGTGCAAAAATGCAAATCACTTTGCGACTAAACACATTGTTTATTTCAGCTAATTTTAAGAAAATATGCTGAGAATCTCTCAAAAAAGGAAGCAATGATTTAGGTTTGCCTTCAAAACACTTATCTAATCCTGAACCAACAGCACATAGTTCAAAGAGCAACTAATTTGAGTAGCTCCAATTTACACATTTCCTAACAATGCTTAATTTAGTGGAATTTCTGTACAATTATGTTAATTTGATGTAATGAAAGACAAAAGTTCAAAAAGATCATCCTTAATTTATATAGATGCCAAACTCTGCATTTTCTGAATGACGCCCAGGAACGTATTTTCAAAAACAAACAAACAATGCCAGAACCACTATTAGGTCATCTCTAGGCAGAAAGTGACTCAGAGCTTACATTACTCTCTCCCTGAAAGTATACTGTAGGCACTGAAACTACTACCCTGAGTCTGTGCTACCAAATTCCTTAAGTTAGAAAGTTTTAAAACCTGTCTGTGTGGGAGTATTTCATTTACAGATAGATTTTTGGTTGTTTATACATTTTCATACTTGATTTTTAGGGTGTAATAAGTATGTTTTAAAATTCATGGTGGTTTTGAATACTGTTGGATAATTGTGCTAAAATGGTATATCCATTCCTCCTAGGAAACAGAAAATATAGAAAGGTAGTTCTTTTCAAATCTGACATCTTTGAGTCATTGCAGTTTCATATAAATGCAATAGGAAAAGTGTCATTCATGTTTATGATATTTTCTATAAATAAATTAGAATGTACTGGAGGCCTGATATAAAGTGGGATGCCTAAACTTCAGTAAGATCTTGTTTTCAATACAAAATAAATTTTATTTTTTATTTTTTATAATGTCCCTCAATTTCAGATAAGCATCCCCATAAGGTCCACTCCGTTTTTTTTAAGATTTTATTTATTTTATTTGACAGATAGAGATCACAAGTAGGCAGAGAGGCAGGCAGAGAGAGAGGGAAGAGGAAGCAGGCTCCCTGCTAGGCAGAGAGCCCGATGCGGGGCTCGATCCCAGGACCCTGGGATCATGACCTGAGCCAAAGGCAGAGGCTTTAACCCACTGAGCCACCCAGGCGCCCCCAAAATAAATTTTAAATTGAATTATGCACCTCTAAGTTCAGAGACAATAAACATCAACCAACACAATTAATAAGTTCTATTTCTTGAAATTTCGGGAACATTGATAGTCTCATCTCCTGGAAGAACAACAGCTAAAATTTTTGGTCATGGATTCCTGCTAAAATATCACTTTCCCAAAGAAAATTAATGTTATGAATTTTCATTGATTGTTATTGATCATGAAGAATATAACAACCACGATAAAAAGAGTAGGAGAAACATGATATCTCATCTGTAAGAGCATGTGGAAAGTAGGAAATGCTAATAAAAATAACTACCATTATTTCCTAAGTTAACATAATATAACAGAACAAAAATATTTCAAAACAATGTTTTCTTTTTTTTTAAGATTTTATTTATTTATTTGACAGAGAGAGATCACAAGTAGGCAGAGAGGCAGGCAGAGAGAGAGGAAGAAGCAGGCAACCTGCTGAGCAGAGAGCCCAATGTGGGACTCAATCCCAGGACTCTGAGATTATGACCTGAGCCGAAGGCAGCGGCTTAACCCACTGAGCCACCCAGGCGCCCCCATAACAATATTTTCTAGGCTCATTCTGATAACTCTTTTCTACATTCAAATTTAAAGGTTGAGGCATGTGATATATATTACACAAAAAACATCCCAAGGCATTCGTTAAAAAAAAAAACTCTTAATAAAGAACAAATCCAAAGGAATTTCTTTTCTAATTTAATTAACAAATTATGAATCGACTTACCTATTTCATCACAGTGTATCAGGCACCAATAATATTTTTTAATCGTCACACCTGATGCAATAGTTACCATCTTTCAGACATACTGATCATGAACAAGCAAATAAACAAGAGCACCGTAGCTTAAGATCTACCTGCATAAATATAGGCTACTTCAGACAATCTCTTCACCACAACATAGCAATGAATAGAAATCATACATGCTCTGTATGGACATACAGATGAGATAGAAGGGGATGGATGTTAATATATGCAGAATCTTTATTAATTACATTGTAAACCATAATATGGAAAAACAGAATACAATTTTAGAAATACCCAGGTCACCATCATTGTTTTATTTTTATATGTGTAGATAAGGAGTTTAATAAACAATCCATGACTATTCAACTCCTTATATTTTGAAAATTTTAGCAAAAGTAACAAACCTAGCACCTAGAAAATTGTACCTATCTACAACATACAGCTTTGCCAGCATGGTAGAGGAAAAGCAAAACAAAATAAGTAAGAAAAGTTTAACATTTCACAAGAGATTTGCTTATATTTTTTTATTTTTTAATTTTTATTTTTCATTTATTATTTACTTCTATTTTCTACTTTATTTTAATGAAAATGTCATGACCATAACATAAGAGCAGAATTAAACCAACATGAGAAATTATTTTTTCATAAGTTAAAATAAACTAGCTTGGTGATTAATTCAAAATTATATTACAAACTTCAATGTTCTTGTAGTATGTATCACTGCATAAACAAATGAGTCAGGAGTCATAAACTAATGATGATTCTAAATGTTATTTAGAGAGACATTCTGTTCTTAATATATTTCAAATATTCTACACAAGGCAAAGTGGATCCAAGTAATCTGTAGGCAAAATAAGATTTTAGAGAAGTATATATTTCCAACAGTATTTATAAAATATTACCTTTATGTAAGGCATCATCCTGGACTTTGTGGAAAACACACAAAGGAGTAAGAAGTGGCCCTTCAAGAAACATATACAATATCAAGGTTTAACATGAAGCAGCATGTCTTCTCTAAGTAAAAAAAACATTGTACCAACTGACTTTACTGAAACTTTATATTTATTGCTCTCATTTTAGGTCATAGTGTCCTTCTGCATGCAGGCTGCTATAACGGACATGATATAGACTTAATAGCTTATAAAGAACAGGAATTTATTTCTCACAGTTCTAGAACGGAGAAGTTCAAGATTAAGGAATGGGCAGATCCAGGGAGAGCCCACTTCCTCATAGATGGCTATCTTCTCACTGTAAACGTACATGATGAATGAAGCAAGAGAACACTCTGGGGTCTCCTTTAAAAGGACTGTAATCCCACTTATGGCCTAATCACCTCCCAAAGGCCCCTATGTTTTAATACTAGCACTTACAGAGTTAGATTTCATAATATGATTTTGGAAGACATAAACATTCACACCATAGTATATATAAACAAAAAAAGACACAAAAACATCAAACAAAAAATTATTTTATCTACCTATTATTTTCAACTACATAAACTTTTACTTTGTTTCTATATAATATTAAATAACTCATTTGAGTGATTCACTTATATCCAATGCATCTGAGTGCAATTAAATTTGCTTACCCAGCATATCCAGAAGCATATTTCTTCAGACTATTCCATTCCCCACCTTACAGGATTTACCACAATTAGAAGACAGGGGATAGAGGATAGATGGATAGATGTATACATAAACACACTTGTACATACACATATGCATATTTTTTCCTGTTAATGATACTCATGCAAATAAAATTTAAGCTCAAGGAAACCTGTCTTGTGTGTTACTTAATATCCAGTTTTTAGTCAACATCCAAAAACAAATAATCCAATAAAAACATGGATAGAAGACATGAACAAGTGTTTCCCCAAAGAACACATTCAAATGTTCAGTAGGTACATGAAAAGATGTCCATCATCATGTATCATCAGGAAATTGCAAAGCAAAACTAGAAAGAGGTACCACCTCACACCTGTCAGAATGGCTAAAATCAACACTACAAGAAACAAAAGGTGTTGGAGAGGATGTGAAAAAGTAACACTTGTGGGGGCTGCCTGGGTGGCTCAGTGGGTTAAGCCTCTGCCTTCAGCTCAGGTCATGATCTCAGGGTCCTGGGATCAAGTCCCACATCGGGCTCTCTGCCAGGCATGGAGCCTGCTCCCTCCTCTCTCTCTCTCTACTTGTGATCTCTCTCTGTCAAATGAATAAAATCTTAAAAAAAAAGAAAAAGTAACAATTGTGAACTGTTGGTGGTGATGCAAACTGATACAGCCATATTTGAAAACAGTATGGAATTTCCATAAAATTTAAAAATAGAAGTCCTTTGTGATCCAACAAACCTGTTGGTGTGTATTTACCCAATGAATATAAGAAAACTTTTTCAAAGGGATGCTAGCACCCCTATGTATATAGCAGCATTATTTATAAAGCTAAGATATGGAAAGCGCCCAAGTATCCATCAATTGATGAATAAAGAATAAGTGGTATCTATATACAATGGAATATTATTCTGCCATAAAAAAGACTGAAATCTTGCCATTTGCAATAACATGGTTGGAACTAGACAGTATAATGCTAAAAGTGAAATAAGTCAGTCAGAGAAAGACAAATACCTTTACTCATATATGGAATAAAAGAAACAAAACAAACAAGCAAAGGGGAAATAATAAGACATAGAAAGAGAAACAAAGCAAGAAACAGACATTTCATTACAGAGAACAAACTGATGGTTACTTGACGGTATCTGAAAGGAGTGATGGATTAAATAAGTGATGGGGGTTAATTAGAGCACTTGTCATGATGAGCACTGAGTGCTATATGTTATATTGTACACATGAAACTAATACAACCATATATGTTAACTAACTGGATTTCAAATGAAAATTTTTTAAAATCCCAGTTTTTAGCTCACATTCTGGCTTACAAAAGGGATTTAGTCAGGAATTTGGAGATTAGTTAATGAACAAATAAGGGGTGAACAGGCAGTTGTTAGATAAAATTACTATCCTTTCTGGCATGATCTTATACCTTTTATCTAGAAGTATTTTTAGCACTTTAGACTCTTCCTATTTTATTTTGAATCATTAAAAAAAATTTCCTCAAAGGACCTTAGACTCCATCCAATTTGAGCAACAGTGTGAGAGAGGAAATGGTGTCCAGGAGGAAAAAAAAAAAAGATGAAACTACTTTTGTTTACTAGTGAATGCATAGTTCTTCCACAGAAGAAGCTCTAAATGGTCATGGCTCCAGCTTTATATGTGTTCAGTCATATGTTCAGAAGTAGGTAACACTATCAAAAAATATAAAGCATCTGAGATTATTTTCCCTTATTTGAAAGCTGGTGTATGAGTCTGCCATAGTTTATTGGGTGTTGATAGAAGACGCAGACTCATGGTTCAGAAATAATATAGTTTATTATTCACAGCAATAGAGGTAGCCAGAATATTAACAGTATTTGTGTGTGTGTGTGTGTGTGTGTGTGTTTGTGTGTGTGTGTGTGTGTGTGTGTGTAGGGGTGGGAGTTATATATCAGTTCTGAGCCTCAGTTCCCACAAGAAGAATCAAAACAGAGGCAGAAAATATTTGCAAACACAACAGGTTAAGTTAAAAAAAAAAAGATACTATTTCTGTCTTCCAAGTCTATTCAATACAACCATCTTCAAAGGATGGCCTAGAACATTTCTTTGTGTCTTCCTCAATTTCTTTCATGAGTACTTTATAGTTTTCTGAGTATAGATTCTGTGTCTCTTTGGTTAGTTTTATTCCTAGGTATCTTATGGTTTTGGATGCAATTGTAAATGGGATTGACTCCTTAATATCTCTTTCTTCTGTCTTGCTGTTGGTGTAGAGAAATGCAACTGATTTCTGTGCATTGATTTTATATCCTGACACTTTACTGAATTCCTGTATAAGTTCTAGCAGTTTTGGAGTGGAGTCTTTTGGGTTTTCCACATATAGTATCATATCATCTGCGAAGAGTGATAATTTGACTTCTTCTTTGCCGATTTGGATGCCTTTAATTTCCTTTTGTTGTCTGATTGCTGAGGCTAGGACCTCTAGTACTATGTTGAATAGCAGTGGTGATAATGGACATCCCTGCCGTGTTCCTGACCTTAGTGGAAAAGCTTTCAGTTTTTCTCCATTGAGAATGATATTTGCGGTGGGTTTTTCATAGATGGCTTTGATGATATTGAGGTATGTGCCCTCTATCCTTACACTTTGAAGAGTTTTGATCAGGAAGGGATGCTGTACTTTGTCAAATGCTTTTTCAGCATCTATTGAAAGTATCATATGGTTCTTGTTCTTTCTTTTATTGATGTGTTGTATCACATTGACTGATTTGCGGATGTTGAACCAACCTTGCAGCCCTGGAATAAATCCCACTTGGTCGTGGTGAATAATCTTTTTAATGTACTGTTGAATCCTATTGGCTAGTATTTTGTTGAGTATTTTCGCATCTGTGTTCATCAAGGATATCGGTCTATAGCTCTCTTTTTTGGTGGGATCGTTGTCTGGTTTTGGGATCAAGGTGATGCTGGCCTCATAAAATGAGTTTGGAAGTTTTCCTTCCATTTCTATTTTTTGGAACAGTTTCAGGAGAATAGGAATTAGTTCTTCTTTAAATGTTTGGTAGAATTCCCCCGGGAAGCCGTCTGGCCCTGGGCTTTTGTTTGTTTGGAGATTTTTAATGACTGTTTCAATCTCCTTACTGGTTATGGGTCTGTTCAGGCTTTCTATTTCTTCCTGGTTCAGTTGTGGTAGTTTATATGTTTCTAGGAATGCATCCATTTCTTCCAGATTGTCAAATTTATTGCCGTAGAGTTGCTCATAGTATGTTCTTATAATAGTTTGTATTTCTTTGGTGTTAGTTGTGATCTCTCCTCTTTCATTCATGATTTTATTTATTTGGGTCCT
This sequence comes from Mustela nivalis, assembly GCF_964662115.1. Taxonomy (NCBI): domain Eukaryota; kingdom Metazoa; phylum Chordata; class Mammalia; order Carnivora; family Mustelidae; genus Mustela; species Mustela nivalis. Next base: position 77,301 of record NW_028136114.1, on the reverse strand, counting down.
TTCTCTTTTCTTTTTGATAAGTCGGGCCAGGGGTTTATCAATTTTATTAATTCTTTCAAAGAACCAGCTCCTACTTTCGTTGATTTTTTCTATTGTTTTTTTGGTTTCTATTTCATTGATTTCTGCTCTGATCTTTATGATTTCTCTTCTCCTGCTGGGCTTAGGGTTTCTTTCTTGTTCTTTCTCCAGCTCCTTTAGGTGTAGGTTTAGGTTGTGTACCTGAGACCTTTCTTGTTTCTTGAGAAAGGCTTGTACCGCTATATATTTTCCTCTCAGGACTGCCTTTATTGTGTCCCACAGATTTTGAACCGTTGTATTTTCATTATCATTTGTTTCCATGATTTTTTTCAATTCTTCTTTAATTTCCCGGTTGACCCATTCATTCTTTAGAAGGATACTGTTTAGTCTCCATGTATTTGGGTTCTTTCCAAACTTCCTTTTGTGGTTGAATTCTAGCTTTAGAGCATTGTGGTCTGAAAATATGCAGGGAATGATCCCAATCTTTTGATACCGGTTGAGTCCTGATTTAGGACCGAGGATGTGATCTATTCTGGAGAATGTTCCATGTGCACTAGAGAAGAATGTGTATTCTGTTGCTTTGGGATGAAATGTTCTGAATATATCTGTGATGTCCATCTGGTCCAGTGTGTCGTTTAAGGCCTTTATTTCCTTGCTGATCTTTTGCTTGGATGACCTGTCCATTTCAGTGAGGGGAGTGTTAAAGTCCCCTACTATTATTGTATTGTTGTTGATGTGTTTCTTTGATTTTGTTATTAATTGGTTTATACAGTTGGCTGCTCCCACGTTGGGGGCATAGATATTTAAAATTGTTAAATCTTCTTGTTGGACAGACCCTTTGAGTATGATATAGTGTCCTTCCTCATCTCTTATTATAGTCTTTGGCTTAAAATCTAATTGATCTGATATAAGGATTGCCACTCCTGCTTTCTTTTGATGTCCATTAGCATGGTAAATTCTTTTCCACCCCCTCACTTTAAATCTGGAGGTGTCTTCGGGCTTAAAATGAGTTTCTTGGAGGCAACATATAGATGGGTTTTGTTTTTTTATCCATTCTGATACCCTGTGTCTTTTGACAGGGGCATTTAGCCCATTCACATTCAGGGTAACTATTGAGAGATATGAATTTAGTGCCATTGTATTGCCTGTAAGGTGACTGTTATTGTATATGGTCTCTGTTCCTTTCTGATCTACCACTTGTAGGCTCTCTCTTTGCTTAGAGGACCCCTTTCAATATTTCCTGTAGAGCTGGTTTGGAACAAATAATAAATGCAGAAATGTAAGCAACCAATTGAAAAGTGTCTCCCAAGAAACACACTTTGAGAGTCTTCATTTGACAAAAATACTATAGGATATTACATGGATCAGGTGCATTGAATACTGGAAGGTTAAAATTACAAGGGACCAAATATTTTTAAGCAGTTCTGGCATCCAGTAGAGTTCAAATAGGTTTTATAAGATTGAGGAAAGAAGCCATCAAAACCTGGGCCCAGGGGCACCTGGGTAGCTCAGTGGGTTAAGCCTCTGCCTTCGGCTCAGGCCATGATCTCAGAGCCCTGGGATCGAGCTTAGCATCAGGCTCTCTGTTCAGCAGGGAGCCTGCTTCCCCCACCCCCCCGCCCGCTATTTGCCTACTTGTGGTCTCTGTCTGTCAAATAAATAAATAAAATCTTAAAACAAAACAAAACAAAACAAATACCCTGGGCCCAATTTTCCCAAAAGTATGATTCTGATTCTAGTCTCTATGATGTTATCCCTTGAAGACAATGTCTCTAATTGAGTTGAATTAGTTTAATAAAGAGCATACCCCCATTTGTTGTAGGAGATGAACAATATGCAAGAGGCAAAATGCCACATGGAAGCCACCTGGTCTTCAGTGGAACATAGAATCAGTTCCTTTGGGATGAATTTGTTCCACATTTGACTTCCCACTTAAGGGAAAATAAGAGTGCCTTCTAATAGATTTTAAATAGGAAATGATAACGGAAGCTTATACAAGATTATAAAATGGGAAATTTCATTTAGATAAGCAATCATTTCAAAGTCATCTTCTTAATATTACAGACTCTTCACATAATCATAATTTTATTTTGGTATTATATGGTAATTTCAAATATAGAAAATATAAAGAATTTACCTCTGTAATTATAGCGAGTCTGGTCGTAGTTTAATGGCAACAAAACTTCAATTTAGAAGTATGGTCTACCAATTATTAATACATTTGGAAATGGTGTGTCATCTTCACTCCACTTGTCTCACTAAAACAGTGAGCCATAAAAAGTAGGTCCAAGCTATTTACTATGGTCAAAATGGGTTGCTATTGCACTTGGTAAAGAAGCAGTCATATTTTGGAAGAAGAAATTGAGGCTATTAATATTTTCAACTTATTTTCAGAAAAGGAAAGAGGGCGCCTGGGTGGCTCAGTGGGTTAAGCCGCTGCCTTCGGCTCAGGTCATGATCTCAGGATCCTGGGATCGAGTCCCATATCGGGCTCTCTGCTCAGCAGGGGGCCTGCTTCCCTTCCTCTCTATCTGCCTGCCTCTGTCTACTTGTGTTCTCTGTCTGTCAAATAAATAAATAAAATCTTAAAAAAAAAAAAAAGAAAAGGAAAGAAAGGATAATCTAACCTAAAGCCAAAATCTTACACAAGGTGGCAGGAGAATGATCTTTTCCCAGATAAAGGGTTTTTCAACTTAGCCATGTTAGGAGGAAGAAGAGATGAGACATTGTGGACTTGACTAGCGTTTGTACACTGTTCAAAAAGTTTTCAAAATAATGTGTATTATTTTTCTTCTTTTAGTTGAGACAAAAAAAAAAAAAAAAAACAAACAAACCAAAAAAAAAAAAAAACACTAAATGAGCTTACTCTTAAAAGGAGGTAAACAAGAAACTAGCAAATATTGAGTGTTAGGTATTGTCCCCCTCCTTTTTTTTTTTAATTATGTTATGTTAGTTACCATACAATACATCATTAGTTTTTGAAGTAGTGTTCCATGATTCATTGTTTGTGTAAAACACCCAGTGCCCCATGCAATATGTGCCCTCCTTAATACCCATCAGCAGGCTCACCCATCCCCACATCCTTCTCATCTTTAAAACCCTAAGTTTGTTTCTTGGAGTCCATAGTTTTTCATGTTTCATTTCCCCCACCAATCCCCCCACTTCATTTTTCCTTTCCATCTCCTAATGTCCTCCATGCTATTCCTTAGGTTCCACAAATAAGTGAAACCATATGATGATTCACTTTCTCTGCTTGACTTATTTCACTTAACATAATCTCTTCCAGTCCCATCCATGTTGATGCAAAAGTTGGGTATTCATCCTTTCTGATGGCTGAGTGATATTCCATTGTATCCTTGGATCACATCTTCTTTATCCGTTTGTCTGTTGTAGGGGATCTTGGCTCTTTCAACAGAATGGCTATAGTGGACATTGCTGCTATGAACACTGGAGTGCATATGGCCCTTCTTTCCAGTAAAATAGAGCTAGCCTATGACCCAGTGATTGCACTACTGAGTATTGACCTCAAAGATACAGATGTAGTGAAAAGAATTAGGTATTGTTAAAGCACAAATGCAGGGGATAGAAGTTATGGTACAGAAGAGGGAAGGGCAACCATATGGCAGAGTAGAATAAAGTAGCTCAGGAAGAAATTAGTCATATCCAGATATTGTAAGGCATGTGGGGTTGGCAGGGAGAGCATGAGAAATCATGAGAGAAGAGAGAGAAAATGGACCAGGCAGGAGAGGTTTATAACATTTTAACATCTAAGGTAAGCATATGCAAAGCAGAATAGGGAAAGAAATAAAAGTTTTTATAAGACTCAATACATGAGGAATAACGTGGAGGACACTGGGAGATGGAGAGAAGTGTGCTGGGGGAAATCGGAGGGAGAGACAAACCATGAGAGACTGTGGACTCTGAGAAACAAACTGAGGGTTTTGAAGAGGAGGGTGGCAGGTGGTTGGGTGAGCCCAGTGGTGGGTATTAAGGAGGGAATTTTTTACATGAAGCACTGGGTGTGGTGCATAAACAATGAATTTTGGATCCCTGAAAATAAACTAAAAGAAAAAAAAGACTGACTACAGACATGGACCTCAGTGTAACACAGATATGGAACTCACTGTAATACCAGCCACTTCCCACCGACACACACAGACTATGATAATAATAAATAATAATGCAATTAAGAAAATTTCCTGCCAAATAATTTTTCCTCTTTTTTTATTTTTATGATTATTATTTTTATTTTATTTTTAAAGTTTTTATTTAAATTGTAGTTAGTTAAAATAAGGTTAATATTAGTTTCAGGTGTACAATATAGTGATCAACACTGCCATACAATGGCTTAAATAAAAAAATGAAAAAAAAATTTTTTTAAAGATTTTATTTTTAAATGAAACCTCTACACCCAAGGTGGATTTCAAACGTACAACCCCAAGATAAAGATTTACATATTTTACTGACTGTTCCAGCCAGGCACCCCAACAAATAAAAATTTTATAAAATTGTTGAGTTTGTGGGAGTCTCATTTGCTTAGTCAGTTAAGTGTCTGCCTTTGGCTCAGATCAGGATCTCTAGAGTCCTGGGATCGAGCCCCATACTGCTCATGCTCTCTCTCTCTCTCTCTCTGGCTTTTGCTTTTAAATAAATAAATAAAATATTTTTTAAAAAATTGTTGAGTTTGTTTAACTAGTTTTAAACTACTAGACAGAGATGAAGATAAAGTATGATGTCATGGCACGGAAAAATACAACTTACACGTTTTAAAAAAAAATGTGCAATGCAAGTTACCTCACTTCTTTTATCACCACACTGGGACTTTCCCTACTGAGTTGTTGTAATGTAAGGACCTATTTTATATTTTTATATTTTAGCAAGAGGCTTTCATTGAGGTTAACCCTTAAACTGTCCTTGTTCCCCTTCCCCCAGGGGATTCACTTAAAAACAAGTCCTGGAAATCAGCTCCAGGTAACAAAGCCCATATACAAGGGTGGGTCAGGCCAGGTGGAGACATCAATCAGCGGGAGGGGGGCGGTGTTTGCATATTGTCTCCCTAGATACTAAGGAGTATGCCCCACTCCTCCGCCCTTTGGGAACCTTTTTTGCACCAATCCTAATCAAGGTCTAATAGGCTGGGTCAAATGTCTATACTAGGGTAAATTGAACCTCAATTGGTCATCTAGCCTCACTGTGGAGTTTCCTGTGTGTGTTAAAATCTCATTGGTCACCTGTGCGTGGCCAGGCCTGACTGCATGGCCTTTGCCCTTAAAAGCTAGACTGTGAAACAGCAAAGGGTTGCCTTCTCTCATAAGAGGTGTGGCCCCGAACGTTCGGTTAGATTCTTGATGCTTGGCATGAAATAAAGCTTTGCTTGACCTTTGCTTTACATCAGTCTCGCTCCTTTAATCATAGACCCATTATTGGGGCATAACAGTATTAATCTTAAAGTTATAAGTCCACAATGCATCCATCATCCATTCTACCCCTTATCATTCCCCTTTGGACAGACCCATGATCTAGAACAAGCCTTATTTTATAGTGCCTTGTAGGAGATTTTTGCTGCTACCTATATTGCCTACTTTCCTCTCACCATTACCACGGAAATTGGGTCCACTGAAACAAAGGGGTAGTGTAAGAAATTAAGACTTCCATAAATCTCTTTAAATAATAAAGTATAAGATAGTGATACCTTTTTTTCTGCCACATAACCAATTCTTGCAAGAATAAGGTCATATAAGAGAATTTACAACACATGCTAGCATTATCCTACTGGACCCAGACCATTTGTATGTTTCTCTGTCTCTCAGAAATGTAGTTATTTACATGACTAAAACCTAAAAATTGTTTGATATGACTACTAATATCACCTACATTATTTTAAAGCCTGTTTAAGGCTTCTGTAATACATAGGCTTTGTAAACACTTATTAAGCATCTTGTATATATCAAACACTTTAAAAATATCTGCTTTAAAAAAAAAAACAAACTCTACCTCAATGGAACTTTGAGTCTGAAAAAGATACAGGCAATATACAAGGCAACAGATAGAATAATTACATATTTGATTATATACTCTGAGGATGTCACATTAAATTGATATGAAAACGATCAGAAGGATCTGGATTTCTTGTCAAAATTTTTTGCCTTAAAAAGAAATTGATATTTAGGGAAAGTTGTTACTGAAAGAGGTCCTGTGTCAACCAAAAATGTTAAACCATGATCTCGCTAAATTTTCCAGTTGTGATCATTGCTTTGTTTAGCTGTCTTCTATTAAGACTGAATTTAGTAATTCAGTCTCAGATTTCAGTAAGTCTTTTTTTAAAAGATTTTATTTATTTATTAGAGAGAGAGAGGGAGGGGCAGAGGGAGAGGAAGAACCAGACTCCTTGCTGAGCAGGCAGCTGATGCAGGACTGGATCCTAGTACCCTGGCATCATGACCTAAGCTGAAGGAAGACACTTAACCAACTGAGCCACCCAGGCACTCTAGACTGTAAACTTCTTAAAGGTAAAAAAGTTTATTCTTCTAGTAGTTCCACAGACATTTCTAACATCCATAAGAAAGCATGTACTGATGTAAAATGCCAGCAAATCAAATTATTTAAAAAAGAAAGAAAGAAAGAAAAGATATATCTGGATAAAGAGAAAAACAGAAAATCTAATAATACATTGAATTATTAGAGCAAAGAGTGGAGGAAGAGAAAATAAATATGAAATAGAGATTTCCACTAAAAGAAAAAAATTGAATAAGGCAGGAGATTTAGAAAATTATTATGACAGACTTGAGAAAAAAATAAAATAGGAATTTTTAGAAAATAGCAATGAATGAAAAGGTCAATTGTTCCTACCTCTATAATATTAGCTGTTTGTTGTTGTTGTTGTTGCTAATTTACCTATTTAAGCTAATAAACAAAGAAAGGTTTCATTTAGGAATAATGTTTCTATGTATATATATATATTTTTTCCCATTTAGGGATAAGGTATATATATATATGTATATATATATATATTTTTTTTAATTGTAATTGTTAGAAAATGTGTCACAGAAAGTGTTTAAACTTTAAGATACAGATGCAACATGTAACGAACTGCATTGTTTGAACGTCTAATTTGTAAATGCTGTTAGAGGAAACTTGGTGGAAATGTTCTTATGTGATTGTGTTTCTGAAACTAAGTATATTTATTAATAAGGAATATTCTAAAATTATGAAATGACCAGGAGTGGACAATTTTCCTAATCCTATCAGCTCTTTGCATCTCTTTTATTAGCCCCCTTCAGGAATATCAGCTTTATTTATCTAATTAAATTTTATATTAATGTGCTTTTGACTTTTGGCCTTTCTCTTCCTTCTGTTCTTTTTTTTTCCCTAAATTACATGTTTCTGTTTAACAGCTACTATCAATTCTTTGATATGAATACTCAACATCAATTTACTAACTCCAGAGATGAAGGAGCATCAATATTTAGAAGCGAAGAATACAAAGCCTTGGGCATCTGGATGGCTCAGTCAGTTAAGCAGCTTCCTTAAACTCAGGTGGTGATCCCAGGGTCGTGGGATGGAACCCCAGGTTGAACTTTCTGCTCAGCTGGGAGCCTACTTCTCCCTCTCCTTCTGCCTGCAGCTCCCTTTGCTTGCGTTCTCCCTCTCTTTGTCAACTAAATAAAATATAATAAAATAATGTAAATAATACATTTATTTATTTATTTATTAAAATGCAATTATTACACAATACATAATGTATTGCATAATTATAATAATGATTAAATAATTTATTTAATATTTATATTAAATATATCAATTTAAGTAAATAAATATTTTTAAATTTTTAAAATATTTCAAATTTAGATTATTAAATATTAAATCATTAATTTAATAATATCTAAACATAATTAAATAAATTAATTTATTTATTAAAATGAATAAAATAATGTTGTCATTATCTGAGCATGTATTTTTAAATAGTCTAAAAAAAACCATCTAATAAAGTCTAAATACATTGAGTTCAGATATTTATACAAGTTAATCCAGACACTCAACCCACAGACAGTTTCAAAACTTTTGTTTTTATCTACAACTCAAAATACGATTGTAATGTATTTATTTGTAACTTTGACATAGCAAGGAAACTTGGAGGAAAAGGAGACATTTGCTTTTAATATTTGAAAATTATTTTGTTGATTTAAAAAAAATAAAAACCTTAACACGTGAGCATTTCTTCTTAAATAACACTGTGAAGTTTCTGAGTCGCATTTTATTAAAAGTGCTGATAAAACGGCCTCAGTTACTCATTTAAATTATCAGCTGAATGGGTAACAAATGAAGTAGAGAGCTTTTTAATTATTTATGAATGTATTGCTTGTGGATGGAGTGCCACATAGAGTTACCTCTCTTTTTGGCTTTGTTTTGTGAGCAGCAGTGGAATCTATGAATGAGATTAAATATAAGGACATTCACAGAAATTCTTAATGAACTTCTGGGGAAGGGCAATAAGTGCAAGGAAAAACTGCAGCAAGACTAATTACAAATTTCAAGTGGTCATCGCTTAATTATAGAAGCTTTTAAGTTCAAGTAATATATCTTTTTCATGAGCCTATCATATTGTATTAATTACCACAAACTGCACTCTTGAACACTTATCTTTTCACATATTTCTTATTCTTAGTACTTAAAATTACCCTTATGATTGATAAGTAAATGGATTTTACTGACAATGCATTTATTTACATAAATAAATAATGCTGTTTATATATATAAAAACAATTGAATATGTGTATGTGTTCAATGATTTTTTTTTCAAATTAACATCTTAATTCTACCACATTAGTTACAAATAGATATAGACTTTATAGATTCATCAAATATTTTATTCTCAAATTTATATGTCCTTTGTGAAGTAAATGAAACTGTATATATTAAATATAATCCTATCACATGTAACAGTTACTAGTGTATCCAAGGACATACATAAGTCAGGTCCTACTCAAGGCATCACGGATAACTGGATTTAACTTTCTATCCTAGGAGTCTTCTGTATATTTCTGTGGCTTTTATACTACAATCAGGAGGAAGAATTCTTTTGCTAAAAGCTTCCAAATGACTATGTCAGTAGATTATTTGTAGACTAGTGATATAATATTATAGTTTAATATGTGAAGTATGATAAAATAAAATGCTATTGCCATATTTAATTTGTTCAGTAAAGCATTCATTTAGTTATCAAGCATTCACTTTCTTTTTTTAAAGATTTTATTTATTTATTTGAGAGACAGATCAGGAATAGACAGAGAAGCAGGCAGAGAGAAAGGAAGGGAAGCAGGGTCCCTGCTGAGCAGAGAGCCTGATGTGGGGCTCTATCCCAGGACTCTGGGATCATGACCTGAGCAGAAGGCAGAGGCTTTAACACACTGAGCCACCCAAGAGCCCCAAGCATTCATTTTCGTTATACAGAAGAGATAGAACAATATTATATAGTAGAAAATACAGTAAATAATCTAGAAACCTTGATCATTTTGTTTTGGCAATTTTAGAACATAAAATTAGCTAAAGCTCAAGTGCAAGTTATATTTGTATCATAGGAGGAAAAGTTAATTAAAAGTTTGTTTATTACCATAGTTTAACACTTCAACAAAATGATAACGAGTCCAAAATCAATGAATATATGAAGTATACAATAAAAACAATAATCTTGAGTGTATGTGACTCACTGTAGGTATTGATAGGCTAGAAATCAAAGGGAAAGTATCTATAGGGTTTGTTCAGTTCCATGCTCATCAGATTAATAGGCTTTCTCATATTGCTTCCTTCACCACATTAATTTGTCTAATGAAGTTTTCAAGAGTTAAAGACAGTGATAGGTTCATGGCTGGAGAGAAGGTACAGAATCTAAGATAGTTCACCAGTGCTTATTATTTAAGAGAAAGACAGCATGGGAGGTGAGGGGTATATCATGCATCCTGTTTTCACTCCCTTTGTGGAGCACCTACCCTGGAGGTCATGTAATAATAACCAATGACCAAAAAACAATAAAAAAACCCAAACATCCATGTGGAAGTGCCATCCCTGCCTGGAGATGAGTAGACTGCTCAAACAGATCCTGGGCAGGCATCTCAGCCCAGGCCTGTGCTGGGGAACCTGGTTCCTGGCTTTGGGTGCAATCAGGAAGCCAGCAAACTGACAGGAGAGTGCATCCAGGGTTAACAGGACTGATGATCTTTTTGCAGCCAGGAGGCGGGTGGACACCCGCTCAGGGAGCCAGGCTAGGAGGCTGCCCAGCGCCAGCGCTGGCAAAGCTTGCAGCCCCGGGGGCTTCCCCCCCCCCGCACCCCAGCCAGGGCGGGGCCTCAGGAGGGAGGGGGGCGGGGCGGCGCAGAGATGGGGCTTTGCTAATTGCCAAAGCAAAAAGTGAGCTGGCGGAGGACTCAGGAGAGAGGGGGGCGGGGGGGAGGGGGTCGAGGGCGGTGGGGAGAAGGCGCTTTGCTAATTGCCGAAGCTGGAAGTGAGCTCACAGAGGATGTGGCTGAGAGTCTGGGAGGAGGTGGAGGGGCTGGCGGAGGAGGGGCGGGCAGCGCCTCGGTGCTGTGCTGCGGCCCAGTCGGGACTGCAGGACCCACCGGACTCGCCGCCCGTGCGCTCCCGTGTGAGGCTCCGCTGTCCCCCTCCTTCTGCCTGCTGCCCCTCCCCGCCCCAAGGCTTCTCCGGACCACCCTCTGCGCACATTTAAAGTGACACCCTGCCGCGCCCTCACCTGGAGCAGAAAGCGCAGATCGACCTGGGGGCGGAGAGGGGGTTGTGGAGGCCCAGCCTCCCGCGAACCCCAGGGCACCGGGACCACCCTGGATGCTGCGCCAAACCTGGTCCGCATGGGGTCGGGCTGGGGACAGCGCCTTGCGAGGTGCCGCTCGCCAGCGGGCGCTCTAGCCGCCATCTTTTGGCAGCCCCATGCGCCGGTGCTGAGGACCCACTTCCCTCACCCGCCGTGGCCCCGCTGCTTTTGTTCTGGCCTTGGGATCCCAGGTGGAAACTAGTCCCTCAGACCTCCCTGGCAGCAAGGAGGGCAGGGAGGGATTCTTGGTTTTCTGCCCTGGCTCCTCCTCTCTCCCCATTCACATGCCTTCTGGCTTCCCTTTCCACTCCTCATTGTCAGTTTTCTGAAATGGTTTTCTTCTGCATGTTGACCCAAAGAGCTATTTCATGAATGAATATACACGAAACTGAGTTGGAGCCCACCTGTGAGAGCCCACCTGTAGACGCCTTTCATTAGAATGGTCTCTGGTTCTAGCTTCAGTTCAGAATACTGCATGTACCTGAGGACCGAGTCCAGATGTTTCTTTCATCTCTGACTTGAATTTGAAATCCTCCTCAGACTTCAGCTTCCAGGATTTCTCCAGTCCTTGCTCTCCCACTGTCTTGGTGGGGATCCGCCATGAGTGTTGAACACAGGAATGAATGAATGATATATAGCCCAGATGGCTGGGGCTTTGTCTTGTTTTGCTGAGGTTGGAAAGGCTTGGGAGAGACCCCCTGTATGCAGATACAGAGCTGCATATAATTGCTTAGATAAACGTGTTGCCCACTATATTGCTTGGGCATTGAACATTTCGCCCTTAACCTGTGGCTTGAGCAGTTAGGAGGAGACAATCTGGAGGTGAATCAGAAGATGGCTGAATCCACATGGTGGTGGTCTGAGTTTGGGAGATTTTCCTGGAGATTCAAACGAAAGATCTAAATTCTTCCAGTGGGGAGTGGTAAACATTTTATCGATGGGAGATGGAAAATAAATGGTCTGGTTAACCTTTCCCTCCCCCTCAAAACCCATTATTTGAAAACACAAAAAGGGAAGTGAAGGGAGAAATCCTCCCACTCCCATCCCCACTCACCTCCAAAGCCACCTCCTCTTCCAAGAACCTAGCAGACAAGGTGCCAAGAAGTGTTAGGTACCAGCAGTGGTCTCAGAACTCATTCAAGGATCATGGTGAAAGGCATTCAAAGAGATTGTGGGGGCACAGGGATCCAATTAAGAGGGACAAGTTTAAGGTTTGCCTGGTCCCCTAAAAACTAATGGCACTAGAGAAGATGAGCTTTGGGAACTATAGCTTAATGGATACAATGTGTAAAAAGCTTCAGTGAGTCATGGTGGGAAGAGGCCATGAGGGCAGCAAACACAGTCTTAGATGATGTTATTAATAGCACTACAGGCTCTAGATTTCCTGTGGTGGTGTTCTTGGCAAGACCAGCCCGGCCAAAGTGGATACTCTCAACCTGGAACAGAGGGTCTTGGAGATGCCAGCACGTGAGGTATGATGAGAGGGTAAAATGATAGGAGGTGTCCTTTGGAAGGACTGACTCCTTGACTTTAAAAGGGAGAACCCAAATCTGTAGGTGAAATCTTTTTGGCTACAAAGAGGGCCAAGGCCTCCTAAGGTCAAGGTCTCCTCGTCACTTGCAAAGATGTCGAAGAACATATTCAGACTTTTCAAAGATGTCCTCATATCATTGGTTCCCACTCTGGAATTCTATCAATGAGGTGAGAGTTCCTCTAGTTGAAAAAGAGATCTAAAAAGACTTCCCTTTCTCATGTAATTTCTGTAACCTCCAGGACACACCCACCTCCCCCTTCCAGCTCTGTAATGAAGCCACAGCTGGTGCCAATTTGTGGAACTCCTTAAAGGCTATTCTCCCTTATATACCCCCGGACCAAGTTCCCATGCTCCCTCACCTGATTTCCTGCACTCACCTCCCACCTGGTGTGTTCACACCTGCAAGTGCCTTTTACCAACCCCTTTGCCAAAAGGCAGCCAGAGTGACCTTTCAAAGACCTATCAGTTCCTGGCATTTGTCTCCATAGAAATCTGCACTGATTTTCTAACAAATTCTCAGTCCTCCAAAGGCACCCATAATCCTCCCATCAGTCTCTTCATACCCCTCCAACTGACTGATGCCTGTTCTGCCCCATCTCTCTGCCCTTCAACCACACTGCCTCCTTCTTCCTGTGGAGACCTCTCATGGCACCTGCCTCCAAGCACAGGTGATTCCCATTGATGGGAAGACCCTCTTCTCTCCCCCATCTCCCCACTCCAGTTACTCCCAATTATTCGTGAGCTCACAAGCCCCATGGTACACACTCTCCATGCAGCCTGCTCTCTCTTTTCTAGCACTGGCCTCCGTTTCTAGCTGTCCTTGTGTCATGGATGTCCCTCCCCAGCCAGCCTCCAAGCTCTCCTTCCCTTTAGCTCCAACACCTGACACAGTGCCTGGCACGTAGTAAGCCCTGGCTAGCTTCTAAGAGCCTCACTGAGGGACTGAAAGCATTTTAAAAATGTCACCACGTAGGCTCCAAACTGTAGGCAGAAAAAGCTTTGCCTGGATTGACATTTTAGAGACGTATTCGTCAAGTTGGATGTGTTCACTGACTTTACCTTGTAAAATTTAAAAAAAAAAAAAAAAGGACCTCTGTATCGCTTCGCATCTAACGAAGGCGCATGTATACTACTAGACCACGTTATGAGCTTAATGGAAGGAGACAAGATGTTTTCGCTAAGAAAATGTATAAGACTGTTGAGGTCAAGTGGGAGGAAACAGTCCGTTTGTTGGAGCATTGCTATCTTACTCTATCACAGCCACTCTTAAAAATCTGACACGGGGTGAGTCAGAATTGTCTGTCGGAGATGAGTTAGATCTGGCTCATGTTCCTACAGACATGAAAACCAGAAACGAAGAAGGAGGCTTTGAAAGCGTGGGTTGAGGAGGCGGTGTGTTTCACTGGGATGAGCTAAGTGCCCAGTGCCACCAGCAGACATGCGGGCCTGTTTCCTTCCTTTGTTCTGGGGTCGCTCTTGCACCATGTGGTGAGGCTGGTGGCTGGGAGCAGCTCAGGACAGGACCCGGTCCCATCTTACCTCTCCCACCCTCCTGTGGGCTCTATTGGGCTCCAGTAGGTCCCAAGGGACAGCCTGCCTTCCTTGAAAAGCCCAGTAGCACTGGGAGCAGAAACTGGGACCAAAGAGTGAACACCCTGTTTGACAAGCTGGACCAGCCACCTCTTCTTCAGATGCAGGGGGAGCCCTGGCATGCTGACTCCTCCCTTCTCCCTTTCCCCTTTCCTCTCTTCCTCCCTCTTTCCTTCCCCTCTCTCCTTCCCTGGTGGTGCCCTTTCCCAATGCCCACTTCATCCCTTTTCCTTTCTACATACCTGTCTTCTAGAGTTTCTTCTCTTTCCTCCCCATTACTTCTCTTTATCTGAATCTCCTCTTTGGTCCCTTTGTCCCTGCTCTCTGCTCCTCCTCCCCTTCCCTGGCCCCTGTTCAGCTCCATACTGAATGCAGGCAGAGCTGGACTAACATGCTCACTTGCTAGCTCAGCCACCCTCCAGAGAAGTCACTCTTCGGTGGCCACCTTCCTGACCCCCTGGTCGCTTCTCCACTTGTTCAGATATTGCTCTGAAGTCTGAGGAGGACAGAGCGGGGCTGCCACAGAAGCAGGCCAGAGGAGAAACCAAAACATGTGTCCACACTGTCCCCCAGCACTGCTGCTCTGAGAGCTTTCGGAGTCCTCAACAGGGTTAGGATTTAGGGGCTTCTTCAGAACCGGGAGTGAAAACAACCATAGGTCAAAAGAAAAGCTATGGCCCCCACACAAAAATAATAATCACAAATGAAAACTATGTTAACTCTGAAGTCCCAAAGTCAAAAAATTGCCTTGAATCTGTCACTAGAAAGCACCCAAGGCCTCACTCTCTGGGTTCTGGGTGCCCTGGGAATGGCAGGAGGCTCTGAAAAGCGCTTGGTGGTGCCAAACTATGGGGGCTAGCCTGCCCGCTGGCGGGGGGGGGGGCGGGGTTACCACCTGTGGCGCTGTCCTGTCCTGACCCCCTGCGGAAGGGCTGTGGCGCAGCCTCCAGGGTGGTCTTGGTGCCCTGGGGTTGGCGGGAGGCTGGGCCCCGACCACCCCACGCCCCGCCCCTGGACCGCGTTTTCTGCTTCAGGTGAGGGCGCGTCAGGGTGTTACTTTACCTGTGAGCAGAAGGTCCTCCAGAGAAGCCATGGGTTGGGGAGGGGCAGCAGGCAGCGGGATCTGGAACAGGACACCGCGGCCTCAGGGGCTAGGCTGCAGCGTGGGAGCGCAGGGGCAGCGAGTATGGTGGGTCCTGCAGTTTTGAATGGGCTGCAGCACAGCAGCCTGGCTCTGCGCGCCCCTCCTTCCCGCCTGGGTAATTAGCAAAGCCCCTTCTCCTGGCCGCCCAGACCCGACCCCGCCCCCCTCCCTCCTGAGTCCTCTGAGAGCTCACATCCAGCTTTGGAAATTAGCAAAGACCCTTCTCTGCGCCGGCCCTGCCCCCTCACTCCAGGGGCCTGAGCCCTGGCTGGGGTGCGGGGCAAAGCCCTGGCATGCTGCCACATTGACAGCGCCAGCGCTGGGCAGCCTCCTAGCCTGGCTCCCTGAGCGGGTGTCCACGGGCAGCCTGGCTGGAAAAGATCATCAGTCCTAAATGCCGGCTGCACTCTTGGGTCAGTTTGCTGGCTTCCAGATTGTGCCCAAAGACAGGAACCAGCTTCCCCAGCACAGGCCTGGGCTGAGATGCCCGCCTGGGATCTGTCTGAGCAGTCTCCTCGACTCCAGGCAGGGATGGCACTTCGACCTGGATGTTTGGGTTTTTTGTTTGTTTTTTTTGGTCATTGGTTATTACATGACCTCCAGGGTAGGTGCTCCACAAAGGGAGTGAAAACAGGACGCCTGATATATACGCATATGGCCATTCTAGAAAAATAGCTTGGGGTTCTCTCGGAAACGCGGCATTGGTCCTTGCACTATGGTTTAATAGAAAAGGGATTATGCACCAAGTTACTTAAATGAGCATAGGTTGAAATCGTTTACTGAGAGTAAATATTTTAAATAGTTATATTTTAACTAAATCTATCATCAATCATAAATCTATTACACCAAGGTTACAGGCAATTTAAAAGCAAGAGCACTCTCTTCAGGGTTTTAAATAATCCCTGTCTGTCTTGGCACATGAGAATGCAAAGATAGGAAATGGTTTGTAAAAGATCATATAATAGCTTTTACTAATTCTATTTATTTGACAGACAGAGATCACAAGTAGGCAGAGAGGCAGGCAGAGAGAAAGATGGGGAAGCAGGCTCCCCGCCAAGCAGAGAGCCTGATGAATGGCTTGATCCCAGGACCCTGAGATCAAGACCTGAGCCCAAGGCAGAGGCTTAACACACGGAGCCACCCAGGCGCCCCCAGATGAAATACATTTCTGAATTAGAAACTTCAGATAGAATTTTTTTGTCCATGATGACAAGTGAAGAAAATGTGTCATCCCTAAACCTAACCTTAACCCCTACCAACGCTGAAACCTAAGCTGACCTTAAAGCCCAAACTAGAACCCTGAATCCCAAACCTGGAATGGAACCCAAAGCCTGTACCTGAGCCCTGCATCCAAGCCCTGAACCACGAACCCAAACCCAAAACCAGACTTCCAAGTCATGAAACCTGAACCCAAATCTCAGCATGAAGTCAAACCCCAAATTTGACCTTGAACTTTATCCCATAAGCCCTGAGTCTTAAAGCGTAAATCATAAACTTAAATCCCTAAACTATAACTCTGATCCCTTGTCCTTCACTCTAAATCCTCACCCTAACACTAAACCCAAAGCCTGATCTAGAACTCTGACTAAAACCTGAACCTGAACCCATATTCAAACCCTTCACCACACTTTGCTTATGCACTTGCCATTGATGGATATTTGCAGTTTCTACCTTTTGATTCTTGTGAACATTGTTTGGGTCGGGGGCTAGGGTTAGGGTCTTGGATTAGGGTAGGGTCCAAGCTTGAGACCAAGTTGAGGTCAGAGTGTGTGTCTGCATCAGGGCCATGTTCAGTGACAGTGTTTGGGTCAAGGACTATTGTAATTCCACATTGTTTCCAATTCATTGTTCCTTAGCTATTTGGGGGGAAGTTGGGGGGTATTGGGCTCCATGCAGCTTGAAGTTCCGGAATGAAATGGCCTCAGCTGGACCCTGGGAGGGAGCAGGACCTTCCACTGAAGGGTGAGCTCCCACAGTCCTGCACTGCCTTGCACCGCCTGCAGAGGGCGCCAGACCCCAGCTCCCGCCCTGAGCCCAGGCTTCACAGCCACAGCTGGGACCAGGGCCACACCTCTTCAGGACCCACTGTGGAGACTTCTGGAGAATGTGGGGCGCCTCCCACCCTGACAGGACAAGCTGAGGAGGGTGTGGCTCTGCATCCACACTGACCGGACCCGTTGTGGAGGACACGACCACACTGGCAGCAGTCCAACCTCCTAAGGACCAGACGCTGGAGGAGATGAGGAGAAGCCACCTGAGTGGACTGTCAAGGGGTTCGTGGTCTCAGGACCCCACAGAGAAAGGGCGCCCTGTGTAGACACTGGGGCTTCCGTCGTTTTGTGTGAGGAGACGTGGCCTCCTGCTGTGCTGTGCGTGGGGCTGTGGGGTCCCCCCTTTCTGGGCTCGGGTGCTCCTCGGTCCTCGTCTGTGTTTGTGTGCTCGCGGATTCGGTTCCTGTGGCTCCTCAGATGGTCTGCAGTCAGGGAGCGTCCGCCTGCTTCGGTGCTTGTGCTCTCCCCAACTCAGCCCTGCGGGGACCTTCCTGTGTCCACACCCACTCCAGGCTTGTGCCGAGTCCGGAAATTCTGGAGCCAGAGTGAGGACTCTGTAGACGGTTTTGGGGAGAGTAGGTATTTTCCCAGTGTGGGTTCTTCCCTGATACAGTGCCTCCCCATCTCTGTGTGTACCCCTCCCTGTCTGTCATCATTGTTGCAGGGCTGTCAAAGGACAGGTCTGTCACCTTCTTGGTTCAGGGGCCTCCCGGGTATCTTGCTGTCTTTTATGCAGGTGTAAATGAGATCGTTCTCCATAGTCTCTTTCTGATGGTTCCTTCTGAGCACCTAGGAGTGCCACTAATTTCTGCATATTGATTTTGTTCCTTGCAAGTTCTTGAATTTATTAGTTCGATTGGCCTTAAACTCAATCTGCCAGTTATTTGACCAGCAGCATGGGTTTAATTGGGAAGAGCAGAGAATGGCAGTCTGGGCTGAGCAAGCTAAGGTCCCATCACAGGCAAGTGCGAGAAACAAAGGAGAGGAACATTATTTCATGGAGGAGGAAGAAGTTGGGAAGGGTGCTTGAAGGAAAGTCCCTTGGAGAAAGGCAGGGTGATGGAGAATTCTCACCAGCTGAGCTGCAATGCTCCTACAAAAAGTCAGGAGATAAACCTCCAGCTTCCCCTGTGGGGCCTGGAATTGGTGAGTCTCTCCTGTGGGGGATAGCAATGTGGTGTGGGTAATGGGCACTGAGCACCAGGCGCCCCATTCCAGCCTCCCCTGCTGGCTTCCCCAGTCCACTTTACTGGGGCTTCCCTTCCTGCTTTGGACAGTTCTAACCAGCTTGTGGTGGAACGTTGTGGAAAAACTGAAATTCCAAAACCACTGCTTCTACTGCACCTGAGATACAGG
This sequence comes from Mustela nivalis, assembly GCF_964662115.1. NCBI lineage: Eukaryota > Metazoa > Chordata > Mammalia > Carnivora > Mustelidae > Mustela > Mustela nivalis. Next base: position 58,783 of record NW_028136114.1, on the reverse strand, counting down.
GGCCCATGATTTAATCCTCCCACGAGTCTCTTGCTAACATGTGTTCTCTCCCTGTTGGGTGACCTGGATTTGGGAGGGCTTGGCCTCCATCCCAAAGTCTGATGTTCTCTCTGCTTCCGTGTCGTCGTGCTAACATGGATGTTTGGAGGAGTCATTTCCTCTGCGGTGATTTCAAAGTGCAGTCAGCTTGTTATAGCAGCACAAATACGTGCTGTCTCCACACTCAGATTCCCCAGCCGTCATTTCTTTACCATGTTTTGCCACTTCACACGGGATGCTTCAGTGTGTTTGATCCCACACCAGGACAATGTCCTGCAGAACCACCACATAACCTGAAATGAGGACATCATTACAGAACCCATCCAAGGGTTAGTGTTAGGAACCAGGGACATGGCAGGACTGATCTGAAGACCCCATGGAGAGCTGTCTCGGTGGCTGAGTTGACAGTGGAGGTGAGGGTGAGTGTCTGGCTGTGGCTTTGTGTCCAGGAGTCAGCTCTGTGTGGGTGTGTTCTCAGCTAGGCATGCAGATTTCTGCTCCTCTGAATCCTTTCCGGAGTTCCAAATGGCACAGTTTCCTTCTGGGCGGCAGGCTGAGTCCTCTGGGATTGCCCATGTGTCCCCAAATTGTAGGGCACCTACTGCAAGGCCTTTGGGGTCAGAATCCTGAGAACTAAACCAAAGGTTATGGTTAGGGCCCACCACATGGCAGGCCCGATCTGCCAGCACTCTGTCCATCTTTCTGGGGGAGGGGGCAGTCAAGGGATTTGTTCAGGGTGAGTGTCAAGCTCCAGGTTTGCATCCAGTGGCCTGCTGAATATGGGAGGGTCCAGAGGTAGGAATGCAGATTTCAGTTCCTCTGAATCTTTTCTGGAGCTACAAATGGCATGGTTCCTTTCAGGGTGGCAGGGTGAGTCCTATGGTGTTCCTCGCTGTCCCCAATCTCTGAGGCTTTGGAGCCAGGCCGTCGGGGACAGACCTCTCAGGACAGAATCTAGGCTTAAGAGTTTGTGCCTATGGGCATGGCTGCACTGATCTGAAAGCACTGTGGTGAGGATCACAGGGGTCTGAGTTGAGAGCATGGTTCAGGATCAGTATCAAGGTCTGGGTTTGTGTCCAGGGGACCGCTGAATGTGGGGGTGGTCTCAGATGTCCAAGACGATTTCCCCTACTCTGAATTCTTTCCAGCATTCCAAATAGCCTGGTTTCCTTCTGGGTGGCAAGCTGAAATCTCTGAGATTTCTCAGGTCTTGCCCTTGCCCTTGCAAGGGCAAGATAATTTTTACAGTAAAAGAATTCACCAGATGAGCTGAACAGCAGAAAAGACACAGCTCAGGAGTTAATTAGTGAACAGGAATATCATGCCAAAACCTTCTTTGATAACACACTACAGAGCAAGGGAAGATAGGAGAGAAAGCTGAGATATAAAGGACAAACCCTCCAAGTTTCCAACATCATTCCCTACTTGTTTATTTCCATTGCTGTCAGCTTCTTCCCAGTCAAAAATAAGTCACCTGAGCCAGCCTTTTTTCTTCCTGAGATTGGGGCACTGCAAAGCCCACCAGAGAGGCCAAGGGCACCCCTGTACCTGCTGAGCTGAGCCCATTTGTACCTCAACCTTGAGAAGGTACCAGCCTGTCCCCCTGGTGCTCCATGGTCTGTGGCAGTCCTTCCTTCTGGACCCTGCTTTGCTGCTCTATTTTCGCTAACCCTGGTCTCAAACTAGGGATTGCTCCTGGAAGAGGAACTCAGGGAGATGAGGCTCAGGAGGGTCTCCCTGCCTGGAATCTCCATGTGAGGAGTGCGCAGCCAACAGATTTTGCCCAGGGACTTGAAAAATGCAGAGAGGCAGATTTCTTTTCTCTCTTTCTCTCTCTCTCTAGCCTCATACTAACCAGGAGTTCTTAGAACTTTCTTCAGTGACTTCTAGGTGTAGCTTGGCCACTTTTTCACAGAAAGGCCACTTGAGCATGATGAAACACACGTATAAGCAATTACTTTTTAAAAAATAAAAAGAATAAGCCAATGCACACAGACCTTTGACAGCAGCACAGGACGCTCAAGGGACCAGAGTCCCTACCTTGGGCAATAGTGGTAGAGGCCAGGTTCTGCCATGCAGGTCTCTAGACCTTTGGCAGTTTCCACAATTGCAAATCCAGACATGCAGAATCCTGAGGGACAACCTACTAACTGCAAAAGAGCAAAAATTCATCAGGATTCAGAGAGTGGAAATCCATTTGTACTGGAAAAGAAAGAAGTAGGCTTGCTGTGAATCCAGCAGGGAGGACAGGCATAGATAAAGGCTGGTGTATGGGTCACGGAAACTATTGTTTCTCAAGGGTCCTGCTGTCTCTGTAAAATGCTATGAGGACTGTCTCTTGGGGACCTCCTGCTTTCCTACCAGTGACACCCCCAGATTCTGCTTTGCTAGTCCCATGGATTCCTGGGGATACCCAGTTGATAAGCTACGCTGTCCTCATGACAACACTTGCTAATGGACTGAATGTTTGTGTCTTGTCCCTATTCAGATGTTGAAGCCCTGACCCTCAAGGAGTGCCATCAGGAGGTATGGGCTTTGAGAGGTGGTGAGGTCATGAGATTGGAACACTTGTGAATGAGATAAAAGCACTTCTGAGAAACGACCTGAGAGATTGTTCTGCCAGCTGTCATCCATGCAAGTCTACAACAGAAATATGGGCATTTATAGATAATGAAGCAGTCTCTTGCTAGATATCAGATCTCCCAGGATCTTGCTTTTGGACTTCTCAGTCTCTAGAACTGCAAGGAATAGTACATGTTTTGCTGATTCAGCCACCCAGTCTGTCATCATTTGTTGCAGCAACTTGAACTGAATAAAGCAGAGCCCAAGTCCTGGTTAATCCCTGCTTCTACTCATTTCCCCTCAGAAAGAGCTTCTAATCCAGAACTGACCTCTGCTTTCCATACACGGGCTTCAGACTCCTTCTGTGAGAGCCCAGACTTTGTAAAAGACTCCTCCCTCATGGCAACCAGCATTCTGTGACTCCTGAGGACTGTCCTCCCTGACTGTATTGAGTCAATCAAACTGATTTTGATTCTGGAGTCCCAGGATCAAGGACTGCATCAGGCTCCCAGCTTCATGGGGAGTCAGCTTCTCCCTCTGACCTTCTCCCCCTCATGCTCTCTCTCTCTCTCTCTCTCTCTCTCTCAAATAAATAAATAAAAATCTTTTAAAAATCTGATTTTAACAGACCATAAGCTTGTTCTTGCTGGTCTTTGGAAGATTAGGCATTAGCCCTTCGGAGAAAGTTCTGAATGGCTGCTTCATGAAGGGGTGAACTGTGTCCCCAAAGTCTCTTTTTGCTGCCTTCTAATCACAGATGCTGAGACAAATCCTCCCAGGTGCTGGTTTTTCAAAGCACTTAATGCTTTGGCTTTGAAGTTCCTCACCTGACAGTTCTGCTTTAATCAGTTTGTGACAAAACAGCCAATTGGTGGTGGATGCAAAGTGCACTGATAAAGTTAAATGCCTAGAAGTAAAATGGCTATTTGTGTAACTGCAACATATTTTGCATTTAAAAAATTTTTCAAACTATTTTCCAAAGTGGTTGTATCATGATATATGCCAACAACAGTTTAGATTTTTTGTTCCTTCTCAATCTAGCTCAGACCAAGTACAATTAGCCTTTATAATTTTAGCCATTCTAATAGATACATAAGCATGTCTCATTATGATTTTAATTTGTATTTCTTTAATGTCTAAATTTTGAGAAATTTGTCATGTGCCTCTAAGCCATCCATATACTTTTGGTGACATGTCTCCTCCATTATTTCCTTCACATGTAAAATTGGATACTCTGTTTGGTTATTAGTAAGGTTTTTTATTTTTATTCATTTTTTAATAATCAGAGTAGATATCCATTATCAGATATGTAATTTGGAAATCGCTTGTCCATCTTTACAGTTTCTCAATGGAGCTTTGATAGCTGTGTCTTTCAAGAAATATGCTACTTCTTTCCTGGTACACGGAGGTATGACTACAACATTATCAATGTTGACCTTTGCAAAGAAAATCATGGCTTAAGATATATGTAGTCTGCAGTTGTTGGGAGTGTTCACCATCCTTGCCTCTAACTCATCTCTCACTGCCCACACATTCAGATATGGGGGAATATTGATTGACAAAATATTAATTGCCAAATAACACTAGTTGGAGAATAAGAATAATGCAGGCACCTGATTATATAATATTACATAAATAAAATATGTTTTTATAAGTGCTATTAGAAGTAAATTCCTCAATACTTGAATCACACAGAATGATGGAATCCTAGATTTTTTTTTCTTGTATTTACTAAGAAAATGATCATGCCTCAAGTATATTAAAATGGAATAGGGAAAATTAAAAATTGTTTTAAGATGATTTGCGTGTGTTGTGCGTATGTGAGAGAGAAAGTGAGAGAGAAAGATAAAGAAAAAGAGAAAGGGAAAGACAGAGAGGTGGCTGCAGTGAATTGATGAGTTGGAGGATAGATTTTAAAGTTTTGTCTTTTGCTTTCTACATTTCTTTTTCCTTAGTTCAAGAGAACAATCAGTAATATCTCAGAAGCCTGCTGGTAACATCAGCAGAAAGAGTTAGAGGTTCCCAGAAAATTAAGATGACATATAGTTTTCCTGACATAAGAAAATCATTTTTTGTCCCCAGCTATTTTCAATGATCTATACCCCACCTGTGTACTTGCCCAAGCACACTTCTTCCAAAACTTCCTGGGAGGTTCTTACAAAGAAATGCAAAAACCTCACTCCTTAAGGATTTTGAGGGAACAAGGCAATGGGAAAACTAACAGTCACCACCAGACCAGGAAATAGCCTAAGCTATTGAGACAATAAATCAGTGGTAAAACTCCTAGTGCTATTTCAAAAGTAATCAAGGCCTTGCATTCCTTGTCCCAGAAAATGAGCCCAAGACCCCATCTAGTTTATATCTGCTCTTGAAGCCTGCAGAGTCCCTTTCCCTTGTCCAACAGTTACCTATGCTTTATTCTAACGTTGACGTTTCTGCCCTCGGTGGAATACAAGCTTCATTCAGGTGAACATGCAATACATATTGCACAAATACATATGTGGATGTGCATGCATCCACAACCTTATGACCAACCATACACGGGATAATAAAACTCTCCCTTCTGAGTATTCATCTTAAATACTAAATAAAAATCTCTCTCCTGTTCAAACAGTCAAGGCTTTGGAACTTATTCCCTGTGAACTCCTTGTATGTTGTAAACAAAGATTCCTTTGTTTGACAACTCCACCTGTTTCTGTGATTCACCAAAGACTGACCTCAGTTAGTTCAGTTGTTGTAATGGCTTTCACTACTCTGATTCTAACTCTGCAAGTTTCCAAATTTAACTATTTTTTCTCCCAATTCCGCATGTTCTTGGCTTTAAACTGCAACTCTGAAGAGAAGATTTGCTTGTTTAAAAAAAAAAATCAAGAAAAGGGAGTAGTAGTCAACATTGTTACTTTGAACTTCCTGCCCTAAGGGGCTCTCCTGTTCTTTCTCTTTGACTTCCTGGACTAAAACGACAGAAATTTGGCAATACATCACTCCCCAATCCAGATTACTGCCAGAACAGTTTATACTCTTAGAAAAATATTAGTTTAAAAGATCACATAATTAAATACTTAAGCATGTAGAGTAATATAGTGGTTTACAAGAAATATATTTTGGTCATCTGTATATTTGGTTTTCAGCCATGGCTACTGACTCACAGCTCCTAAAACTCTTGGGATTTCCTGTGATAAGGGTGAGAGAGGTGTGTTTTGTTATGTTAATGAAGTGACCTTCAGACCTCACTCAAGGCAAGGGCTGTTTGCCTGAAGGACCAACCACTTGGTGAAAGCCTTCACAACTTTTTGCCCAACGTGCCTCCCCTTCCTCCCAATACAGGATTATCTGGGGAGGGAAGAGGATCTGGAGATTAGATCAGCAAATGACAATGATTTAGTCAGTCATGACTATGTCATGAAGCCTCCACAGAAAAGCTGAAAGGACTGGGTTCAGAAAGCTTTTAGTTTGTTAAATGTATGAAAAGGCAGGAAGAGTGGCAGTCTTACAGAAGGTAATAGAAGCTCTGTGCCCATTCTCCATACCTTGCCCTGTGCACTTCTTTATCTATCTATTGATTTAAATCTTCTATTATATCTTTTAATAAGCTGGCAAACATAAAGTAAGTATTTTTCTGAGTTTTGTGAGTCCCTGTAGCAAATTAAAAGAACGTAAGAAGTAGGCCACTGGGACCTCCAACCTGTAGTTGCTCAGTCACAAGCACAGGTAATAACCTGGGGCCTACAGTGAGACTGGCATCTGAGGTGGGGTTGGAGATAGTCTTGGAGGACTGATCCCTTAACTGATGAAATCTTACACTATGTTCAGGTAGATAGTGTCAGAATTTAGTTGAATTCTTGGAGATCCTGCTGTTGTCTGAAAATCATTTGGCATTGTTGGTATGATGTCCTAAAGCCCAAAAAGATATAGCTACCTCAAAATAAGAATACGGTTGACAGCTTATATAATAAGTGAGTATTTCAGGGATTTAAAATATACCCAATAAATAATGTATAATAAGTGAGTATTTCAGGGATTTAAAATATACCCAATAAATAATGTAAGGAAATAAGGAAAGATTTTGAAATAAAAACAAGAATAAGAACCTAGTGGTACTAATAGATTAAATATATGTAATCTAGTTGAATTAAGAATACAATGGATAGAATACGTAATGGATTCAATAGAGATAAGAAGTCACTTAAGGATATAGTCATCTGGATACCAGCAAAGCATTAAAATTATCAATATAAAAGAGGTGTAAGATGTAGGTGATGTGTGTGGAACAAAAGCTAGAGAAGAAATTAGATTTCCTTACTACTCATAGCCTGTTGACAAGTCCTTGAAGCTCCTTTGGGGACTCAGCTGCTTCCATGTTGACACATCCACTCAGGGCAAAAAGCATTCTTAGTCCACCCCCCAGGATACTGAAAATCTACTTTCACATGTAAAAATTACTTTGGAAACTTCTTTATCTCTACTCCCCACCCCTGCCCTCAAGATATACATTGGCAATCATCTCCCAAGCATATACCCACTGATACACATCAGAAGAGTCTCTTCCCTGAGTTTTTACTAAATAGTAATAAATGACCTTGCCCTAACAATAGCTAGCCCCCTCAAGGTCCTGGAAACCTTGTTTATAAAATACCTTGGAGGCTTGTGTATCCCTAACCTCCTCCCAAATTGAAAGTATATAATCAGCCACTCTTCATGACCCTCTCTCTCTACTCCAAATAAATAAATAAATATTTTTATATAAAATAAAATAAATGACTTTTTTTAAATGAAAGAAGAAAAAGGAAAGAAATATTTGAATATTAATGTACATCTATTTCTCAAGCATAAATAGTCAAGACACTGGATTAAAACTTACATACAAGAAAAGAAATAAAATATTCATAACTATAGTTGACTCTATGAATCCCAAACTAGGGCATACATACCAAAGACACACAAAAAATATCACAAGTGTTAGAGAGAAAAAAAATAATTCATTAATAAAGAAACAAGAATCAGACTGACAGAAATTTTTTAAATAACATCAGATATAAAAAAGAATGAAGTAATAGCTTTATTATCTTGAAAAAAAAATCGCAAATGGAAACATTTAGATCCTTATAAAATGTCATTGGCATAGGAAGGCATAATAAAAAAAATATCTTCAGGAATACAGACCACAGATAATTTGCCTTAATTTGTGTAGGCAGCACTTAAATACTAATATCATTTTAACAGTTAAAATATACTCTATGATCTTTGAGGTTGGGGAAAAGAGGATGACCAAGTCATCTTGAAATAATTCAGTTTTATGAAAAAAGTAAAAAGATAAAAAAAAAAAGACTTGTAGAAAAGAGAGATAAAACATATGCATAATAAAAATAAATAAATAAATAAACAGCTGAAGTGCCTGGGTGACTTAGTCGATTCAAGTGTCTGCCTTCAGCTCAGGTGATGATCCCAGGGTCCTGGTATTGAGCCCTGCATCAGGCTCCCTGCTCAGTGGAGAGTCTGCTTTTCCCTCCCATTGAGAAAAAAAATTTGACTTATTTATTTGAGAGAGATAATCTTTAAATTTTACTTATTTATTTGAGAGAGAGTGAGAAAAGAAAAACATGCACACAGCAGAGGGAATAACAGAGGGAGAGGGAGAAGCACGCCACTGAGCAGGGAACCCCCTGCGGGGCTCTATCCCAGGACCCGGGTATTATGACCTGAGCTATAGGTAGACACTTTACTCAGGTACCCCAATAAATACAATCTTTAAAAAAAAATAAATAATAATAAAAATAAATAATATTTCAGGTAGTATGATTTATTTACTGTAAGACTTGGTATAAAAACAGGATGACATACTTGTCTAATTATAGCAAAAGACTTTGATAAGTTTAGATGCAGTAGTACATAAAAAATTTAACTTTTTTCATTAACTGATAATTTAATTAGATTAAATTAAGAGACATCAAAATTTAGAGAATCTAATAGTCCTGATCTATTAATAAATGTAGCCATCCTGACCCCAAAACAAGAGTCTTCAGTAAGTATATAAGCATAAGTTGAACATTTACACAAACAGGCCATTATTAGGCCAGAAGTATATGCCAATAAATTCCTAGAGTTAAATATCAGGCTATATTTTCCAAGAATAAGGCAATAAAATTAGAAAACAATGACCAAAATATTAAATTCATATAATTGGAAGTTAACTTCATACCTAAAAAGAAATAATACAGCTAATTCAGAAATTTTTAGAATTACAGTACTTTGGTAATATCAACTCTTAAAATGAGTGACGGACAGGTGGGGCTAGCAAGAGACTCGTGGGAGGATTAAATCATGGGCCCCTGTATCTCAGGTGCAGTAGAAGCAGTGGATTTGGAATTTCAGTTTTTCCACAACGTTCCACCACAAGCTGGTTAGAACTGTGCAAAAACAGGAAGGGAAGCCCCAGTAAAGTGGACTGGGGATGCCAGAAGGGGAGGCTGGAAGGGGGCGCCTGGTGCTCAGTGCCCATTACAGACCCCACATTGCAATCCCCGACAGGAGAGACTCACCAATTCAAGGCCCCACAGGGGAAGCTGGAGGTTCATCTCCTGACTTTTTGTAGGAGCTTTGCAGCTCAGCTGGTGAGAATTCTCCATCACCCTGCCTTTCTCCAAGGGACTTTCCTTCAAGCACCCTTCCCAACTTCTTCCTCCTCCATGAAATAATGTTCCTCTCCTTTGTTTCTCGCACTTGCCTGTGATGGGACCTTAGCTTGCTCAGCCCAGACTGCCATTCTCTGCTCTTCCCAATTAAGCCCATGCTGCTGGTCAAATAACTGGCAGATTGAGTTTAAGGCCAATCGAACTAATAAATTCAAGAACTTGCAAGGATCATAATCAATATGCACAAATTAGTGGCACTCCTAGGTGCTCAGAAGGAACCATCAGAAAGAGACTGCGGAGAACGATCTCATTTACACCTGCATCCAAGATAGCAAGATACCCTGGAGGCCCCTGAACCAAGAAAGTGACAGCCCTGTAACAATGACGACAGACAGGGAGGGGTACACACGGAGATGGGGAGGCACTGTGCTCAGGGAAGAACCCACACTGGGAAAATACCTACTCTCCCCAAAACCAGCTACAGAGTCCTCACTCTGGCTCCCGAATTTCCGGACTCGGCGCAAGCCTGGAGTGGGTGTGGACACTGGAAGGACCCCGCAGGGTGAGGTGGGGAGAGCACAAGCACCGAAGAAGGCAGACGTTCCCTGACTGCAGACCATCTGAGGAGAACAAGGAACCGAATGCGCAAGCACACAAACACAGACAAGGACCAAGGAGCACCCGAGCCCAGAAAGGGGGGACCCCACAGCCCCGCGCACAGCACAGCAGGAGGCCACGTCTCCTCTCACAAAACGAGGGAAGCCCCAGTGTCTGCACAGGGCGCCCTTTCTCTGTGGGGTCCTGAGACCACGAACCCCTTGACAGTCCACTAAGGGACTTCTCACCTCCTTGAGCATCTGGTCCTTAGGAGGTTGGACTGCTGCCAGTGTGGGCGTGTCCTCCACAATGCGTCCGGTCAGTGTGGATGCAGAGCCACACCCTCCTCAGCTTGTCCTGTCAGGGTGGGAGGCGCCCCACATTCTCCAGAAGTCTCCACAGTGGGTCCTGAAGAGGCAGGGCTCAGGTCCCAGCTGTGGCTGTGCAGCCTGGGCACAGGGCGGGAGCTGGGGTCTGGCGCCCTCTGCAGGCGGTGCAAGGCAGTGCAGGACTGTGGGAGCTCACCCTTCAGTGGAAGGTCCTGCTCCCTCCTGGGGTCCAGCTGACGCCATTTCATTCCGGAAATTCAAGCTGCATGGAGCCCAATACCACCCAACTTCCCCCCAAATAGCTAAGGAACAATGAATTGGAAACAATGTGGAATTACAACAGTCCTTGACCCAAACAGTGTCACTGAACATGGTCCTGATGCAGACCCACACTCTGACCTCAACTTGGTCTCAAGACTGGACCCTACCCTAATCCAAGACCCTAACCCTAGCCCCCGACCCAAACAATGTTCACAAGAATCAAGAGGTAGAAACTGCAAATATCCATCAATGGCAAGTGCATAAGCAAAGTGTGGTGAAGGGTTTGAATTTGGGTTCAGGTTCAGGTTTTAGTCAGAGTTCTAATCAGGCTTTGGGTTTAGTGTTAGGGTGAGGATTTAGAGTGAAGGACAAGGGAACAGAGTTATAGTTTAGGGCTTTAAGTTTATGATTTAGGCTTTAAGACTCAGGGCTTATGGGATAAAGTTCAAGGTCAAATTTGGGGTTTGACTTCATGCTGAGATTTGGGTTCAGGTTTCATGACTTGGAGGTCTGGTTTAGGGTTTGGGTTCGTGGTTCAGGGCTTGGATCCAGGGCTCAGGTACAGGCTTTGGGTTCCATTCCAGGTTTGGGATTCAGGGTTCTAGTTTGGGCTTTAAGGTCAGCTTAGGTTTCAGTGTTGGTAGGGTTTAAGGTTAGGTTTAGGGATGACACATTTTCTTCAGTTGTCATCATGGACAAAATAATTCTATCTGAAGTTTCTAAGTCAGAAATGTATTTCATCTGGGGGCGCCAGGATGGCTCCGTGTGTTAATCCTCTGCCTTGGGATCAGGTCATGATCTCAGGATTCTGAGATCGAGCCCTTCATCAGGCTCTCTGCTTGGCGGGGAGCCTGCTTCCCCATCTTTCTCTCTGCCTGCCTCTCTGCCTACTTGTGATCTCTGTCTGTCAAATAAATAGAATTAGTAAAAGCTATTATATGATCTTTTACAAACCATTTCCTATCTTTGCATTCTCATGTGCCAAGACAAACAGGGATTATTTAAAACCCTGAAGAGAGTGCTCTTGCTTTTAAATTGCCTGTAACCTTCGTGTAATAGATTTATGATTGATGATAGATTTAGTTAAAATATAACTATTTAAAATATTTACTCTCAGTAAACGATTTCAACCTACGCTCATTTAAGTAACTTGGTGCATAATCCCTTTTCTATTAAACCATAGTGCAAGGACCAATGCCGCGTTTCCGAGAGAACCCCAAGCTATTTTTCTAGAATGGCCATATGCGTATATATCAGGCGTCCTGTTTTCACTCCCTTTGTGGAGCACCTACCCTGGAGGTCATGTAATAACCAATGACCAAAAAAACAAACAAAAAACCCAAACATCCAGGTCGAAGTGCCATCCCTGCCTGGAGTCCAGGAGACTGCTCAGACAGATCCCAGGCAGGCATCTCAGCCCAGGCCTGTGCTGGGGAAGCTGGTTCCTGGCTTTGGGCGCAATCTGGAAGCCAGCAAACTGACCCAAGAGTGCAGCTGGCGTTTAGGACTGATGATCTTTTCGCAGCCAGGCTGCCCGTGGACACCCGCTCAGAAAGCCAGGCTAGGAGTCTGCCCAGCGCAGGCGCTGGCAATGGGGCAGCATGCTAGGGCATAGCCCTGCACCCCAGCCAGGGCTCAGTCCTCAGGAGTGAGGGGGCGGGGCCGGCGCAGAAAAGGGTCTTTGCTAATTTCCAAAGCTGGAAGTGAGCTCTCAGAGGACTAAGGAGGGAGGGGGCGGGGGCGGGTCGGGGGCGGCCAGGAGAAGGGGCTTTGCTAATTGCCCAGGCGGGAAGGAGGGGCGCACAGCGCCAGGGTGCTGTGCTGCAGCCCATTCGGGACTGCAGGACCCACCATACTCGCTGCCCCTGCGGTCCCACGCTCCAGCTTAGCCCCAGAGGCCGCGGTGTCCCGTTCTCATTCCTGCTGCCTGCTGCCCCTCCCTGCCCCATGGCTTCTTTGGAGGACCCTCTGCTCACAGGTAAAGTGACACCTCGACACGCCCTCACCTGAAGCAGAAACTCAGGACAGGATCGGGGGAAGGGGGGGGGAGTTGTCGGGGCCGAGGCTCCGGCCAACCCCAGGGCACCAGGACCACCCCGGGCGCCGCGCCACACCCCCTCCGCAGGGGGTCGGGCCAGGACAGTGCCACAGGAGGTACCCCCCCCTGCCAGCAGGCAGGCTAGCCCCCATAGTTCAGCGCCCCCACGTGCATGTCAGAGCCTCCTGCCATTCCCAGGGCACCCAGAACCCAGAGAGTGAGGCCTTGGGTGCTTTCTAGTGACAGATTCAAGGCAATTTTTCGACTTTGGGACTTCAGAGTTAACATAGTTTTCATTTGTGATTATTATTTTTGTGTGTGCGCCACAGCTTTTCTTTTGACCTATGGTTGTTTTCACTCCCGGTTCTGAAGAAGCCCCTAAATCCTAACCCTGTTGAGGACTCCGAAAGCTCTCAGAGCAGCAGTGCTGGTGGACAGTGTGGACACATGGTTTGGTTTCTCCTCTGGCCTGCTTCTGTGGCAGCCCCGCTCTGTCCTCCATAGACTTCAGAGCAATATCTGAACAAGTGGAGAAGCGACCAGGTGGTCAGGAAGGTGGCCACCGAAGAGTGACTTCTCTGGAGGGTGGCTGAGCTAGCAAGTGAGCATGTTAGTCCAGCTCTGCTAGCATTCAGTATGGAGCTGAACAGGGGCCAGGGAAGAGGAGGAGGAGCAGAGAGCAGGGACTAAGGGACCAAAGAGGAGATTCAGATGAAGGGAAGTAATGGGGAGGAAAGAGAAGAAACTCTAGAAGACAGGCATGTAGAAAGGAAAAGGGATGAAGTGGGCATTGGGAAAGGGCACCACCAGGGAAGGAGAGAGGGGAAGGAAAGAGGGAGGAAAGAGGAAAGGGGAAAGGGAGAAGGGAGGAGTCAGCATGCCAGGGCTCCCCCTGCATCTGAAGAAGAGGTGGCTGGTCCAGCTTGTCAAACAGGGTGCTCACTCTTTGGCCCCAGTTTCTGCTCCCAGTGCTACTGGGCTTTTCAAGGAAGGCAGGCTGTCCCTTGGGACCTACTGGAGCACACTGGAGCCCACAGGAGGGTGGGAGAGGTAAGATGGGACCGGGTCCTGTCCTGAGCTGCTCCCAGCCACCAGCCTCACCACATGGTGCAAGAGGGACCCCAGAACAAAGGAAGGATACAGGCCAGCATGTCTGCTGGTGGCCCTGGGCACTTAGCTCATCGCAGTGAACCACACCGCCTCCTCAACCCACGCTTTTAAAGCATCCTTCTTCGTTTCTGGCTTTCATGTCTGTAGGAACATGAGCCAGATCTAACTCATCTCCGACAGACAATTCTGACTCACCCCGTGTCAGATTTTTATGAGTGGCTGTGATAGAGTAAGATAGCAATGCTCCAACAAACGGACTGTTTCCTCCCACTTGACCTCAACAGTCTTATACATTTTCTTAGCGAAAACATCTTGTCTCCTTCCATTAAGCTCATAACGTGGTCTAATAGTATACACAAGCCTTCGTTAGATGCGAAGCAATACAGAGGTCATTTTTTTTTTTTTAAATTTTACAAGGTAAAGTCAGTGAACACATCCAACTTGACGAATACGTCTCTAAAATGTCAATCCAGGCAAAGCTTTTTCTGCCTACAGTTTGGAGCCTACGTGGTGACATTTTTAAAATGCTTTCAGTCCCTCAGTGAGGCTCTTAGAAGCTAGCCAGGGCTTACTACGTGCCAGGCACTGTGTCAGGTGTTGGAGCTAAAGGGAAGGAGAGCTTGGAGGCTGGCTGGGGAGGGACATCCATGACACTACCACAGCTAGAAACGGAGGCCAGTGCTAGAAAAGGAAGAGCAGGCTGCATGGAGAGTGTGTACCATGGGGCTTGTGAGCTCACGAATAAGTGGGAGTAACTGGAGTGGGGAGATGGGGGAGAGAAGAGGGTCTTCCCATCAATGGGAATCACCTGTGCTTGGAGGCAGGTGGCATGAGAGGTCTCCACAGGAAGAAGGAGGCAGTGTGGTTGAAGGGCAGAGAGATGGGGCAGAACAGGCATCAGTCAGTTGGAGGGTTATGAATAGACTGATGGGAGGATTATGGGTGCCTTTGGAGGACTGAGAATTTGTTAGAAGATCAGTGCAGATTTCTATGGAGACAAATGCCAGGAACTGATAGGTCTTTGAATGGTCACTCTGGCTGCCTTTTGACAAAGGGTTTGGTAAAAGGCACTTACAGGTGTGAACACACCAGGTGGGAGTTGAGTGCAGGAAATCAGGTGAGGGAGCATGGGAACTTGGTCCGGGGGTATATAAGGGAGAATAGCCTTTAAGGAGTTCCACAAATTGGCACCAGCTGTGGCTTCATTACAGAGCTGGAAGGGGGAGGTGGGTGTGTCCTGGAGTTTACAGAAATTACATGAGAAAGGGAAGTCTTTTTAGATCTCTTTTTCAACTAGAGGAACTCTCACCTCATTGATAGAATTCCAGAGTGGGAACCAATGATATGAGGACATCTTTGAAAAGTCTGAATATGTTCTTCGACATCTTTGCAAGTGACGAGGAGACCTTGACCTTAGGAGGCCTTGGCCCTCTTTGTAGCCAAAAAGATTTCACCTACAGATTTGGGTTCTCCCTTTTAAAGTCAAGGAGTCAGTTCTTCCAAAGGACACCTCCTATCATTTTACCCTCTCATCATACCTCACGTGCTGGCATCTCCAAGACCCTCTGTTCCAGGTTGAGAGTATCCACTTTGGCTGGGCGGGTCTTGCCAAGAACACCACCACAGGAAATCTAGAGCCTGTAGTGCTATTAATAACATCATCTAAGACTGTGTTTGCTGCCCTCATGGCCTCTTCCCACCATGACTCACTGAAGCTTTTTACACATTGTATCCATTAAGCTATAGTTCCCAAAGCTCATCTTCTCTAGTGCCATTAGTTTTTAGGGGACCAGGCAAACCTTAAACTTGTCCCCCTTAATTGGATCCCTGTGCCCCCACAATCTCTTTGAATGCCTTTCACCATGATCCTTGAATGAGATCTGAGACCACTGCTGGTACCTAACACTTCTTGGCACCTTGTCTGCTAGGTTCTTGGAAGAGGAGGTGGCTATGGAGGTGAGTGGGGATGGGAGTGGGAGGATTTCTCCCTTCACTTCCCTTTTTGTGTTTTCAAATAATGGGTTTTGAGGGGGAGGGAAAGGTTAACCAGACCATTTATTTTCCATCTCCCATCGATAAAATGTCACACAGGAGAGAGGTGGCAGAAACGCACTTTCAGGTTAATTTTTTTACAAGGAAGATTGACTTATGAACCTACTTTGTTATTCCATTTCATTCAATTTCCCTGTACCTCCTTTTCTATGAAGTGTAACGGTAACCCATCATTATTTTTATTGTTGGCACGTGCTTTGTGAACCATAAAGTGTATGCTATAAATGGGAGCGCTTTTCTTTTTTTTTGTAGTTTACGAAAAACTAATATTTTTTAAATTAATTTTTTATTTATTTTCAGCATAACAGTATTCATTCTTTTTGCACCACACCCAGTGCTCCATGCAAGCAGTGCCCTCTATGATACCCAACACCTGGTACCCCAACCTCCAAATCCCCCGCCCCTTCAAAACCCTCAGATTGTTTTTCAGAGTCCATAGTCTCTCATGATTCAGCTCCCCTTCCAATTTCCCCCACCTCCCTTCTCGTCTCTAACTCCCCATATCCATGAAAAACTAATTTAAAAACATTCATCCACCAGAGTACCCAAAGGGCTCCCATATAAACTATCTGTCGTTACATTATGTCCCGATGTGGAGCTCGATCCCAGGATCCTGAGATCATGACCTGAACTGAAGGCAGAGGCTTTAACACACTGAGCCACCAGCCCCAATGTATTCTCTTCAGTACCAGAATTTGTAACCAATTGACAGATGAGAAAGGAGGCAGTCAAGTGAAAAACAATAGGTCTTAGACCTGCAAGAAATTTGAATTAGATGAATTCAGCTACTCAGGCACTGTTTCACATTTTCAGATCTCTGCAGAAAAGGGGTTAACCTTTTTACAGCATGTAAAAGAGAAGACTATAACACATACTATGTGTAAGCATGTAAATATCAAAAAATATCCCATTAGTTGCTAAGACACACAGGGACTCTATTTTCTCACAAATTCATGAATATGTAGGAGCAATAAGTGAGAAGTGAATGTATACTCTTCACTTCGAAGTCTTTTAGAAATCTAAAATAAACATAACTGATGCTTTCCTTCTGATGGTCCCTCTGTTGGTCATATTGTATATGAGCCATGACATTTAGTTTTACAAAATTTATTGATGTTTGTTGATATGTTTTATCATAACTAATTTTCCCTCCCTTATCTAGATTCCCCAGCTTTCAGACAGGTGGACACTTCAATAAACAATACCCAAGGGATGTATCAAGTACTTCTTAGACATTCTCTCAGATCCTTGAGGTCTCATTTTGCCTAGGGATTTGCAATAGGTTCTGCCAGAGGCACCACTGTGACAACTGATGTCCATGGTCTATCTCCTGCTAAGCTCAAGAGGTCACTGGTTTCCAAGTTTATCTATACAATTAATGCATTCCAGCAAGTTCTTTTTTTTTAATATTAACAAACTTATTTTAAAGTTTATATGGAGAGGCAAAGACTCACAATAGTCAACATAGTGTTGAAGGAGAAGAAAGACTGAGGACTGACTTCAAAGTTTACCATAACGATGGGGCGCCTGGGTGGCTCAGTGGGTTAAGCCTCTGCCTTCAGCTCAGGTCATGATCCCAGGGGCCTGGGATCGAGTCCCACATTGGGTTCTCTGCTCAGCAGGGAGCCTGCTTCTCCTCATCTCTCTCTCTGGCTGTCTCTCTGCCCATTTGTGATCTCTCTCTCTGTCAAAAAAATAAATAAAATCTTAAAAAAAGTTTACCATAACGATAATTGTAAGCATGATATTGTAATACCACAGAAAGACTAGATTAAAGCAACAGAATATATATTATCAATTATATTTTATATTTAATAGAAAAGAAAAAGCAATAAAAGAGAGCAAAATACAATCTTTTAAACAAATGGTTCTGTAGCAATGGTGAAGCTAAATCTAAAAATATAAAATAAAATAAATCCAGGCAGATATCCTACACTCTTCACAAAAATTACCTCAGATTATATTATAAACCTAAACATGAAACATGTAGAAGGTAATATAGAAGAAAATTTAAATGACCTTGGTTTTCGCAATAACTTTAGCTACAAAAACAAGCACTGAATTTAAAAATGTCTACTCTGTGAAACTCAATGCCAAGAGAATGAAAAGGCAAAGCACAGACTATGAGAAAAAATTTGCAAAATACACATCTGGCAAAGGACTGTTAATCAAAAATACACAAAGACCCCTTAAAACTCAACAATGGGGGAAAAACCTGATTAAAAATGAGCCAAAGACCTTAGCAGATACCTCACCAAAGAAAATATTACAGATGGCAAATAAGCATATAAAAAGATGCTTCACATCATATGTCATCAGGAAAATGCAAATTAAAACAAAAAAGAGACACCAGTACATACCCAGAATCCAGAGCACTGACAACAGAACACGAAATGTTGGTGAGGATGTGGAGCAACAGGAATGTTCTTCCATGTCTATTGAGAATAAAGAATGGAAAACAACTTGGCAGTTTCTTACAAAACTAAACATATTCTTGCCAGATGATTCAGCAGTAGCAGCTCTTGGTATTTATCCAAAGAAGATGAAATCTATACCCACAAAGATGTCTATAGTAGTTTTATTCATAACTGACAAAAGCTTGGAAGCAACCAAGATATCCTTCCATAGGTGAAAGGTCCAATAAAGTGTAGTACATGCAAACAATGGAATATTATTTAATGCTAGAGAAATGAATTACCAAGCTATGAAAAGATATGGATATAAATATTTAATAAATATTTGATTTTAGGCTTCTACCAGTCTATCAATAGTATTAGTATATTTTAACAGTGAATGCTCAGCATTCATGAATTTACCTAATAAAACATTTTGGGTTCAATATTTTAAATACTTCAACCTCTATGATTATATTCCTAATAATTTTGAATTGGGGTAAATAAACCTTAATTTTTTGTAACTTGTTTCTTATTGCAAGAGAGCTCAATGAAATTTTAGAAAATAAAAATTTACAAAAAAAAAGTTTAGTTTACTATTGCCAAATAATTTAAAACTTTATCTTATATTCAAATACATATATTTTTCTAAATTGATTTATATGCTACTAAAACCAAAAACTTTTAGTTATACTAGATTTCATATCCTGCAATCAATGCCAGAAATCCATCTGGCAATGATTTGTCTTAAATAGAGTTAAGATGGGTGTTATTACAATGCAAGATGGAAACAAAGATAGTATAACAATTGGTGTTACATAACTTTTCCGTTTTGATCAAGTTACTAATCTACAAAAGGCTTTTATCAGTGACAGACTTGGGAATTTACAAAACTTTTAAACTAGCATGTGCGACTCATTCCTAGAAAACAACACAATCAATAACACTTTATTTAGATTAAATCATGACTATTTCTCCATTTGAATAAAAAAGGTAGCAACCCCAATAAGTTTATTGAACATGAAAAGTTGAAATGCTATAATGCTCCTAAGGAATTAAATGATCCAGTCAAGAATTACAAAAAAAGGATATAAATTACCAAAGTGTTTGTATAATTGTAATGTACAACTGCCCATTATCGTTCCATAGTGTAGGCTTGTACAAGAACTCTATAAAAGAACTCCACTTCTAAACTGTGGAAAATATGTTCCCTTTCCCCCTATATACAACTATTAAGCCATTCATTTAGCTTTTAAAATATCCACTTAATACAGGCTTTTTACACATTTGAACAGGCAGCAGGGCTCTATTCTTATCGCTTACATCTGAAGGATAGACTTCTAGCGTAAGAGGTAAAGCCCATAAAGGAGCCCAATAATAACAACAAAATACAGTTTAGTGAGCCCTTACAATCTGCCAGCTACCTTTCTGAGAATACTTCAATTAATAAAACATATAAAATACCTGACCACAAAGAGCTCACATTCTTTTGAAATATAATAGTGAAATAAACCAATAATAGAGGGGCACCTGGGTGGCTCAGTCCATTGAGTGACTGCCTTTGGCTTGGGTCATGATCTCAGGGTCCTGGGATGTAACTCCCCAGCAGGCTTTCTAGGCAGTGGGGTGTTTTCTTCTTCCTCTGCGCACCCTCCCTATTCTCTCTCTCTCTGTCTCAAATAAGAAAATAAACCAGTAATAGAATAATAATTGATGGTTGATGGTGATAAGTGATACAAAGAAATACAAGAAAGGTAAAAGCCATTGGGGAATGCTGGGATGAAAGTTAATTTTATTTTGTTTTGGTTGGTTATATCTCATTTATGAGATGTTATTTGCACAAAGACCCAGGAAGTGAAGGAGAGTGTTATACAAATATTAAAGGAAAAGATTGCTCTAGGCAGAGTAAGTAAGTATACAGACTTTGTGTGAACAGCTTGTCTGTTACTTTTGAGGAAAAGCAAGGAGGCCAATGAGGAGTTCATAGTGGTGGAGAGAGGAAGAACGTATTGATGTATGACCTTCTAGTACATTGAAACGCCTTCAGTTTTTATTTAATATGAAAGGGGAAGATACCAAAAGTCTTTCAACAGCAGAATAAAATCATATGACCTGATTTTTAGGTTAAATTGCTGTACCAAAATAAATTTGCAGGGAGAAAGGAGTGCAGTATGTGTGGAAGTGGGGTTATCAATCAAGTCAATAATTCAGGAACATATGATGGTGTTTTTAGCATGCTGGGTGGTAATAGAAGTGGTGAGGTATGGTTTTCATTGTGTATATATTTTGATTGTGAATATTCTGGTGAACAGGATGGGGTATGTGCAGGACAGACATCAACATTTATTTTACCTGCACAAACAGAAGGGTGGAGTCTTCATTCCCTGATATGGAGAGAACTCTGAGTTCAAATGTTCTTTCTCATTAAATGGCATAGTGATGATGAGGATTTAGTCAGACAGTGAAAGAGAGCAGTAAGCATAGTGTTAAGCGGTAAGACATTATAATACATTTGAACATCAAAAAACGTTGTGTTGAATCATCTGTTTATGTGAGTAAATAAATAAATAAATAAATAAAGCTTCCTGGGGTTCTGATAGAGGTAAAGAAGACTGTATATGATCCAAAGGGGCACGTGCACCAAATGTTTATAGCAATAATATCCACAATGGAATACTATTCAGCCATCAAAAGAAATGAAATCTTGCCATTTGTTTTGACATGGAAGGAACTGGAGGGTATTATGCTTAGCAAAATAAGTCAACCAGAGAAAGGCACTATTATATGATCTCACTGATATGAGGAAATGGAGGTGCAATGTGGGGGGTTTGGGGAACAGGAAAAGAGTAAATGAAACAAGATGGGATCGGGAGGGAGACAAACCATAAGAGACTCTTAATCTCACAAAACAAACTGAGAGTTGCCGGGGGGGTGGGGAGGTTAGGGAGAGGGTGGTGGGGTTATGAACATTGGGGAGGGTATGTGCTGTGGTGAGTGCTGTGAAGTGTGTAAACCTAGTGATTCACAGACCTGTACCCCTGGGGCTAATAATACATTATATGTTAATTAAGAAGAAGAAGAAAAAGAAGAAGAAGAAGAAGAAGAAGAAGAAGAAGACGACTACTATAAATCAAATGCTATGGTTTTCAGCATAGAGTGTGTAATCAGGCATATTTTATTAAAGTAACCAAGTAAAATGATGGTCGAAAATTGGAATAACAGAAAACATAAAAATCAGAGATTTTAAAAAGAGATATGGGACAGTGTAGAGAATATAGTCAATGATATTATAATAGTGTTATATGGTGACAGATGGTGGCTATATTTGTAGTGATCATAGAATAATGTATGGAGATATTGAAAACCTGAAACCAATGTAACACTGACTATCAACTACACTCAAATAAAAAAATAGTAAAAAGAAAACATTTTAATTTAAAAAGATAAAAAGAGGGACAAGAATTTGAAAAGTGAATTTCAAAAAGAGTAAAGATGAGGCTAAGACATACTCTGAACCTTGAGGAAAACACCATTTTGAAAATTCTTCCCATTTTGAGAAAACTCAAATGAATCAATACCATAAAAGAACCCATTTTAACTGAGAGATGTAATGAATGCTCAAGAAATAATTTTATGACAGGATAATTCTTCCCTATGAAACAGCATACAGAAACCCGGGGAAACACCTGGAAGCCAAATAAACTATACTGAAAATAAGAATTAGGAAAAAGATAAATGATGAAAGATAAGAAAATTAGACCTGCGACAGAGACCTAGTGAAGAGAATTTTTAGCTTGTGGTTTAATGTTTTTGAGGATAATCTAGAGTTCATAACTGCCTTGAGGCAGGCTGGTTGTAGGCAGTTTAGGCAGACCCCTAAGAGAGGCCTACTTTGGGCAGGTGGTGTTGGAGGAGGCCATTGGGCTGGACAAAGACAAATCCAACCATTTGACTAAAGTGTCTGTGAAGATGTTGAAGTCAGATGCAGCAGAGAAAGACCTGTCAAACCTAATCTCAGAAATGGAGATGATGAAGATGATTGGACAGCACAAGGACACCATCAACCTGCTGGGTCCTGCACACAGGATGGTCCTTCGTACACTATCATGGAATATGCCTCCAAAGACAACATACAGGAGTACCTGCAGGCCCAGAGGCCTCCTGACCTGGAGTACTGTTACAATATCAGCCACAATGCAGCAGAGCAACTCTTCTCCAAGCACCCGGTATCCTGTGCCTACCAGGTAGCCTGAGGCATGGAGTACCTTGCCTCCAAGAAGTGCATACACCAAGACCTGGCCACCAGGGAAGTGCTGGTGACAAAGGACAACATGAGCAGATCTCAGACTTCAGCCTTGCCAGAGATATCACCACATCAGTTACTATAAAATGAGAACCAACAGTGGACTGCCTGTGAAGTGGATGGTCTCTAAGGCCATGTTTGACCAGATCTACATCCACCAGAGTGACTTCTGGTCTTTTGGGGTGATCCTGTGCAAAATTTTCACTCTGGAAGCCTCCCATATCCTGGAGTGCCTGTGGAGGTGGTTTTTAAGCTGGTGAAGGAGTCATTTGATGGATAAGCCAATAAGTGCACCAGAGAGTTAGACACAATAATGAGGGGTGGCTGGCATGTGGTACCTTCAAGCTGCTGGTAGAAGACCTGGATCATACTGTGGCCTTGACCTCCAACCAGGAGTACCCGGACCTGTCCTTGGCCCTGGAACAATACTGTCTATGCTTTCCCAACACCCAAAGCTCCACCTGCTCCTCAGAGAAGAATTCCACCTTCTCTCATGTGCCGTTGCCCAGGGAGGCCTATCTGCCCTGACACCCAGCCCAGCTTGCCAATGGTGGACTCAAATGACTAGTATCCCTATTACTCCTGTTCAGATTCCGTCATAAGCTGTAACCCTTACCCCCCACCCTCCCTGCAAGACTCACTGCCTTCTCCTTTGTCCCTTTCCTACTGGCAGGAGCCAGCTGCCTACCTGAGGCCTTCACCCCTTGAAGTTCACCTCTCTTCCCCTTCCTCTTCCTCCTCCTTACAACCTGCTCATGAAAGAAAGGAACAGAGAGGCAGGTACTTGCTTGTGGCTACTTCCTTCCCTCCCATATGTTGGACCAAGACCCCTCCCTGTCATCTGGTACTGCCTAGACGTCGAGGGAGTTGGAGATGAGGCATGCCAGTGAAAGCTGTCGGAGCTTTCCTGTTTTGGTTTTGTCTGCTTAGCATAACATGTAAGACTGAGTTCTGGTGGCAGGGACCTAGTCCTTGGGGCTATAGCACTAGCGAGGGGAGGTCAACTGCTCTGGGCCTTGGCTAAGAGCAAGCCCTGCTCCAGAGATATGGTGCCAAGGCCTTATTAATTTTGATACTAATTTGCTTTGCTGACCAAATACCTGGTATCAAAAGATGGGAAGGCAAAGACTGGAAGCAGTGTTGTGACCATGGGGTCCAGCCCCAAACTATGAAGAAAACACAAAGTTTATAAATCTGAGTAAGTATATATTTACATACCTTTTTAAATAGGTTGTTATCAAAGATTTAATCAATGGGAAATATGCTCCTCGTGGCTGGGAAACATCAGTTGCCATATATTAAAAACAAAGAAAAGAGGTGTCTGGATGGCTTCCTCCAAGAAGTGTCCCTTATTTTCAGGTCATGATCCCAGGGTCCTGGGATGGAGCCCCACATCAGGCTCTCTGCTCAGTGGGAAACCTGCTTCTCCTTTTCCCTCTGCCCTGCTTATAGTTCCTCTTCCTGTCTCTCTGTCTGTCAAATAAATAAAATATTTAAAAAAAAAACAAGAAAGAAACAAAATGTTTTTAAAAGGTCTTTTTTTTTTTAAATTTTCTAGGGGTGCCTAGATGACTTAGTTGTTGAAGCAGATGTTTGCCTTTGGGTGAGGTCATGATTCCAGTGTACAGGGATCCAGCCCTGCATGGGACTACTTGCACCCCAAGGAGCTTGCTTCTTCCTCTCCCTTTGCACATGATTCCCCCTATTTGTGTGCTTCTTCTCTCTCTCTCTCTCTCTCTCTCTCTCTCTTGCTGTCAATAAATAAAATAAAATCTTTTACTAAATAAATAAAAAAATAAATAAATTTCTAAACCTACTTTCAGTTTAGGTCCCTTAACAAAAATTGCTTCTGCTTCATTAAAAAAAAAAAAAAGATAATTTAGAAAGATGCTTCCAGAGTTTAAAAGCTGTTTTGTTTCTTTGTCAGGATTCAATATAGAAGTGCTTTAAAAAGTAAAAGAAAAAATATGCTATATTAACTCTAATCACACTATAACTTTGGTGGTTATATCAAGATAATGAAAAGTGATTTTAAAGCAAATTTCATTATCAGACATAAAGATCAAGTCAAAATTACAGAAGAGTAAAAGGATGAATTCATCCGGGAGTATAATAATTCTTTTTTTTTTTTAAAGATTTTATTTATTTATTTGACAGAGAGAGATCACAAGTAGGTAGAGAGGCAGGCAGAGAGAGAGAGAGGGGGAAGCAGGCTCCCTGCTGAGCAGAGAGCCCGATGCGGGACTTGATCCCAGGACCCTGAGATTATGACCTGAGCCAAAGGCAGCGGCCTAACCCACTGAGCCACCCAGGTGCCCCGGGAGTATAATAATTCTTGACTTTTAATACGTAACAACAGATTTCGGGATATATAGGGAAAAACTAAGAACAAAAATCATAATTTCTACCTTGGACGACAAATGGAAAATAATTTCAACACCCTTATTTTAAGATTACATAGACAAATGGTCATCACATTGGTAAGATATGTAAGACTTGAACAAAATGATCAACTAACTAGATATGCTTGATATTACATTACGGTAACTGAACTAATTGAGGTCAGTCTTTGGTGAATCACAGAAACAGGTGGAGTTGTCAAACAAAGGAATCTTTGTTTACAACATACAAGGAGTTCACAGGGAATAAGTTCCAAAGCCTTGACTGTTTGAACAGGAGAGAGATTTTTATTTAGTATTTAAGATGAATACTCAGAAGGGATAGTTTTATTATCCCGTGTATGGTTGGTCATAAGGTTGTGGATGCATGCACATCCACATATGTATTTGTGCAATATGTATTGCATGTTCACCTGAATGAAGCTTGTATTCCACCGAGGGCAGAAACGTCAACGTTAGAATAAAGCAGAGGTAACTGTTGGACAAGGGAAAGGAACTCTGCAGGCTTCAAGAGCAGATATAAACTAGATGGGGTCTTGGGCTCATTTTCTGGGACAAGGAATGCAAGGCCTTGATTACTTTTGAAATAGCACTAGGAGTTTTACCACTGATTTATTGTCTCAATAGCTTAGGCTATTTCCTGGTCTAGTGGTGACTGTTAGTTTTCCCATTGCCTTGTTCCCTCAAAATCCTTAAGGAGTGAGGTTTTTGCATTTCTTTGTAAGAACCTCCCAGGAAGTTTTGGAAGCAGTGTGCTTGGGCAAGTACACAGGTGGGGTATAGATCATTGAAAATAGCTGGGGACAAAAAATGACTTTTCTTATGTCAGGAAAACTATATCTCTTCTTTAATTTTCTAGGAACCTCTAACTCTTTCTGCTGATGTTACCAGCAGGCATCTGAGATATTACTGATTGTTCTCTTGAACCTAAGGAAAAGGAAATGTAGAAAGCAAAAGACAAAACTTTAAAATCTATCTTCCAACTCATCAATTCACTGCAGCCACCTCTCTGTCTTTCCCTTTCTCTTTTTCTCTCTTTCTCTTTCTCTCTCACTTTCTCTCTCACATACGCACAACACACGCAAATCAACTTAAAACAATTTTTAATTTTCCCTATTCCATTTTAATATACTTGAGGCATGATCATTTTCTTAGTAAATACAAGGAAAAAAAATCTAGGATTCCATCATTCTGTGTGATTAAAGTATTGAGGAATTTACTTCCAATAGCACTTATAAAAACATATTTTATTTAAGGAATATTATATAATCAGGTGCCTGCATTTTTCTTATTCTCCAAATAGTGTTATTTGGCAATTAATATTTTGTCCATCAATATTCCCCTATACCTGAATGTGTGGGCAGTGAGAGATGAGTTAGAGGCAAGGATGGTGAACACTCCCAACAACTGAAGACTACATATATCTTAAGCCATGATTTTCTTTGCAAAGGTCAACATTGATAATGTTGTAGTCATACCTCCGTGTACCAGGAAAGAAGTAGCATATTTCTTGAAAGACACAGCTATCAAAGCTCCATTGAGAAACCGTAAAGATGGAGAAGGGATTTGCAAATTAAATATCTGATAATGGACATCTACTCTGATTATTTAAAAATGAATAAAAATAAAAAACCTTACTAATAACCAAACAGAGTATCCAATTTTACATGTGAAGGAAATAATGGAAGAGCCATGTCACCAAAAGTATATGGATGGCTTATAAGCACATGGCCAATTTCTCAACATTTAAACATTAAAGAAATACAAATTAAAATCATAATGAGACATGCTTACATATCTATTAGAATGGCTAAAATTATAAAGGCTAATTGTACTTGGTCTGAGCTAGATTGAGAAGCAACAAAAAATCTAAACGGTTGTTGGCATATATCATGATACAACCACTTTGGAAAATAGTTTCAAAATTTTTTTAAATGAAAAATATGTTGCAGTTACACAAATTGCCATTTTATTCTAGGCATTTAACCAAGAAAAACAAACCCTATGTTCATACAAGGACTTGTATATGAATTTCATAGCAGCTTTATTTTTAAGAATTGAAAACAGTGGAAATGTTCATCAATGTCCATCAATAGAGCAAAGACAATTGGAGATTCTCAAAGTAATGATGCTGAGAAAAGAAAATCCAGGCAATGAATTGTATATACTGTGTGATTCCATGACTACAAAAAATCTAGAAAATACAAATTTATATATAGTCACAGTCATCAAATATATGGTGTGATTTTAGTGCCTTCTTCTGTGCTCCCTTAGCTTCCTACACTTGGATCTCCGAGCATTTCTTACACCATGTGAAAATATGAACTCTTTCTCTTTATTCTGTCTTACTAGAATAAGAATCCTTGAAATTTTATGGACATTTGAACTCTCAGTTATTAGCAGAAATTCTATCACACAGTAAGTTTCCAAATATAAAAGCCAGAGTTTTACAATGACTTCTAAGCTTTTACATGATCTAGCCACTCATTTAACCTCTGTGACCTCTTTCCCTGCTACTCTTCAGTCACTCACAGTGGCCTCCTTGCTATTCCTCAGATATGCCAGGCATGATCCAACCTTATGGCCTTCAAGATAGCCAATTCCTTTGTCTGGAGTGACCTTATTGCTGATAGTTATGCGCAAATTCATCACCTTTCCATACATTTGTTCAATTGTCAGCTTCATTGTAACTACCCTGATCTTTCTATTAAAAATTTTAACTCCCCATCCCCTGCCTAGCAACCTTGATTTTTCTCACCCTGATTGAATTTTTCTTTTTCCCCATTGTACTCTTCCTTTTTGAATGCACTATGCCATTTTTATTAAGGTTTATAGCTTTGAATTGTCTCACCCATTAAAATAAAAGTCCTACAAAGCCAAGTATTTAATTTACCAGTGTAGTCTGAAGTAATATCTGCCATATAATAGTTCAGTAGACAACTGGTAAATTTCAAAATGAATTAATGTTGAGAGTATACTGAATTTCATAAGTCATTTCAATATTTTTTTCCAAAAAAATAAACTACGTAAAACATACCTTAAATTTACTTTCAAAATATTTTATAGCATATAATGGACAATATACATAAGCCTTAAAGAAACAATCCTATAATTAACCATTGCATACCTACTTAAAAACTGCATAATACCACACTCTTAGATCCTCTTTGAATGCTCTAAAATAACCCTTCAAAGGAAATACATTTTTAAAAATCACAGATTTTTTGGCGAATAATTTAATAAAATAAAAGTTTCATTCATCTATGTAGATCAAAATAAATGTTTTTTTTTAAAGATTTTATTTATTTATTTGACAGAGAGAAATAACAAGTAGTCGGAGAGGCAGGCAGAGAGAGAGAGGGGGAAGCAGGCTCCCTGCTGAGCAGAGAGCCGATGCGGGACTTGATCCCAGGACCCTGAGATCATGACCTGAGCCGAAGGCAGCGGCTTAACCCACTGAGCCACCCAGGCGCCCCCCAAAATAAATGTTTTTAATAATCATGAAATTATAACTCTGAAGTGTGCTAAAATGAAACCACCTGCTAAGGGTGAGAGAACAAAAATAAACATCCTTTTCCAAATAAGAGGAATTTATTACCTTTGAATCAAAGCATGTGGATTTGTTTAACTGGCAATAAAGCAATATGGAGACACAAACCATAGAAAGTCATATTTTAGATTTCCAAAAGACTTCGAAGTAAAGAGTATACATTTTTTAATTGCTACATAATGCTACATAATGACAAGATGACAGGTTGTGACAAATAGCATTTTAAAAGCTCTACTCATAATGGAACGGAAGATGTCATTTCCCTATAATTTTATATATGTCTTTAATTTACTATATCTGGATACAACATATTACCAAACAGATGTTCATCAAAGACTAAATCATTTTTAATGGAACATAATAATTTGAACCTACATCTATTAATTATTTTTTTCGATCTATCATTTATAGTCTTGCTAAATATTTTATCAGTTGTTGACAAAATTCAAAATAAATAGGATAAAAAGTCGTGTTTGGGGACGCCTCGGTGATTCAGTGCCTGCCTGCCTCTCTGCCTACTTGTGATCTCTCTCTGTCAAATAAATAAATAAAATCTTTAAAAAAAAAAGTCGTGTTTGGAAAAGTAGATTTCTTTTCAAATTTGCATTTAAATGAAAATATTTGCTGATATTTTTAAAACTTTAAATGTAATTTTATATATATCTGACCTATCAGATGATATAAAATTTTTGGAGAAAATATGACATATTTTTTGATCTTGGTTGAAGGTATTAATAAAGAGCAACTGTTTGTATTATTTGTATTGTGATATCTTAGTCAATAAACATGAATAACTGGTATAAAATATGTTTTTTAAAAAATTTTATTTATTTACTTGACAGAGATCATTGGAAAGCAGAGAGGCAGCCAGAGAGAGAGGAATGGAAGCATGCTCCCAGCTGAGAAGAGAGCCCACTGTGGGACTCAATCCCAGGAACCTGGAATCATGACCTGAGCTGAAGGCAGAGATTTTAACCCACTGAGCCACCCAGGCGCCCTAAAATATGTTTTTTTTTTAAATATAGAAGTATAGTTCTTGCCAAAATATGGAACTAGCTGGAACTGAATGCCTCCTTCAAAGTCAGCTCTGGAGAAATTATTCCAGTGTAATATGGAACTATTTCAGATATTAACCAAAAAGAAAGAAATGATGATAAACTCCTTAAAAGACTCAAAGTTGCCCTTGACTGGTATGTTTCAAGCTCTATTCCTGGTTTGAAGACTGGTTTTAACAGGCCTGTCACTGTAGAAATCCGCTGGATGTTTAGAGGCTATCAGAACTATACAAAAACCTTGAAGGGGTAAAGACTTGAAAATTCTTTAGAGAGATTAGCTCCCTAAGGCATTATTCCTCCACACATTTTCCTCCAATCAATTAAGACTGATGGATGAGGGGCACCTGAGTGGCTCTCTCATCACATGGGTGGTGGGTTAAGCCTCTGCCTTCATCTCAAGTCATGGTCTCTGGGTCCTGGGATCCATCCCCACATCGGACTCTGCTCAAAAGGAAGCCTGCTTCCCTCCCTGCTTGCCTGCCTCTCTGCTTACTTGTGTTCTCTCTCTCTCTCTCTTTCTCTCTCTCTGTGTCCAATAAATAAATAAAATCTTTAAAAATCTTTATCTGAGATTATCTGATGGATGATAAATTATGAAAACTGCTCCCTCCAAATGTTGCTTCTTCATAAGGATTTAAGAATTTAAAATTGTAAGAATTTAAAATTGAAACTTGATCATAGGATTTATCTTATAGAATAACATCAAGTGAAGGCAGTTATTATTAGTTCTGAAGTATTTGTGATTCTGAATTCTTGGCCTCATTAGTAAATTTATTTTTAAATTCTCCCATGGAGTGGTGATTGACCTTCAGTCTTTCATTGATATACATCATTGGGTCAAATGAGATGTGTGTGCCCAGAACTATATATAATCTTTTTTGTATTTCACTGGAGATGGCATTTCTGAGTTTTGTTCAATTGAATTTGGACAGATGTTTTAATAGTCACTTCTAGAGTTGGCCCTGGAGAATATCTTCCTTTTTTTCTCTTCCCGATTCACTGAAAAACCCTAACTAATTCACATTATCACAGTGATATCATAATTCAAGTTTTTCCAAACACTATAGCTGCAAAATAGAAGGAAGCTACTCAGAATGGAATACTATTGTGAATGATTGAGAAAGAAAACATTATTATAATTAAGCTACCAGGTTTCAATGTATTTTATTGTTGCTTAGAAAATCCTAGCATACCCAGACTTTACAGAGATTTGATGATCCTAAGAAGAGCTGAACTCATGGACCAAAATAACTATGCACATAAAAAGTACAATTACTTACCTAAAAAATATGATGTGGTTAACTTTATATGCCAATCCAAGTGTTATTGGAACAGGAATTAAAAAAATAGCTTAGGGGCGCCTAGGTGGCACAGTGGATTAAGCCACTGCCTTCAGCTCAGGTCATAATCTCAGGGTCCTGGGATCAAGTCCTGCATCAGGCTCTCTGCTCAGCAGGGAGTCTGCTTCCCTCTCTCTCTCTCTGCCTGCCCTCCGTCTACTTGTGATCTCTCTCTGTCAAATAAATAAATAAATAAAATCTTAAAAAAAAAGAATGACTGTACTTTTAAAAAATAGCTTAAAAGGAGCGCTGGGTGGCTCAGTGGGTTAAGCCACTGCCTTCCGTTCAGGTCATGATCTCAGGGTTCTGGGATCAAGCCCCATATCGGGCTTTCTGCTCAGCAGGTAGCCTGCTTCCCTTCCTCTCTCTCTGCCCACCTCTCTGCCTACTTGTGATCTCTCACTGTCAAATAAATAAATAAAATATTTTTAAAAATAGCTTAAAAGTATATGATAAAATAATGATATACATATACAAGGAAAAGAAAGATACTATACTGTGAATATAAATTAAGTGAAAATTGTTGAAATAAAGAATACAATAAATGGAGACTAAGATGAATATAGCTGTAAAATAAATAAATGAGTTGGGAAAAACAAACAAACA
Source organism: Mustela nivalis (assembly GCF_964662115.1). Classification (NCBI taxonomy): domain Eukaryota; kingdom Metazoa; phylum Chordata; class Mammalia; order Carnivora; family Mustelidae; genus Mustela; species Mustela nivalis. The sequence goes on along the minus strand of NW_028136114.1, from coordinate 27,517 downwards.
AATTAATGACTTCTGCCCAAATACAGCAGAAGAGAAAAAAAAATAAAGAAAATATTTAAATAAGTACTGAGATAAATTTTGGAGAATTAAAGAAAGATAAAAGATACCAGACTTAAAATGATGCCAAACATGAGATATCAGAAACAAAACAAAACAAAAACTACACACACTAAAAACCACTCGTATACATTATGGTGAGTTTTAAGAATATCAAAAACAGAGAAGAGCATAAATGATGCCCAAGAGAAGAACAGATCACCTAAAATGTACAAGAATAATACTGACAGCACAATGCTCAATAGTAAAAGCATATAAAGAGACAGCTGGGTGTTTGTATAGATGGAAAAGATATTTGAAACTAGGTATTATACATCAATCCAAATTATTGATTAAATTTGAGAGCACAGTAAAAATACAATGAAGCATGTTAGGTCTTAGAACATTTATCACACAGAGACACACATTTTGGAAAACTTCCTTGGAAGACAGCTCAATTTAGATCGAGAAAACAGAATTATGTACTCAAAGGCACATTTTGAAGGAAGGATTGAATATAGTCTGCACTGCAAATATTCTTTAATCGTATGTTCTGAATTTCCTAAATTTAAGAAGTATTTGTTCAAATATTTACCTTTAAATAAATCCTAGGAGACTTTTTCTTGGATTCTGGAAAATCAGTCCATTTGGATACAAATCTTTTTGTCACTGATGGAAATTTTGATAGCCCTTAACTGTGGAATGCCTAATGTATTGTTACAGCAATTGTGATTTGCCAATACATGGGTGATGTGTGTGTGTTGTGTGTGTTTATTTTTATTTTTGATGGTTTAACTCTTCTATGAGATTTTTAAGTAGACATGATTTTAATAAATTATGATTTGTTGAAATTTATCTGAGATTATATATAATAAAATGAAATTTGTGTGAACTAAAGAAGTGCATCTCCATTTTCTTTGTTTTAAGAGTAGACTGGTCTTTAAAAATTGTCCAAAGAAGTACATTATATTCATTATTAAATTTGATAATATACAATAAAGTATTTATGGTCATATTGGACCATATCAAATTCTACTATTAATTCATATTAATAATTACCATAAGAGGAAAAAGGAATATTTTTCAAAATAAAAATTAGCGTATTTTTCAGAATATGATATAGTGTTATTCACTGAACTGAGGGAACAAATGTCAAAGTCTAACACAGTTTACAGAATGTTTTAACATAAATTGAAATTTAAATCTGACCAAATTTCACAGTTTTAAGTAAAATGATAGCACTTTATATCCTTGAAAAGTGGTAAGTGACCCAAAACATGGCTTAGAAAAACAAATTTAACACTACACTAGTCTGAGATGGTTAAGTTATGGTACAACTTGCCATTGTGTATCATCAAATGGTATATTTTTTTCTTTTGGGCTTGTCATTATATTTTATTTTAGCCATTCTGGTAAGTGTGTAGTGATATCTCAGTGTCATTTTAATTGCATTTCCTTGATGTCTAATTATGTCAAAATATATTACTTTGATGTTTAATGCTCTGAGCTTTCTCAGTTCAAGACCATGAAGCCACTTAGGAAAAATACAGTTGCAGAGGCACTCATAAACCAACTCTTATTTCGAAATAAGAAGAAACATTACTACCCATTCCAACAAAAAATAGATTTGTTATGCAGCAGGGATTTTATAAATTACCTGACACAACTTATATAGTAAGATGAAATGGGACAGGCGGCTTCTTGCAGCTATATACAACATCATTTTAATTTCAATTTTCAGTATAATTTTTCCAAGGTATACACAGAATATATATTTAATGTAAATTGTGAACATTTTAAACTCTGTATATGGAAATTAGTCAATTTTAAGTTTATAACAATCAAAATTAATGGAAGTTTATTTTAAATTAGTTAGCTTTCTCTGCATTGCAAGACAGAATAATCAAGAATTGGTAAGAAAAAAGTAATCTCTGTAAAATTACTGGGGGTGCATTATAAAGTGTTCGGTAACCGATCAAACTCACAATTTGGATTGAATGGCAAGTGATTTTTAAAATCTGGAACTCATTGTCAATTTTTTTTTCTTCATTGTGTCTTAATAAATTACTGTGTTCATTTGCATGGAAGTGAAGAAAAATGCATGACATTTCATCTCAACACTAACACCTTTAACTGGCAACTCTGAATGTACTTTACAGCAGTGTAACAAAGTAAAGATCAATGATGTTTCATGAAATATTTGTTATAATTCTCAAGGAGATAGGGAGTTTGTGCAAAAATACAAATCACTTTGCGACTAAACACATTGTTTATTTCAGCTAATTTTAAGAAAATATGCTGAGAATCTCTCAAAAAAGGAAGCAATGATTTAGGTTTGCCTTCAAAATCCTTATCTACTCCTGAACCAACAGCACATAGTTTAAAGAGCAACTAACTTGAGTAGCTCCAATTTACACATTTCCTAACAATGCTTAATTTAGTGGAATTTCTGTACAATTATGTTAATTTGATGTAATGAAAGACAAAAGTTCAAAAAGATCATCCTTAATTTATATAGATGCCAAACTGCATTTTCTGAATGATGCCCAGGAATGTATTTTCAAAAACAAACAAACAATGCCAGAACCACTATTAGGTCATCTCTAGGCAGAAAGTGACTCAGAGCTTACATTACTCTCTCCCTGAAAGTATACTGTAGGCACTGAAACTACTACCCTGAGTCTGTGCTATCAAATTCCTTAAGTTAGAAAGTTTTAAAACCCGTCTGTGTGGAGTATTTCATTTACAGATAGAGATTTGGTTGTTTATACATTTTCATACTTGATTTTTAGGGTGTAATAACTATGTTTTAAAATTCATGGTGGTTTTGAATACTGTTGGATAATTGTGCTAAAATGGTATATCCATTCCTCCTAGGAAACAGAAATTATAGAAAGGTAGTGCTTTTCAAATCTGACATCTTTGAGTCATTGCAGTATCATATAAATGCAATAGGAAAAGTGTCATTCATGTTTATGATATTTTCTATAAATAAATTAGAATGTACTGGAGGCCTGATATAAAGTGGGATGCCTAAACTTCAGTAAGATCTTGTTTTCAATTCAAAATAAATTTTATTTTTTATTTTTTTATAATGTCCCTCAATTTCAGATAAGCACCCCCATAAGGTCCACTCAGTTTTTTTTTAAGATTTTATTTATTTTATTTGACAGATAGAGATCACAAGTAGGCAGAGAGGCAGGCAGAGAGAGAGGGAAGAGGAAGCAGGCTCCCTGCTAGGCAGAGAGCCCGATGCGGGGCTCGATCACAGGACCCTGGGATCATGACCTGAGCCAAAGGCAGAGGCTTTAACCCACTGAGCCACCCAGGCGCCCCCAAAATAAATTTTAAATTGAATTATGCACCTCTAAGTTCAGAGACAATAAACATCAACCAACACAATTAATAAGTTCTATTTCTTGAAATTTCGTGAACATTGATAGTCTCATCTCCTGGAAGAACAACAGTTAAAATTTTTGGTCATGGATTCTTGCTAAAATATCACTTTCCCAAAGAAAATTAATGTTATGAATTTTCATTGATTGTTATTGATCATGAAGAATATAACAACCACGATAAAAAGAGTAGGAAAAACATGATATCTCATCTGTAAGGGCATGTGGAAAGTAGGAAATGCTAATAAAAATAACTACCATTATTTCCTAAGTTAACATAATATAACAGAACAAAAATATTTCAAAACAATGTTTTCTTTTTTTTAAAGATTTTATTTATTTATTTGACAGAGAGAGATCACAAGTAGGCAGAGAGGCAGGCAGAGAGAGAGGAAGAAGCAGGCACCCTGCTGAGCAGAGAGCCCAATGTGGGACTCAATCCCAGGACTCTGAGATTATGACCTGAGCCGAAGGCAGCGGCTTAACCCACTGAGCCACCCAGGCGCCCCCATAACAATATTTTCTAGGCTCATTCTGATAACTCTTTTCTAAATTCAAATTTAAAGGTTGAGGCATGTGATATATATTACACAAAAAACATCCCAAGGCATTCGTTAAAAAAAAAAAACTCTTAATAAAGAACAAATCCAAAGGAATTTCTTTTCTAATTTAATTAACAAATTATGAATCGACTTACCTATTTCATCACAGCGTATCAGGCACCAATAATATTTTTTAAGCGTCACACCTGATGCAATAGTTACCATCTTTCAGACATACTGATCATGAACAAGCAAATAAACAAGAGCACCGTAGCTTAAGATCTACCTGCATAAATATAGGCTACTAAAGACAATCTCTTCACCACAACATAGCAATGAATAGAAATCATACATGCTCTGTATGGACATACAGATGAGATAGAAGGGGATGGATGTTAATATATGCAGAATCTTTATTAATTACATTGTAAACCATAATATGGAAAAACAGAATACAATTTTAGAAATACCCAGGTCACCATCATTGTTTTATTTTTATATGTGTAGATAAGGAGTTTAATAAACAATCCATGACTATTCAACTCCTTATATTTTAGCAAAATTTTAGCAAAATTTAATCCAATAAAAACAAACCTAGCACCTAGAAAATTGTACCTATCTGCAAAATACGGCTTTGCCAGCATGGTAGAGGAAAAGCAAAACAAAATAAGTAAGAAAAGTGTAACATTTCACAAGAGATTTGCTTTTATTTTTTATTTTTTAATTTTAATTTTTCATTTATTATTTACTTCTATTTTCTACTTTATTTTAATGAAAATGTCATGACCATAACATAAGAGCAGAATTAAACCAACATGAGAAATTATTTTTTCATAAGTTAAAATAAACTAGCTTGGTGATTAATTCAAAATTATATTACAAACTTCAGTGTTCTTGCAGTAAGTATCACTGCATAAACAAATGAGTCAGGAGTCATAAACTAATGATGATTCTAAATGTTATTTAGAAGACATTCTGTTCTTAATATATTTTAAATATTCTACACAAGGCAGGGTGGATCCAAGTAATCTGTAGGCAAAATAAGATTTTAGAGAAGTATATATTTCCAACAGTATTTATAAAATATTACCTTTATGTAAGGCATCATCCTGGACTTTGTGGAAAACACACAGAGGAGTAAGAAGTGGCCCTTCAAGAAACATATACAATATCAAGGTTTAACATGAAGCAGCATGTATTCTCTAAGTAAAAAAAACATTGTACCAACTGACTTTACTGAAACTTTATATTTATTGCTCTCATTTTAGGTCATAGTGTCCTTCTGCATGCAGGCTGCTATAACGGACATGATATAGACTTAATAGCTTATAAAGAACAGGAATTTATTTCTCACAGTTCTAGAACGGAGAAGTTCAAGATTAAGGAATGGGCAGATCCAGGGAGAGCCCACTTCCTCATAGATGGCTATCTTCTCACTGTAAATGTACATGATGAATGAAGCAAGAGAACTCTCTGGGGTCTTCTTTAAAAGGACTGTAATCCCACTTATGACCTAATCACCTCCCAAAGGCCCCTATGTTTTAATACTAGCACTTCCAGAGTGAGATTTCATAATATGATTTTGGAAGACATAAACATATAGTATATATAAACAAAAAAAGACACAAAAACAACAAACAAAAAAATTATTTTAACTACCTATTATTTTCAACTACATAAACTTTTAATTTGTTTCTATATAATATTAAATAACTCATTTGAGTGATTCACTTATATCCAATGCATCTGAGTGCAATTAAATTTGCTTACCCAGCATATCCAGCAGCATATTTCTTCAGACTATCCCATTCCCCACCTTACAGGATTTACCACAATTAGAAGACAGGGGATAGAGGATAGATAGATAGATGTATACATAAACACACTTGTACATACACATATGCATATTTTTTCCTGTTAATGATACTCATGCAAATAAAATTTAAGCTCAAGGAAACCTGTCTTGTGTGTTACTTACTATCCAGTTTTTAGTCAACATCCAAAAACAAATAATCCAATAAAAACATGGATAGAAGACATGAACAAGTGTTTCCCCAAAGAACACATTCAAATGTTCAGTAGATACATGAAAAGATGTCCATCATCATGTATCATCAGGAAATTGCAAAGCAAAACTAGAAAGAGATACCACCTCACACCTGTCAGAATGGCTACAATCAACACTACAAGAAACAAAAGGTGTTGGAGAGGATGTGAAAAAGTAACACTTGTGGGGGCTGCCTGGGTGGCTCAGTGGGTTAAGCCTCTGTCTTCAGCTCAGGTCATGATCTCAGGGTCCTGGGATCAAGTCCCACATCGGGCTCTCTGCCAGGCATGGAGCCTGCCCCCTCCTCTCTCTCTCTCTACTTGTGATCTCTCTCTGTCAAATGAATAAAATCTTAAAAAAAAAGAAAAAGTAACAATTGTGAACTGTTGGTGGTGATGCAAACTGATACAGCCATATTTGAAAACAGTATGGACTTTCCATAAATTTAAAAATAGAAGTCCTTTGTGATCCAACAATCCTGTTGGTGTGTATTTACCCAATGAATATAAGAAAACTTATTCAAAGGGATGCTAGCAACCCTATGTTTATAGCAGCATTATTTATAAAGCTAAGATATGGAAAGCGCCCAAGTATCCATCAATTGATGAATAAATAAAGAATAAGTGGTATGTATATACAATGGAATATTATTCTGCCATAAAAAGACTGAAATCTTGCCATTTGCCATAACATGGTTGGAACTAGACAGTATAATGCTAAAAGTGAAATAAGTCAGTCAGAGAAAGACAAATACCTTTACTCATATATGGAATAAAAGAAACAAAACAAACAAGCAAAGGGGAAATAATAAGACATAGAAAGAGAAACAAATCAAGAAACAGACATTTCACTACGGAGAACAAACTGATGGTTACTTGAGGGGATCTGAAAGGAGTGATGGATTAAATAAGTGATGGGCGTTAATTAGAGCACTTGTCATGATGAGCACTGAGTGCTATATGTTATATTGTACACATGAAACTAATACAACCATATATGTTAACTAACTGGATTTCAAATGAAAATTTTTTAAAATCCCAGTTTTTAGCTCACATTCTGGCTTACAAAAGGGATTTAGTCAGGAATTTGGAGATTAGTTAATGAACAAATAAGGGGTGAACAGGCAGTTGTTAGATAAAATTACTATCCTTTCTAGCATGACCTTATACCTTTTATCTAGAATTATTTTTAGCACTTTAGACTCTTCCTATTTTATTTTGAGTCATTAAACAAAAATTTCCTCAAAGGACCTTAGACTCCATCCAATTTGAGCAACAGTGTGAGAGAGGAAATGATGTCCAGGAGGAAAAAAAAAAAAAAGATGAAACTACTTTTGTTTGCTAGTGAATGCATAGTTCTTCCACAGAAGAAGCTCTAAATGGTCATGGCTCCAGCTTTATATGTGTTCAGTCATATGTTCAGAAGTAGGTAACACTATCAAAAAATATAAAGCATCTGAGATTATTTTCCCTTATTTGAAAGCTGGTGTATGAGTCTGCCGTAGTTTATTGGGTGTTGATAAAAGACGCAGACTCATGGTTCAGAAATAATATAGTTTATTATTCACAGCAATAGAGGTAGCCAGAATATTAACAGTATTTATGTGTGTGTGTGTGTGTGTGTGTGTGTGTTTGTGTGTGTGTGTGTGTGTGTGTGTAGGGGTGGGAGTTATATATCAGTTCTGAGCCTCAGTTCCCACAAGAAGAATCAAAACAGAGGCAGAAAATATTTGCAAACACAACAGGTTAAGTTAAAAAAAAAGATACTATTTCTGTCTTCCAAGTCTATTCAATACAACCATCTTCAAAGGATGGCCTAGAACAAATAATAAATGCAGAAATGTAAGCAACCAATTGAAAAGTGTCTCCCAAGAAACACACTTTGAGAGTCTTCATTTGACAAAAATACTATAGGATATTACATGGATCAGGTGCATTGAATACTGGAAGGTTAAAATTACAAGGGACCAAATATTTTTAAGCAGTTCTGGCATCCAGTAGAGTTCAAATAGGTTTTATAAGATTGAGGAAAGAAGCCATCAAAACCTGGGTCCAGGGGCACCTGGGTAGCTCAGTGGGTTAAGCCTCTGCCTTCGGCTCAGGCCATGATCTCAGGGTCCTGGGATCGAACTCTGCATCAGGCTCTCTGTTCAGCAGGGAGCCTGCCTCCCCCCCCCCCCGCTATTTGCCTCTTTGCCTACTTGTGGTCTCTGTCTGTCAAATAAATAAATAAAATCTTAAAACAAAACAAAACAAAACAAAAATCCTGGTCCCAATTTTTCCAAAAGTATGATTCTGATTCTAGTCTCTATGATGTTATCCCTTGAAGACAATGTCTCTAATTGAGTTGAATTAGTTTACTAAAGAGCATACCCCCATTTGTTGTAGGAGATGAACAATATGCAAGAGGCAAAATGCCACATGGAAGCCACCTGGTCTTCAGTGGAATATAGAATCAGTTCCTTTGGGATGAATTTCTTCCACATTTGACTTCCCACTTAAGGGAAAATAAGAGTGCCTTCTAATATATTTTAAATAGGAAATGACAACGGAAGCTTATACAAGATTATAAAATGGGAAATTTCATTTAGATAAGCAATCATAAGCAATCATTTCAAAGTCATCTTCTTAATATTACAGACTCTTCACATAATCATAATTTTATTTTGGTATTATATGGTAATTTCAAATATAGTAAATATAAAGAATTTACCTCTGTAATTATAGCGAGTCTGGTCGTAGTTTAATGGCAACAAAACTTCAATTTAGAAGTATGGTCTACCAATTATTAATACATTTGGAAATGGTGTGTCATCTTCACTCCACTTGTCTCACTAAAACAGTGAGCCAAAAAAAGTAGGTCCAAGCTGTTTACTATGGTCAAAATGGGTTGCTTTTGCACTTGGTAAAGAAGCAGTCATATTTTGGAAGAAGAAACTGAAGCTATTAATATTTTCAACTTATTTTCAGAAAAGGAAAGAAAGGATAATCTAAGCTAAAGCCAAAATCTTACACAAGGTGGCAGGAGAAAGATCTTTTCCCAGATAAAGGTTTTTTCAACTTAGCCATGTTAGGAGGAAGAAGAGATGAGACATTGTGGACTTGACTAACTTTTGTATACTGTTCAAAAATTTTCAAAATAATGTGTATTATTTTTCTTCTTTTAGTTGATACAAAAACAAACAAACAAAAAAAAAAACACTAATGAGCTTACTCTTAAAAGGAGGTAAACAAGAAACTAGCAAAGATTGAGTGTTAGGTATTGTCCCCCTCCTTTTTTTTTTAATTATGTTATGTTAGTTACCATACAATACATCATTAGTTTTTGAAGTAGTGTTCCATGATTCATTGTTTGTGTAAAACACCCAGTGCCCCATGCAATATGTGCCCTCCTTAATACCCATCACCAGGCTCACCCATCCCCACATCCTTCTCATCTTTAAAATCCTCAGTTTGTTTCTTGGAGTCCATAGATTTTCATGTTTTATTTCCCCCTCCAATCCCCCCACTTCATTTTTCCTTTCCTTCTCCTAATGTCCTCCATGCTATTCCTTAGGTTCCACAAATAAGTGAAACCATATGATGATTGACTTTCACTGCTTGACTTATTTCACTTAACATAATCTCCTCCAGTCCCATCCATGTTGATGCAAAAGTTGGGTATTCATCCTTTCTTATGGCTGAGTGATATTCCATTGTATCCATAGATCACATCTTCTTTATCCGTTTGTCTGTTGAAGGGGATCTTGGCTCTTTCAACAGAATGGCTATAGTGGACATTGCTGCTATGAACACTGGGGTGCATATGGCCCTTCTTTCCAGTAAAATAGAGCTAGCCTATGACCCAGCTATTGCACTACTGAGTATTGACCTCAAAGATACAGATGCAGTGAAAAGAATTAGGTATTGTTAAAGCACAAATGCAGGGGATAGAAGTTATGGTACAGAAGAGGGAAGGGCAACCATATGGCAGAGTAGAATAAAGTAGCTCAGGAAGAAATTAGTCATATCCAGATATTGTAAGGCATGTGGGGTTGGCAGGGAGAGCATGAGAAATCATGAGAGAAGAGAGAGAAAATGGACCAGGCAGGAGAGGTTTATAACATTTTAACATCTAAGGTAAGCATATGCAAAGCAGAATAGGGAAAGAAATAAAAGTTTTTATAAGACTCAATACATAAGGAATAACGTGGAGGACACTGGGAGATGGAGAGAAGTGTGCTGGGGGAAATCGGAGGGAGAGACAAACCATGAGAGACTGTGGACTCTGAGAAACAAACTGAGGGTTTTGAAGAGGAGGGTGGCAGGTGGTTGGGTGAGCCCAGTGGTGGGTATTAAGGAGGGAATTTTTTACATGAAGCACTGGGTGTGGTGCATAAACAATGAATTTTGGATCCCTGAAAATAAACTAAATGAAAAAAAAGACTGACTACAGACATGGACCACAGTGTAACACAGATATGGAACTCACTGTAATACCAGCCACTTCCCACCGACACACACAGACTATGATAATAATAAATAATAATGCAATTAAGAAAATTGCCTGCCAAATAATTTTTCCTCTTTTTTATTTTTATGATTATTATTTTTATTTTATTTTTAAAGTTTTTATTTAAATTGTAGTTAGTTAAAATAAGGTTAATATTAGTTTCAGGTGTACAATATAGTGATCAACACTGCCATACAATGGCTTAAATAAAAAAATGAAAAAAATTTTTTTAAAGATTTTATTTTTAAATAAAACCTCTACACCCAAGGTGGATTTCAAACATACAACCCCAAGATCAAGATTTACATATTTTACTGACTGTTCCAGCCAGGCACCCCAACAAATAAAAATTTTATAAAATTGTTGAGTTTGTGGGAGTCTCATTTGCTTAGTCAGTTAAGTGTCTGCCTTTGGCTCAGATCAGGATCTCAAGAGTCCTGGGATCCAGCCCCATATTGCTCATGCTCTCTCTCTCTCTCTCAGGCTTTTGCTCTTAAATAAATAAATAAAATATTTTAAAAAAAATTGTTGAGTTTGTTTAACTAGTTTTAAACTAGTAGACAGAGATGAAGATAAAGTATGATGTCATGGCACGGAAAAATACAACTTACACGTTTTAAAAATAAAATGTGCAATGCAAGTTACCTCACTTCTTTTATCACCACACTGGGACTTTCCCTACTGAGTTGTTGTAATGTAAGGACCTATTTTATATTTTTATATTTTAGCAAGAGGCTTTCATTGAGGTTAACCCTTAAACTGTCCTTGCTCCCCTTCCCCCAGGGGATTCACTTAAAAACAAGTCCTGGAAATCAGCTCCAGGTAACAAAGCCCATATACAAGGGTGGGTCAGGCCAGGTGGAGACATCAATCAGCAAGAGGGGGGGCGGTGTTTGCATATTGTCTCCCTAGATACTAAGGAGTATGCCCCACTCCTCTGCCCTTTGGGAACCTTTTTGGCACTAATCCTAATCAAGGTGTAATAGGCTGGGTCAAATGTCTATACTAGGGTAAATTGAACCTCAATTGGTCACCTAGACTCACTGTGGAGTTTCCTGTGTGTGTTAAAATCTCATTGGTCACCTGTGCGTGGCCAGGCCTGACTGCATGGCCTTTGCCCTTAAAAGCTAGACTGTGAAACAGCAAAGGGTTGCCTTCTCTCATAAGAGGTGTGGCCCCGAACATTCGGTTAGATTCTTGATGCTTGGCATGAAATAAAGCTTTGCTTGACCTTTGCTTTACATCAGTCTCGCTCCTTTAATCATAGACCCATTATTGGCGCATAACAGTATTAATCTTAAAGTTATAAGTCCACAATGCATCCATCATCCATTCTACCCCTTATCATTCCCCTTTGGACAGACCCATGATCTAGAACAAGCCTTATTTTATAGTGCCTTGTAGGAGATTTTTGCTGCTACCTATATTGCCTACTTTCCTCTCACCATTACCACGGAAATTGGGTCCACTGAAACAAAGGGGTAGTGTAAGAAATTAAGACTTCCATAAATCTCTTTAAATAATAAAGTATAAGATAGTGATACCTTTTTTTCTGCCACATAACCAATTCTTGCAAGAATAAGGTCATATAAGAGAATTTACAACACATGCTAGCATTATCCTACTGGACCCAGACCATTTGTATGTTTCTCTGTCTCTCAGAAATGTAGTTATTTACATGACTAAAACCTAAAAATTGTTTGATATGACTACTAATATCACCTACATTATTTTAAAGCCTGTTTAAGGCTTCTGTAATACATAGGCTTTGTAAACACTTATTAAGCATCTTGTATATATCAAACACTTTAAAAATCTCTGCTTTAAAAAAAAAAAAAACAAACTCTACCTCAATGGAACTTTGAGTCTGAAAAAGATACAGGCAATATACAAGGCAACAGATAGAATAATTACATATTTGATTATATACTCTGAGGATGTCACATTAAATTGATATGAAAACGATCAGAAGGATCTGGATTTCTTGTCAAAATTTTTTGCCTTAAAAAGAAATTGATATTTAGGGAAAGTTGTTACTGAAAGAGGTCCTGTGTCAACCAAAAATGTTAAACCATGATCTCGCTAAATTTTCCAGTTGTGATCATTGCTTTGTTTAGCTGTCTTCTATTAAGACTGAATTTAGTAATTCAGTCTCAGATTTCAGTAAGTCTTTTTTTTAAAGATTTTATTTATTTATTAGAGAGAGAGAGGGAGGGGCAGAGGGAGAGGAAGAACCAGACTCCTTGCTGAGCAGGCAGCTGATGCAGGACTGGATCCTAGTACCCTGGCATCATGACCTAAGCTGAAGGAAGACACTTAACCAACTGAGCCACCCAGGCACTCTAGACTGTAAACTTCTTAAAGGTAAAAAAGTTTATTCTTCTAGTAGTTCCACAGACATTTCTAACATCCATAAGAAAGCATGTACTGATGTAAAATGCCAGCAAATCAAATTATTTAAAAAAGAAAGAAAGAAAGAAAAGATATATCTGGATAAAGAGAAAAACAGAAAATCTAATAATACATTGAATTATTAGAGCAAAGAGTGGAGGAAGAGAAAATAAATATGAAATAGAGATTTCCACTAAAAGAAAAAAATTGAATAAGGCAGGAGATTTAGAAAATTATTATGACAGACTTGAGAAAAAAATAAAATAGGAATTTTTAGAAAATAGCAATGAATGAAAAGGTCAATTGTTCCTACCTCTATAATATTAGCTGTTTGTTGTTGTTGTTGTTGCTAATTTACCTATTTAAGCTAATAAACAAAGAAAGGTTTCATTTAGGAATAATGTTTCTATGTATATATATATATATTTTCCCATTTAGGGATAAGGTATATATATATATGTATATATATATATATTTTTTTAATTGTAATTGTTAGAAAATGTGTCACAGAAAGTGTTTAAACTTTAAGATACAGATGCAACATGTAACGAACTGCATTGTTTGAACGTCTAATTTGTAAATGCTGTTAGAGGAAACTTGGTGGAAATGTTCTTATGTGCTTGTGTTTCTGAAACTAAGTATATTTATTAATAAGGAATATTCTAAAATTATGAAATGACCAGGAGTGGACAATTTTCCTAATCCTATCAGCTCTTTGCATCTCTTTTATTAGCCCCCTTCAGGAATATCAGCTTTATTTATCTAATTAAATTTTATATTAATGTGCTTTTGACTTTTGGCCTTTCTCTTCCTTCTGTTCTTTTTTTTTCCCTAAATTACATGTTTCTGTTTAACAGCTACTATCAATTCTTTGATATGAATACTCAACATCAATTTACTAACTCCAGAGATGAAGGAGCATCAATATTTAGAAGCGAAGAATACAAAGCCTTGGGCATCTGGATGGCTCAGTCAGTTAAGCAGCTTCCTTAAACTCAGGTGGTGATCCCAGGGTCGTGGGATGGAACCCCAGGTTGAACTTTCTGCTCAGCTGGGAGCCTACTTCTCCCTCTCCTTCTGCCTGCAGCTCCCTTTGCTTGCGTTCTCCCTCTCTTTGTCAACTAAATAAAATATAATAAAATAATGTAAATAATACATTTATTTATTTATTTATTAAAATGCAATTATTACACAATACATAATGTATTGCATAATTATAATAATGATTAAATAATTTATTTAATATTTATATTAAATATATCAATTTAAGTAAATAAATATTTTTAAAATTTAAAATATTTCAAATTTAGATTATTAAATATTAAATCATTAATTTAATAATATCTAAACATAATTAAATAAATTAATTTATTTATTAAAATGAATAAAATAATGTTGTCATTATCTGAGCATGTATTTTTAAATAGTCTAAAAAAAACCATCTAATAAAGTCTAAATACATTGAGTTCAGATATTTATACAAGTTAACCCAGACACTCAACCCACAGACAGTTTCAAAACTTTTGTTTTTATCTACAACTCAAAATACGATTGTAATGTATTTATTTGTAACTTTGACATAGCAAGGAAACTTGGAGGAAAAGGAGACATTTGCTTTTAATATTTGAAAATTATTTTGTTGATTTAAAAAAAATAAAAACCTTAACACGTGAGCATTTCTTCTTAAATAACACTGTGAAGTTTCTGAGTCGCATTTTATTAAAAGTGCTGATAAAACGGCCTCAGTTACTCATTTAAATTATCAGCTGAATGGGTAACAAATGAAGTAGAGAGCTTTTTAATTATTTATGAATGTATTGCTTGTGGATGGAGTGCCACATAGAGTTACCTCTCTTTTTGGCTTTGTTTTGTGAGCAGCAGTGGAATCTATGAATGAGATTAAATATAAGGACATTCACAGAAATTCTTAATGAACTTCTGGGGAAGGGCAATAAGTGCAAGGAAAAACTGCAGCAAGACTAATTACAAATTTCAAGTGGTCATCGCTTAATTATAGAAGCTTTTAAGTTCAAGTAATATATCTTTTTCATGAGCCTATCATATTGTATTAATTACCACAAACTGCACTCTTGAACACTTATCTTTTCACATATTTCTTATTCTTAGTACTTAAAATTACCCTTATGATTGATAAGTAAATGGATTTTACTGACAATGCATTTATTTACATAAATAAATAATGCTGTTTATATATATAAAAACAATTGAATATGTGTATGTGTTCAATGATTTTTTTTTCAAATTAACATCTTAATTCTACCACATTAGTTACAAATAAATATAGACTTTATAGATTCATCAAATATTTTATTCTCAAATTTATATGTCCTTTGTGAAGTAAATGAAACTGTATATATTAAATATAATCCTATCACATGTAACAGTTACTAGTGCATCCAAGGACATACATAAGTCAGGTCGTACTCAAGGCATCACGGATAACTGGATTTAACTTTCTATCCTAGGAGTCTTCTGTATATTTCTGTGGCTTTTATACTACAATCAGGAGGAAGAATTCTTTTGCTAAAAGCTTCCAAATGACTATGTCAGTAGATTATTTGTAGACTAGTGATATAATATTATAGTTTAATATGTGAAGTATGATAAAATAAAATGCTATTGCCATATTTAATTTGTTCAGTAAAGCATTCATTTAGTTATCAAGCATTCACTTTCTTTTTTTAAAGATTTTATTTATTTATTTGAGAGACAGATCAGGAATAGACAGAGAAGCAGGCAGAGCGAAAGGAAGGGAAGCAGGGTCCCTGCTGAGCAGAGAGCCTGATGTGGGGCTCTATCCCAGGACTCTGGGATCATGACCTGAGCAGAAGGCAGAGGCTTTAACACACTGAGCCACCCAAGAGCCCCAAGCATTCATTTTCGTTATACAGAAGAGATAGAACAATATTATATAGTAGAAAATACAGTAAATAATCTAGAAACCTTGATCATTTTGTTTTGGCAATTTTAGAACATAAAATTAGCTAAAGCTCAAGTGCAAGTTATATTTGTATCATAGGAGGAAAAGTTAATTAAAAGTTTGTTTATTACCATAGTTTAACACTTCAACAAAATGATAACGAGTCCAAAATCAATGAATATATGAAGTATACAATAAAAACAATAATCTTGAGTGTATGTGACTCACTGTAGGTATTGATAGGCTAGAAATCAAAGGGAAAGTATCTATAGGGTTTGTTCAGTTCCATGCTCATCAGATTAATAGGCTTTCTCATATTGCTTCCTTCACCACATTAATTTGTCTAATGAAGTTTTCAAGAGTTAAAGACAGTGATAGGTTCATGGCTGGAGAGAAGGTACAGAATCTAAGATAGTTCACCAGTGCTTATTATTTAAGAGAAAGACAGCATGGGAGGTGAGGGGTATATCATGCATCCTGTTTTCACTCCCTTTGTGGAGCACCTACCCTGGAGGTCATGTAATAATAACCAATGACCAAAAAACAATAAAAAAACCCAAACATCCATGTGGAAGTGCCATCCCTGCCTGGAGATGAGTAGACTGCTCAAACAGATCCTGGGCAGGCATCTCAGCCCAGGCCTGTGCTGGGGAACCTGGTTCCTGGCTTTGGGTGCAATCAGGAAGCCAGCAAACTGACAGGAGAGTGCATCCAGGGTTAACAGGACTGATGATCTTTTTGCAGCCAGGAGGCGGGTGGACACCCGCTCAGGGAGCCAGGCTAGGAGGCTGCCCAGCGCCAGCGCTGGCAAAGCTTGCAGCCCCGGGGGCTTCCCCCCCGCACCCCAGCCAGGGCGGGGCCTCAGGAGGGAGGGGGGCGGGGCGGCGCAGAGATGGGGCTTTGCTAATTGCCAAAGCAAAAAGTGAGCTGGCGGAGGACTCAGGAGAGAGGGGGGCGGGGGGGGGGGTCGAGGGCGGCGGGGAGAAGGCGCTTTGCTAATTGCCGAAGCTGGAAGTGAGCTCACAGAGGATGTGGCTGAGAGTCTGGGAGGAGGTGGAGGGGCTGGCGGAGGAGGGGCGGGCAGCGCCGCGGTGCTGTGCTGCGGCCCAGTCGGGACTGCAGGACCCACCGGACTCGCCGCCCGTGTGCTCCCGTGTGAGGCTCCGCTGTCCCCCTCCTGCTGCCTGCTGCCCCTCCCCGCCCAAAGGCTTCTCCGGACCACCCTCTGTGCACATTTAAAGTGACACCCTGCCGCGCCCTCACCTGGAGCAGAAAGCGCAGATCGACCTGGGGGCGGAGAGGGGGTTGTGGAGGCCCAGCCTCCCGCGAACCCCAGGGCACCGGGACCACCCCGGATGCTGCGCCAAACCCGCTCCGCATGGGGTCGGGCTGGGGACAGCGCCTTGCGAGGTGCCCCTCGCCAGCGGGCGCTCTAGCCGCCATCTTTTGGAAGCCCCATGCGCTGGTGCTGAGGACCCACTTCCCTCACCCGCCGTGGCCCCGCTGCTTTTGTTCTGGCCTTGGGATCCCAGGTGGAAACTAGTCCCTCAGACCTCCCTGGCAGCAAGGAGGGCAGGAAGGGATTCTTGGTTTTCTGCCCTGGCTCCTCCTCTCTCCCCATTCACATGCCTTCTGGCTTCCCTTTCCACTCCTCATTGTCAGTTTTCTGAAATGGTTTTCTTCTGCATGTTGACCCAAAGAGCTATTTCATGAATGAATATACACGAAACTGAGTTGGAGCCCACCTGTGAGAGCCCACCTGTAGAGGCCTTTCATTAGAATGGTCTCTGGTTCTAGCTTCAGTTCAGAATACTGCATGTACCTGAGGACCAAGTCCAGATGTTTCTTTCATCTCTGACTTGAATTTGAAATCCTCCTCAGACTTCAGCTTCCAGGATTTCTCCAGTCCTTGCTCTCCCACTGTCTTGGTGGGGATCCGCCATGAGTGTTGAACACAGGAATGAATGAATGATATATAGCCCAGATGGCTGGGGCTTTGTCTTGTTTTGCTGAGGTTGGAAAGGCTTGGGAGAGACCCCCTGTATGCAGATACAGAGCTGCATATAATTGCTTAGATAAACGTGTTGCCCACTATATTGCTTGGGCATTGAACATTTCGCCCTTAACCTGTGGCTTGAGCAGTTAGGAGGAGACAATCTGGAGGTGAATCAGAAGATGGCTGAATCCACATGGTGGTGGTCTGAGTTTGGGAGATTTTCCTGGAGATTCAAACGAAAGATCTAAATTCTTCCAGTGGGGAGTGGTAAACATTTTATCGATGGGAGATGGAAAATAAATGGTCTGGTTAACCTTTCCCTCCCCCTCAAAACCCATTATTTGAAAACACAAAAAGGGAAGTGAAGGGAGAAATCCTCCCACTCCCATCCCCACTCACCTCCAAAGCCACCTCCTCTTCCAAGAACCTAGCAGACAAGGTGCCAAGAAGTGTTAGGTACCAGCAGTGGTCTCAGAACTCATTCAAGGATCATGGTGAAAGGCATTCAAAGAGATTGTGGGGGCACAGGGATCCAATTAAGGGGGACAAGTTTAAGGTTTGCCTGGTCCCCTAAAAACTAATGGCACTAGAGAAGATGAGCTTTGGGAACTATAGCTTAATGGATACAATGTGTAAAAAGCTTCAGTGAGTCATGGTGGGAAGAGGCCATGAGGGCAGCAAACACAGTCTTAGATGATGTTATTAATAGCACTACAGGCTCTAGATTTCCTGTGGTGGTGTTCTTGGCAAGACCAGCCCAGCCAAAGTGGATACTCTCAACCTGGAACAGAGGGTCTTGGAGATGCCAGCACGTGAGGTATGATGAGAGGGTAAAATGATAGGAGGTGTCCTTTGGAAGGACTGACTCCTTGACTTTAAAAGGGAGAACCCAAATCTGTAGGTGAAATCTTTTTGGCTACAAAGAGGGCCAAGGCCTCCTAAGGTCAAGGTCTCCTCGTCACTTGCAAAGATGTCGAAGAACATATTCAGACTTTTCAAAGATGTCCTCATATCATTGGTTCCCACTCTGGAATTCTATCAATGAGGTGAGAGTTCCTCTAGTTGAAAAAGAGATCTAAAAAGACTTCCCTTTCTCATGTAATTTCTGTAACCTCCAGGACACACCCACCTCCCCCTTCCAGCTCTGTAATGAAGCCACAGCTGGTGCCAATTTGTGGAACTCCTTAAAGGCTATTCTCCCTTATATACCCCGGACCAAGTTCCCATGCTCCCTCACCTGATTTCCTGCACTCACCTCCCACCTGGTGTGTTCACACCTGCAAGTGCCTTTTACCAACCCCTTTGCCAAAAGGCAGCCAGAGTGACCTTTCAAAGACCTATCAGTTCCTGGCATTTGTCTCCATAGAAATCTGCACTGATTTTCTAACAAATTCTCAGTCCTCCAAAGGCACCCATAATCCTCCCATCAGTCTCTTCATACCCCTCCAACTGACTGATGCCTGTTCTGCCCCATCTCTCTGCCCTTCAACCACACTGCCTCCTTCTTCCTGTGGAGACCTCTCATGGCACCTGCCTCCAAGCACAGGTGATTCCCATTGATGGGAAGACCCTCTTCTCTCCCCCATCTCCCCACTCCAGTTACTCCCAATTATTCGTGAGCTCACAAGCCCCATGGTACACACTCTCCATGCAGCCTGCTCTCTCTTTTCTAGCACTGGCCTCCGTTTCTAGCTGTCCTTGTGTCATGGATGTCCCTCCCCAGCCAGCCTCCAAGCTCTCCTTCCCTTTAGCTCCAACACCTGACACAGTGCCTGGCACGTAGTAAGCCCTGGCTAGCTTCTAAGAGCCTCACTGAGGGACTGAAAGCATTTTAAAAATGTCACCACGTAGGCTCCAAACTGTAGGCAGAAAAAGCTTTGCCTGGATTGACATTTTAGAGACGTATTCGTCAAGTTGGATGTGTTCACTGACTTTACCTTGTAAAATTTAAAAAAAAAAAAAAAGGACCTCTGTATCGCTTCGCATCTAACGAAGGCGCATGTATACTACTAGACCACGTTATGAGCTTAATGGAAGGAGACAAGATGTTTTCGCTAAGAAAATGTATAAGACTGTTGAGGTCAAGTGGGAGGAAACAGTCCGTTTGTTGGAGCATTGCTATCTTACTCTATCACAGCCACTCTTAAAAATCTGACACGGGGTGAGTCAGAATTGTCTGTCGGAGATGAGTTAGATCTGGCTCATGTTCCTACAGACATGAAAACCAGAAACGAAGAAGGAGGCTTTGAAAGCGTGGGTTGAGGAGGCGGTGTGTTTCACTGGGATGAGCTAAGTGCCCAGTGCCACCAGCAGACATGCGGGCCTGTTTCCTTCCTTTGTTCTGGGGTCGCTCTTGCACCATGTGGTGAGGCTGGTGGCTGGGAGCAGCTCAGGACAGGACCCGGTCCCATCTTACCTCTCCCACCCTCCTGTGGGCTCTATTGGGCTCCAGTAGGTCCCAAGGGACAGCCTGCCTTCCTTGAAAAGCCCAGTAGCACTGGGAGCAGAAACTGGGACCAAAGAGTGAACACCCTGTTTGACAAGCTGGACCAGCCACCTCTTCTTCAGATGCAGGGGGAGCCCTGGCATGCTGACTCCTCCCTTCTCCCTTTCCCCTTTCCTCTCTTCCTCCCTCTTTCCTTCCCCTCTCTCCTTCCCTGGTGGTGCCCTTTCCCAATGCCCACTTCATCCCTTTTCCTTTCTACATACCTGTCTTCTAGAGTTTCTTCTCTTTCCTCCCCATTACTTCTCTTTATCTGAATCTCCTCTTTGGTCCCTTTGTCCCTGCTCTCTGCTCCTCCTCCCCTTCCCTGGCCCCTGTTCAGCTCCATACTGAATGCAGGCAGAGCTGGACTAACATGCTCACTTGCTAGCTCAGCCACCCTCCAGAGAAGTCACTCTTCGGTGGCCACCTTCCTGACCCCCTGGTCGCTTCTCCACTTGTTCAGATATTGCTCTGAAGTCTGAGGAGGACAGAGCGGGGCTGCCACAGAAGCAGGCCAGAGGAGAAACCAAAACATGTGTCCACACTGTCCCCCAGCACTGCTGCTCTGAGAGCTTTCGGAGTCCTCAACAGGGTTAGGATTTAGGGGCTTCTTCAGAACCGGGAGTGAAAACAACCATAGGTCAAAAGAAAAGCTATGGCCCCCACACAAAAATAATAATCACAAATGAAAACTATGTTAACTCTGAAGTCCCAAAGTCAAAAAATTGCCTTGAATCTGTCACTAGAAAGCACCCAAGGCCTCACTCTCTGGGTTCTGGGTGCCCTGGGAATGGCAGGAGGCTCTGAAAAGCGCTTGGTGGTGCCAAACTATGGGGGCTAGCCTGCCCGCTGGCGGGGGGGGGGCGGGGTTACCACCTGTGGCGCTGTCCTGGCCTGACCCCCTGCGGAAGGGCTGTGGCGCAGCCTCCAGGGTGGTCTTGGTGCCCTGGGGTTGGCGGGAGGCTGGGCCCCGACCACCCCACGCCCCGCCCCTGGACCGCGTTTTCTGCTTCAGGTGAGGGCGCGTCACGGTGTCACTTTACCTGTGAGCAGAAGGTCCTCCAGAGAAGCCATGGGTTGGGGAGGGGCAGCAGGCAGCGGGATCTGGAACAGGACACCGCGGCCTCAGGGGCTAGGCTGCAGCGTGGGAGCGCAGGGGCAGCGAGTATGGTGGGTCCTGCAGTTTTGAATGGGCTGCAGCACAGCAGCCTGGCTCTGCGCGCCCCTCCTTCCCGCCTGGGTAATTAGCAAAGCCCCTTCTCCTGGCCGCCCAGACCCGACCCCGCCCCCCTCCCTCCTGAGTCCTCTGAGAGCTCACATCCAGCTTTGGAAATTAGCAAAGACCCTTCTCTGCGCCGGCCCTGCCCCCTCACTCCAGGGGCCTGAGCCCTGGCTGGGGTGCGGGGCAAAGCCCTGGCATGCTGCCACATTGACAGCGCCAGCGCTGGGCAGCCTCCTAGCCTGGCTCCCTGAGCGGGTGTCCACGGGCAGCCTGGCTGGAAAAGATCATCAGTCCTAAATGCCGGCTGCACTCTTGGGTCAGTTTGCTGGCTTCCAGATTGTGCCCAAAGACAGGAACCAGCTTCCCCAGCACAGGCCTGGGCTGAGATGCCCGCCTGGGATCTGTCTGAGCAGTCTCCTCGACTCCAGGCAGGGATGGCACTTCGACCTGGATGTTTGGGTTTTTTGTTTGTTTTTTTTGGTCATTGGTTATTACATGACCTCCAGGGTAGGTGCTCCACAAAGGGAGTGAAAACAGGACGCCTGATATATACGCATATGGCCATTCTAGAAAAATAGCTTGGGGTTCTCTCGGAAACGCGGCATTGGTCCTTGCACTATGGTTTAATAGAAAAGGGATTATGCACCAAGTTACTTAAATGAGCATAGGTTGAAATCGTTTACTGAGAGTAAATATTTTAAATAGTTATATTTTAACTAAATCTATCATCAATCATAAATCTATTACACCAAGGTTACAGGCAATTTAAAAGCAAGAGCACTCTCTTCAGGGTTTTAAATAATCCCTGTCTGTCTTGGCACATGAGAATGCAAAGATAGGAAATGGTTTGTAAAAGATCATATAATAGCTTTTACTAATTCTATTTATTTGACAGACAGAGATCACAAGTAGGCAGAGAGGCAGGCAGAGAGAAAGATGGGGAAGCAGGCTCCCCGCCAAGCAGAGAGCCTGATGAATGGCTTGATCCCAGGACCCTGAGATCATGACCTGAGCCCAAGGCAGAGGCTTAACACACGGAGCCACCCAGGCGCCCCCAGATGAAATACATTTCTGAATTAGACACTTCAGATAGAATTTTTTTGTCCATGATGACAAGTGAAGAAAATGTGTCATCCCTAAACCTAACCTTAACCCCTACCAACGCTGAAACCTAAGCTGACCTTAAAGCCCAAACTAGAACCCTGAATCCCAAACCTGGAATGGAACCCAAAGCCTGTACCTGAGCCCTGCATCCAAGCCCTGAACCACGAACCCAAACCCAAAACCAGACTTCCAAGTCATGAAACCTGAACCCAAATCTCAGCATGAAGTCAAACCCCAAATTTGACCTTGAACTTTATCCCATAAGCCCTGAGTCTTAAAGCGTAAATCATAAACTTAAATCCCTAAACTATAACTCTGATCCCTTGTCCTTCACTCTAAATCCTCACCCTAACACTAAACCCAAAGCCTGATCTAGAACTCTGACTAAAACCTGAACCTGAACCCATATTCAAACCCTTCACCACACTTTGCTTATGCACTTGCCATTGATGGATATTTGCAGTTTCTACCTTTTGATTCTTGTGAACATTGTTTGGGTCGGGGGCTAGGGTTAGGGTCTTGGATTAGGGTAGGGTCCAAGCTTGAGACCAAGTTGAGGTCAGAGTGTGTGTCTGCATCAGGGCCATGTTCAGTGACAGTGTTTGGGTCAAGGACTATTGTAATTCCACATTGTTTCCAATTCATTGTTCCTTAGCTATTTGGGGGGAAGTTGGGGGGTATTGGGCTCCATGCAGCTTGAAGTTCCGGAATGAAATGGCCTCAGCTGGACCCTGGGAGGGAGCAGGACCTTCCACTGAAGGGTGAGCTCCCACAGTCCTGCACTGCCTTGCACCGCCTGCAGAGGGCGCCAGACCCCAGCTCCCGCCCTGAGCCCAGGCTTCACAGCCACAGCTGGGACCAGGGCCACACCTCTTCAGGACCCACTGTGGAGACTTCTGGAGAATGTGGGGCGCCTCCCACCCTGACAGGACAAGCTGAGGAGGGTGTGGCTCTGCATCCACACTGACCGGACCCGTTGTGGAGGACACGACCACACTGGCAGCAGTCCAACCTCCTAAGGACCAGACGCTGGAGGAGATGAGGAGAAGCCACCTGAGTGGACTGTCAAGGGGTTCGTGGTCTCAGGACCCCACAGAGAAAGGGCGCCCTGTGTAGACACTGGGGCTTCCGTCGTTTTGTGTGAGGAGACGTGGCCTCCTGCTGTGCTGTGCGTGGGGCTGTGGGGTCCCCCCTTTCTGGGCTCGGGTGCTCCTCGGTCCTCGTCTGTGTTTGTGTGCTCGCGGATTCGGTTCCTGTGGCTCCTCAGATGGTCTGCAGTCAGGGAGCGTCCGCCTGCTTCGGTGCTTGTGCTCTCCCCAACTCAGCCCTGCGGGGACCTTCCTGTGTCCACACCCACTCCAGGCTTGTGCCGAGTCCGGAAATTCTGGAGCCAGAGTGAGGACTCTGTAGACGGTTTTGGGGAGAGTAGGTATTTTCCCAGTGTGGGTTCTTCCCTGATACAGTGCCTCCCCATCTCTGTGTGTACCCCTCCCTGTCTGTCATCATTGTTGCAGGGCTGTCAAAGGACAGGTCTGTCACCTTCTTGGTTCAGGGGCCTCCCGGGTATCTTGCTGTCTTTTATGCAGGTGTAAATGAGATCGTTCTCCATAGTCTCTTTCTGATGGTTCCTTCTGAGCACCTAGGAGTGCCACTAATTTCTGCATATTGATTTTGTTCCTTGCAAGTTCTTGAATTTATTAGTTCGATTGGCCTTAAACTCAATCTGCCAGTTATTTGACCAGCAGCATGGGTTTAATTGGGAAGAGCAGAGAATGGCAGTCTGGGCTGAGCAAGCTAAGGTCCCATCACAGGCAAGTGCGAGAAACAAAGGAGAGGAACATTATTTCATGGAGGAGGAAGAAGTTGGGAAGGGTGCTTGAAGGAAAGTCCCTTGGAGAAAGGCAGGGTGATGGAGAATTCTCACCAGCTGAGCTGCAATGCTCCTACAAAAAGTCAGGAGATAAACCTCCAGCTTCCCCTGTGGGGCCTGGAATTGGTGAGTCTCTCCTGTGGGGGATAGCAATGTGGTGTGGGTAATGGGCACTGAGCACCAGGCGCCCCATTCCAGCCTCCCCTGCTGGCTTCCCCAGTCCACTTTACTGGGGCTTCCCTTCCTGCTTTGGACAGTTCTAACCAGCTTGTGGTGGAACGTTGTGGAAAAACTGAAATTCCAAAACCACTGCTTCTACTGCACCTGAGATACAGGGGCCCATGATTTAATCCTCCCACGAGTCTCTTGCTAACATGTGTTCTCTCCCTGTTGGGTGACCTGGATTTGGGAGGGCTTGGCCTCCATCCCAAAGTCTGATGTTCTCTCTGCTTCCGTGTCGTCGTGCTAACATGGATGTTTGGAGGAGTCATTTCCTCTGCGGTGATTTCAAAGTGCAGTCAGCTTGTTATAGCAGCACAAATACGTGCTGTCTCCACACTCAGATTCCCCAGCCGTCATTTCTTTACCATGTTTTGCCACTTCACACGGGATGCTTCAGTGTGTTTGATCCCACACCAGGACAATGTCCTGCAGAACCACCACATAACCTGAAATGAGGACATCATTACAGAACCCATCCAAGGGTTAGTGTTAGGAACCAGGGACATGGCAGGACTGATCTGAAGACCCCATGGAGAGCTGTCTCGGTGGCTGAGTTGACAGTGGAGGTGAGGGTGAGTGTCTGGCTGTGGCTTTGTGTCCAGGAGTCAGCTCTGTGTGGGTGTGTTCTCAGCTAGGCATGCAGATTTCTGCTCCTCTGAATCCTTTCCGGAGTTCCAAATGGCACAGTTTCCTTCTGGGCGGCAGGCTGAGTCCTCTGGGATTGCCCATGTGTCCCCAAATTGTAGGGCACCTACTGCAAGGCCTTTGGGGTCAGAATCCTGAGAACTAAACCAAAGGTTATGGTTAGGGCCCACCACATGGCAGGCCCGATCTGCCAGCACTCTGTCCATCTTTCTGGGGGAGGGGGCAGTCAAGGGATTTGTTCAGGGTGAGTGTCAAGCTCCAGGTTTGCATCCAGTGGCCTGCTGAATATGGGAGGGTCCAGAGGTAGGAATGCAGATTTCAGTTCCTCTGAATCTTTTCTGGAGCTACAAATGGCATGGTTCCTTTCAGGGTGGCAGGGTGAGTCCTATGGTGTTCCTCGCTGTCCCCAATCTCTGAGGCTTTGGAGCCAGGCCGTCGGGGACAGACCTCTCAGGACAGAATCTAGGCTTAAGAGTTTGTGCCTATGGGCATGGCTGCACTGATCTGAAAGCACTGTGGTGAGGATCACAGGGGTCTGAGTTGAGAGCATGGTTCAGGATCAGTATCAAGGTCTGGGTTTGTGTCCAGGGGACCGCTGAATGTGGGGGTGGTCTCAGATGTCCAAGACGATTTCCCCTACTCTGAATTCTTTCCAGCATTCCAAATAGCCTGGTTTCCTTCTGGGTGGCAAGCTGAAATCTCTGAGATTTCTCAGGTCTTGCCCTTGCCCTTGCAAGGGCAAGATAATTTTTACAGTAAAAGAATTCACCAGATGAGCTGAACAGCAGAAAAGACACAGCTCAGGAGTTAATTAGTGAACAGGAATATCATGCCAAAACCTTCTTTGATAACACACTACAGAGCAAGGGAAGATAGGAGAGAAAGCTGAGATATAAAGGACAAACCCTCCAAGTTTCCAACATCATTCCCTACTTGTTTATTTCCATTGCTGTCAGCTTCTTCCCAGTCAAAAATAAGTCACCTGAGCCAGCCTTTTTTCTTCCTGAGATTGGGGCACTGCAAAGCCCACCAGAGAGGCCAAGGGCACCCCTGTACCTGCTGAGCTGAGCCCATTTGTACCTCAACCTTGAGAAGGTACCAGCCTGTCCCCCTGGTGCTCCATGGTCTGTGGCAGTCCTTCCTTCTGGACCCTGCTTTGCTGCTCTATTTTCGCTAACCCTGGTCTCAAACTAGGGATTGCTCCTGGAAGAGGAACTCAGGGAGATGAGGCTCAGGAGGGTCTCCCTGCCTGGAATCTCCATGTGAGGAGTGCGCAGCCAACAGATTTTGCCCAGGGACTTGAAAAATGCAGAGAGGCAGATTTCTTTTCTCTCTTTCTCTCTCTCTCTAGCCTCATACTAACCAGGAGTTCTTAGAACTTTCTTCAGTGACTTCTAGGTGTAGCTTGGCCACTTTTTCACAGAAAGGCCACTTGAGCATGATGAAACACACGTATAAGCAATTACTTTTTAAAAAATAAAAAGAATAAGCCAATGCACACAGACCTTTGACAGCAGCACAGGACGCTCAAGGGACCAGAGTCCCTACCTTGGGCAATAGTGGTAGAGGCCAGGTTCTGCCATGCAGGTCTCTAGACCTTTGGCAGTTTCCACAATTGCAAATCCAGACATGCAGAATCCTGAGGGACAACCTACTAACTGCAAAAGAGCAAAAATTCATCAGGATTCAGAGAGTGGAAATCCATTTGTACTGGAAAAGAAAGAAGTAGGCTTGCTGTGAATCCAGCAGGGAGGACAGGCATAGATAAAGGCTGGTGTATGGGTCACGGAAACTATTGTTTCTCAAGGGTCCTGCTGTCTCTGTAAAATGCTATGAGGACTGTCTCTTGGGGACCTCCTGCTTTCCTACCAGTGACACCCCCAGATTCTGCTTTGCTAGTCCCATGGATTCCTGGGGATACCCAGTTGATAAGCTACGCTGTCCTCATGACAACACTTGCTAATGGACTGAATGTTTGTGTCTTGTCCCTATTCAGATGTTGAAGCCCTGACCCTCAAGGAGTGCCATCAGGAGGTATGGGCTTTGAGAGGTGGTGAGGTCATGAGATTGGAACACTTGTGAATGAGATAAAAGCACTTCTGAGAAACGACCTGAGAGATTGTTCTGCCA